>NC_143397.1:239827810-240128671 GCF_052110815.1 Crocodylus siamensis | reverse complement strand
GTGAAAACTGAGAAAACTCAGAGACTATTACTGTACCCTAGCATGCGCACAGCGCATTTGTAAAGTACTAGCCTTATTCTGTGAAACGCAAAATCAGTGAGGAACACAAATTAACCAATGAAAATTTGATAGTTGCATCACACAGGAATAATTACGATGCAAATCACACAACTCAGCATTTATAACACAGGAGCAAGAGAACTCTTAAGTTTCTATAATGCAGGGCTAGTAGTGACCCATGGACTTCAGCCTGTGAGGGGTTAACATGTGGCCATAGGCTCCAGCCCTGCTGCAGCTGCTCCCCTTGCTTTGCTGTTGAAGTGCTGGGAGCTGGGGTCTTTGGGCCAGGAGAGCGTGGGGGGAAACCTACTGAGCTTACTGCCATTTAGCAGTGCCACTGGGGACCTTGGGCAGCAGAAGTGAGAGGAGGTGGTAGCGGGCTCATGCTGCTCACACAGCTGCAGTGTGTGTACATGATGGGAGGGGAAATCACCTGTGTGGTGGTGGTAGCTGGGGGGAGGGAGGATCATCCACATGGTAGGGTTCCTACGGCACCCCTGCAAACCCTGTGGCATGCAACTTGTGCAGTGTGTGGCCCAAGGCCTGCAAACTGTGCAGTGTGCAACCCCCCAGCTGCTCTGAGTTGGACAGCACTGCTTTAATGCATGACTGGGGTCACATTTGCATATAGAAAGCCAGCCCTTACCCATTTCGTTTATATTAGTTGATGCCCTGAGCAACAGAGAGGAGAAGATACTTGTGGGACACTATTGCCAGACTTCAGATGTTACCAAAGAGGTTTCTGGAGTTAGTCTCATTCTAGTCCTATGGAAATTTATGTACTATTTTCACTGAACAAGCTACTCCTGAATAGCCCAATGAAGAGGATCTAGAAACACAGGCATTGCCAAATCAGAAAATTCTCCCCTAGCACCACTGTGCCATCATGAATAATGGACGGTGGCAGAAGTTTCCACTGAAGGTCAAAGCTATCACCACAAACACCTCCAAGGAATGCTTGGAGCTGCACTCTTCACCCTTCTTTAGGATGCTTAAGACACTAACCATTACAGGGAAAGAGAATCTTGAATTCTCATCTTAAGAGAAAAAACAAAGAACTGCCAAGTATCCGACACCAGTGATTCTCAACCAGGGTTACTTTGAGATTCTTTGGAGGGTGGTGTGCAAACTTGATTCACAAGATAAACCCAGAGATTTCATATAGGAATCCATTGTGTTAAAAATATTCTGACCTGTTATGGCCTTTCTGAATGCTTTACAATAGAAGAATTGCTCTATTATTTTTTTGTAGTAAAAATAAAAAAAATCAAGTGAAAACTAAGAGCTGACTTTTTTTGAGGGGTGTCTTAAGTCTACCAAGGAGTGCTTTAAGTCTGAAGTGTTTGAGAACCACTGTTCTACATATTCTGCTTTAGAGCAGATTTCCTTAGTATCTTAGCACATGTCTATTACCCGTTATATGGAAGTGATTCCGGATGATGCTCAGGGTGACATTTTGCCCATATAGCATGAATGGGTGAAATTGCAACCCTACTGCTGGCAAGATATGCGCACGCTGTATTTAGTTGGAATTGAACCTGTTACTACTGATTTTTGAGTTTCTATAATCTGGTTTTTATGAGGAAGCTTGGCCAGGAACTGACATAAGTGCTACCATTTTATTTGCTCTTATATGTATAGCTGTCTACATCGGGCATAGGTGCTGACTTTTATTGTTGCTGGGGATGGTCTAAGATGGAAGACATGTGGAAAGTTTTACCCATTTCAGGTGACAGCTCTCTTCCTGAGAGGGGTCATGGCACTTGGGCCCCCACATACTTGGCACCTCTGACGCCAGGCATAGTTATTTAATAGATTTCATAGACATTAGGGCTGGAAGGGACCTCGGGAGATCATATGTAGAAGGAGAGCTATTTTGAGATAGTTTTAATGGCATAATTTTTTCATATACGGCAAACAAAAAAAGAAACCCCTCATGCAGCTCTGTTCTGACAAACTAAAGAAAGAAACAAACCCTACTATTTGTATTTCTGCCCAAACTTAAGAGACACTTCTGTTCTAGTCTTTGTCCTGGCCCCGCATTTCTTTTTATTTAAAGTGCTACTTTCCTGCCTCCTCCTCTCTCTCCACCAGCATCTATTCACAACAAGGTTGACAGGTTAGACCTGCTACACAGGCTCTTCTTGATCAGCATCCCCCAGGAGTTTGCAAAACTTGCAAACAGGTCCATGGAAAAGCCCAACCCTTCTGCTGCTCACCTCCCCCGGAGCAATCCATCAGACCTCATCTGTTCACCATCTCTTGAACCATGTAAACACAGCAAGAGCTGAACTCTTGCCCTTTCCTCCCAGTCCCTTCCTTTCTGCCCTTTCACTCACTATCATTCTCTATCTCACCTTACTTCTATCATTCATATCACTCAGACCCATAACATGGGAGTCACCTTGGATTCCTCCTTCTCTTACCCACCACTTCCAGGTAGCCTACAAATCCTGCCAACTTTTCCATCCCAAAATCTGACAGGCTCTTACAACTCCAGTTCTGACCTCCTTTTCCCCTTTCTCCCTGCAACCTCTTAACTCACCTTGCACATATGCTGCTGGCTCTGACCTACTCAACAAGCACAAACGCTAGGATAATAATCCTTGTTAGTCACCATCATCAACTCACTCCCAGGACTGCAGATTCCCCTTGTCCCGCTGCATTATGTTCAAGCTTTTAGTCAGTCATCCTTTTGCAAGGCTGTGGCCCCTCTATACTTGCCTGCTCTTGTTCGTTATCATACCAGCACTGGCCTCATCTCCTCCATCACCCACGTCAGACTCACCCATCTATCTGTCAGCTTCTCCCACAATTGTCCTCATGCCTTCTTTCCACACTGCCCCTTCGGCATGGCAGGCCTTCTCTGAATTAATTAGCAAAGCCACTACCCACTCCTTTCTTAAGGCCCTTTTTCACTTGGAAATCCATCAGCTTGCCCTTATGGTAACAGAGTTTCTCTTCACTTTTGTAAAACAGAAGTATCCTCTCTTAGAACAACTAAGGTATAGGCCTGTGTTATCTTCAGGGATAAAGGTTGTAGCTGTGTTGGTCTAACAAGCAAAAGCAGTCAGTGTGGTAGACGCGATTTATTAGACCAACTAGGTAGCTGCAATAAAATTTTCTTTATCTTCAGCTACCCTCATGCACTCCTTCTCACCTTCCCTCCTTTTGTTTGTCATGCCTGGCTGTTGACTCACTGCCTAATGCAGATGCTAATCTCCATGGGAGCACACTGTTGCTTTTGCATCAGCTCCCTTAAGGGCATAAACTGCTACTAACCAGTCACGGCAGATATGTGATGGGACATGTGATATGTGATGCAGCACATCTGAGATGTGAAGATACTGAACAATGCCTTGTAAAGAAGTCCTTACAACAGGGGTGGGCAATTTTTTCGGGCAGAGGGCCACTTACTGAGTTTTGGCAAGCTATCGAGGGCCACATGACAGGCAGCCAGGGCCAAATAAATATTAATTTTCTAAATTTTTTAGGGGCCCCGCGGGCCGGATATAACGGCCTGGCAGGTTGCATCTGGCCCGTGGGCTGCATTTTGCCCACCACTTTCTTACAACAAGGTTATCTAACTTCTCAGCGGCCAGGCGCCTCAGGCCCTGCAGGCTGTACCAGCAGGGGCTGCGTTAGCAGGGGCCATGGGCATGTACATCATGCATGTGCGCAGGTGGGCACTCCCTACCTCACTTCATTTCATGCTTAGGCAGGAGCACCTCCCTCTCCACGGTGTAGTGCCTCATCTAACCTGCAGCTCCTTGGGGGTACCCCTGCACCATGAGCTGCACCTTGCTACCCCAACCCACCCCCTTGGAGCTGGGTCAGGCAGTGGAAGCTGGAGAAGGGGGAGGGAGCCCCAAGATCCCGTTTGCTGTTGCAGTCAGAGCCAGGGGCAGCCCAGGAGCTGCATGTTAACCCCTTGCAGGTCACCAATTGGACAGCCTTGCTTTGAAATAATCAAAGGAAAAATGTGGGTGTTTGTACAGGATTTACAGCTGCAATAGTGCTCAGGTAGGGTAAATGTGAGGCCTAAGGATCTAAGAGGGAAACTCTGGATTCAGAAATTCAAGCCTTGAATCAGTCCTGGACTTGTTAGCAAGTAGCTATAGTCTTGTACCTTAATTTACCCATCTGTAAAGTGGGTTTCATAATGATTGCTCATTACTAGGCTATTACATTTCTATAAAACCTATTTGTGAATGAAACATGACAGGTGTCAGGCAGGTCGTTTTGGGGTGGTGCTTAGACACTATGGTGATGAAGGCCGTATAAGAACCTATAAAGAATGAGTAGAACAGTCCAGTGGTTAGGTTGCCAGCAGGGGATTTGGTTCAGTTCTCAGCTCTGTTACAGACTTCCTGTATGACCTTTATACAGCTTACACATTTGGATCTCACCCTTCGCTGAGGTACAGCAAACCAAGAGGAAATGAGCAGCACGAGGGTACGTCAGAACTCCAGCTCGTGGGGCTTACAAGCCCGACTCATGGCTATAATAGAGATGTCTCCATTATGCTGCCATCCAGACTGTCCAGAAGGGAGGCACCTGCCTACCTGGATGTCTAACTGGCACAGAGTGCACTGAATTCAGTACAAAGTGCAAACCATGGTCATGCTCACACAAAAGTGGTAGTGGTGGGGCTAACACCACTCTCCACACCAGCTCCAGAAAAGCCCAGTGGTTGAAGCACATGCCCAGGAAATAAAAGATCTAGGTTCTGGGTCCTCCTCAGCCTGAGGGGCTCAAAATCACCAAGTGTGACCATGGGGATTATGCTTCAGTGTATTTTAGATGACTCAGGCATTAGTCGGGCTGTGTGGAAGCCTTAACGGTTCAGGGATTTTGGTAAACTCTAGGCACCTCTAAGTTGGACTTAGATAGTCATGGTCTAGATGGCCAAGTATTTCATGTATACCCACAGGCTAGGTATGGACATTCAAAACTCTGAGGTAGAATCAATTTAAGTTACAGTTTTCTGTAAGCGGTGTTGTTTCAATTGGTACCAAACAGAACGCACATTCCCCATTGGGTGGAGGGGGCAAACCTTAGACTGGGTTCTGCTGTTTTTAAACCAGTCTGTGAGCTGAACTTCTGTTCTGTTACAGGTATAGACTGGTTTCTGATCACTTATACTGATGTAATGTCTGTACTTGGCCATAATAAATAGTGAAACCTGAGACTCGCACAGTTCTTCTCAGGAGGGTTCTTATACAAAACATCAACATTTACTGAGATGTAAGTGCTGTAAATATGAAACGATCTATAGCAGGGGTTGGCAACCTGCAGAACATGGCACGCGAAGGCCTTTTGCTTGGTATGCACACCTTGGGGTGGATGGCAGGGAAGGTGCCAGGGCCATGCTGCCACAACATGATCAGGCCCCTCGAGGCTTCCCTGCTGTCCACCCCTGGTAAGTCAGCATCTTACAAGTGGAGATTGTGTGCGTTTTTGGCACACTGCCTAAAAATGTTTCCGATTCTTGATGTATATATTTAATGGCGTTTCAAAAGAATTTTAGAATTGTTTTGGAAGACTGGGTTTCCTGTTATCAGCCTCCCCTCTTGGATATTTGGTTTCTTGGTGAACACAGAAAGCTCACTTAAAAAAACAAATTACAATTAATTCTGGAGTCCAGTCTAGACACAGTATCAGCCCCTTCCACAGGCTGGTGAAGAGTGGGGGGAAATATCCAACCTGACACATAAGGAACATGGAGCAGACAAAATCTGAATGATCTCATCAGGCAGATGAAGGTAAAATGAGGAATCCCAGCTATAAAGAAGAGTTTAATAAAGGCTATCATGCCACTACCTCCTTACATAGCAGGTTTGACATTATATATTATAAAAGTGACAACCTTCAATTGTGGAGTGTAACTGCAGATTTGCATTACATTTGCTTTGTGTCGTGGGAACAGGCTTACATTTTTCTCACAACTAATGATTTGCAGTGATTTTTTTTTTTTTTTAGGAAGCTGACGATTTCATGCCAAGGAAAAGGAAAAAAAAAGAAAAAAAAGTGGCTCTGAAATATTCTTCATTACTAACCCTTTGTAGTAGAAATTCTAATTCTTACTCAGGCTTGCCAAAAGCAGAGTTTTCATTAAATATTAAAAAGCTATTTGTTAAAATAATGTTACCATAGCAACTACAGAAAGCTCAAGTACCCTGGTGCTTCTGACTCACAGCATATTAATCAACCACTAGCTATTATTTAATGAGCACCCCCTACAAGGCCTTGCAGTAACGATATGGACACAGTAGCTGCTGAATCAATAGTCCCTGAGCATAGCCATCATCTGTGGTCACTTGAGTATTGGACTTCAGTCTCTTTGTTATGGTAAATGCCTGTTGCACATAGCATCTGTCCTCACTTTGGATGAAAAGGCATCTTTGAGGATCTGGGTCTAAGTTAGGCGCCTGAGTACTTGTGAGATCTTCTGCCAAAATGCTCTGGATTGTGCCTACTAGCATGCATTTTAAACAGGCCCTAAATGATGGAGTTGCAGGATATAAAAGTTTTGCTGGCTTGCGTTTGAAATAGCTGCTCTGATGCCTGGAAATCACTAAGACATGAGTGAATTATGCAGCTCCTCAAATGAGTACTAACAGAACCTTTAGTCAGTCCCCACAGCCAGGTTTTTGTACCAGCTTCTAGGCCAGAAAAAAATGTCTCAGTAAAATAAAAATATATAATTATTGGGCCTATTCCTTGTAACAGGTGCCTTGGCTAACAAAACCAAATGTGCAGGGCTTGGAGAATGAGAAAAATCAAGTTTATCAAGGGCAAACACTTCCACAGCAAGCCCAGAAAAGCTCCTTTTATATTACAACTTTTAAGTTCATCCTAGGCTGATGGACAACTACAAACAAGTTGTGGGCTTTATTGAATATTTATTTCTCACCTTCCTAGTAGTAGAAAGCTTTTATTCTCTACCTCTGTAGGCTCTGAAGCTGTCATATTTTAAAAGTATAGCATACACGGGGAATATTTATCCCCAGCTCAGGACTGAATCTCATTCAGCTGGGAGGCTCTGTGTTGGGATAAATCTGGGGACAAGTCTTGATTTCAGAGGGGTAGGAGGAGGAAATGCTTTGAGAAAAATGGTGAGTCGTGAAGCTGTTCTGGGGTTTGTTGTGTTGCTGAGAGCAAGTGATGCAGACACAGGCCTCTTACCAACTCCGTATCACAGATCTACCTGCTGTTGTGGTTCAGTGGTGGAATCCTTGTCCGCCATGCAAGAGACCCGGTTTGATTCCTATACATGCATATAACTACAGCCCTCGAGGCACTGAAAGTCCTGATCCTATCTGGCCTTTGGGTTCTGTCTCAATGCCCCTAAAGCAGGGGTGGAAGGTCTGGGCAACCTCCATACCCCAGCCCAGGTGTATGTATTGATGGTCTTGGTGACCTCCCTCTCACACATGCCATGATCCAGAAGGATCAGCTGTTACCTACTGCTACAATCGCAGACCTTTGCACGTTATTACATCTTTTTTCTTTTACTACCACCCATTAGGCTCAGCAATGCAACATATCCAAGAGAAATCTTTTTACTCAGTCAGTTTTTGTCAAATAGTCTCCAAATGTTTGCTTTTCCCTTCTCCCCTTGACTTCTACTGGTGGCACCCAGGATTTGCCCAGGTGGGTCCCCAGCATGGGTCTGCTTGGCTTTGCAGATCAGGTACAATCTGTTTGCTAAGACAGTAGATGACCATTGTACCTACTGGATGCAAATTCCACTTACCACATGGGACAATCACTGTTGGAAGACATTAAAGTCAATAGATTTCTTTCCCCACTTTCATTTCACTGGGCACGTCTACACGAGAGCAAAGAGCTACAGCGATGCAGCTCATCACTACAGTGATGCAGCACTGGTCAGCACAACCCGTGACGCTGATGCTGTCATCATAGCAATGAGCTACCTTGTTATAGTGAGTCACTACAGCAATGTAGCTGCTAAAAATAACTGTGCGCCACCAGGATGCGGCAGTAACAGCTGCTGCTGCGCCATGGGGGGCATATGTAGATGTGCCCACTGGGGCCAGAATTTCACCCATGTGTCATATCAACCAGACCTGCAGCAAGGGTCCTTAACAATTCAGAGATTTGAGTCCTAAGGTAATATATTTAATTGGAAGTGGAAGAAGGGGGAATGAAAACAAATATTAGTTTTTCCTTGGTTAAAACCATGCCATTGCTCAAACTGCTTTGTTTTCACACCTTTAACAAAATAAATAAAATAAAATAAAATAAATAAATATATATGACTGTAGTTATTAATCAGAGGAAATGTGATTAATGTATCAGCACTCAGTGTGCCAGGTTTCACTTCTTGCTGCTTTGTTTGGGTGTTGCAGACTGTGACTATGACAACCACAAGCAATTCTTGGACTGATGCAATTTGTGACATCCTGCTCAATGGAAAAAAATTCTGACAGTTAAAAAAAAAAAAAAAAAAAATTTTCAAAAAAGAGCGTGGTTTTTGTTCCACTTCTTTGAAGTACTGCAAGCTTGTGTCAGGCCCTGATCTACTTACCGTAATGGGTATTGCTCACAACACCTAGACAGAACAAAATAACGGTCTTCAGCCTCACAACGGTTGAAGGAGCAAAGCCAAGTGCTTAGGAAAATCTGATTCTCCACATACGAACTGGAGTGTAATTTCCTGGCAATAGGGAATGAACCTCTTCAAACTGTCTGTGCAGGGGCTGACTGCACGATCCAGCAGGTATGTTCCAGCTTTACCTACTGCTCTATGATCTGTTCTCAAGATTATCTGATGATGGGAGCTCAAGCTCACAAAAGCTCATGCTATACGTCTCTGATTTAGCCTATAAAGGTGCAAATCTACCCTGTCTTCTACCTGACTTCAGACTAACACAGCTAAGCACCTCTCTCTGCTCAAGATCAAAGACGCACAGCTTCGTTTAAGCCCAGAGCCTGTAAGCGCAGGATTCCCTTTGCTTCCTGACCACCTTCTTCTACCCCATAACATTCTTCTTAGCTGTCTTTTTAACTACATGCCGTCTTAGCCTAGCACAGATGAACAATGGTTAGAGGGAACACAGGGGAAAAAATCTGCCTATTAGTTTTATCTTGAGTGAGCTGTTTAGAGAGATGGGCTTTCTGGTGAGGCTGAGAACAAATCTCTTAGAAAGCCTACAGCTAGAGCTCAACCTTGCACTGTATACAAAAGGAGAGGGAAGCATAGAAAACTGCCCGCATGCTGCTACATTTTGCACAGTCATTACCATGCACATCCAGTGCAGACATTCATATAATATCATTGAGGTCTTTCTGCACTTTCCTAGGGTTAGAAACAAGTTTGATAATCCTGTATTGAGTTTTTAAAAACCAATACAAATCTTTTCAGAATGGTAAGCACAGACTCTTATCTCCCTTATGCAATCCACAGAAATCCAAGAGTCCATCCTATCACATGCAGTATCGCTACCATGCTTCTGAATTAGATGCTGGAAGTAACCACATGGATTTAAAACAAACCGCACACTCCGAGGAGAACAGGTCACCCATAAGAAGCTGGCCAAACTCACTGTATTGATTGTGAGAGCACTTTTCTCAATTTACATTGATATAATTGATATCAGGCCTCGTGGGCACATCATCAGCTGTCAGGTAGCCAGGAAAGAGGAGTTTGGAATTCTTACAGTCGGGGCAAAACGTCTTATTTATCTAACAGACAGAAAATTTCAGGGGTATATTTAAGAGAGGCTGAATGAGTCTGCCTCTATCATGTACATGGGTTAATGGGAAAGTCACATCTTCTTATGCAGAATTTACTCTGAGCTTTACTTCAGTCCACGTTCCCATGTCTCGAGTCAACATTTAGGCTTCTGTATTTGGAAAGGCACTGTAGCATGTTGAGGTCCCAGGGGTGACTGTGACACCCTCTGGTGGCTCTGCAACCATGTCCCACTCTGCCCCTAGGCTGCAATATTAAGATTAAAAGGGAGGCTGTCCGTGGGCCTTTGTACGGGCCCCAGTCTGCCTGAATCCACACTGGGGTTCCCCGACACCCTGCTGGTCTCACCGGCACTGCTCCTGGGCCCCTCTACTCCCAGGCCCTTGTGGAGCCCCTCTTTCCATGCCACTGAAGGGCTCTTATAGCTTTAAGGGCTAATTGTGTGACTCCATTCCTCCCCTACACCACGCCCCAAAGCCTCGGGGGTGTTACTGTAACGTTGTTTGCCTGTTGGGGCTTTGGTCTCCTTCTGTTTCCTCTTAGCTAGGCCTCTTAGCCACTGTAGTGGACATGGCTTTGAGGCACCAGCTCTAGTCTAGCCCTTCTGGGCACCTGGCACCTGTGGCCTCGCTCTCTGCGCTGCTCTAAAGTTGAGCCCTGCTCTCAGCTCAGCATTCGTTCGAGCCTCTGGCAGGGCTCAAGGTGATTTTGTGCCCACAGGGCACTAATGGGACCTCTGTATACTAATCCTTCCAGTCCCAACCCAAACCACTGGTGCTAAACTGCAACCCTCCGAGTCCCACCAGGGATCCACCTGCAGCACCGCAGCCCCTCTAGCGTTTTTTGGTAGCTGCCCTGGGACCAGGAGCTCCCACCCCGACTAGCTTGCTAGCCTGAGCCTCAGACTTATATCCTCCCAGGACCCTGCCCCCTCCCAGTCTGAGGACTACCCTGGGTTGCCTGCAGGTGCCTGCTGATTGCCCAGTTGCATGGCGAACTTCAGCTGCTGCATCCTCCCTGGCCTGCAGTGCTCCCTTCTCTCTCAACGGGACAGAGCGCCCCAGGCTCTGTTACAGGCACTAAACACTGTGATGGTGGTGTGCTCAGCTCCTAAGAGAACTCTATATTTTTACTGAGCAGTTGTTCTGACTGACTTCTGGGGCATAGGCTCTTGAAGATAAAAAAGGGGTTGGGAAAACATCTAAAGCTCCTTGGCTAGTGAATAGTTAACATGAGGAGAAGGAAGAGAACTGAAGGAGGAGTAGGGAAGTAATGGTGAAGGATTATTTTTTTCCCCCAATCCCATAAAATCTCTGTACTCTGCACTTAAAAGCAGCACACATCCTTGGAGGACTGAGCTTTTAGCCTCAAACACTGGCAACTATGGATAGTAAATGTGTAGAAACCAAACTCACTCAGCTCCAGGTTCTCCCTCACCAGTAGCATAACTAAAAGCAGTAACAGGGCACTCGCTTTTATGAAGGAGGGAATGGGTGCAAAAACAGCTGCCACCATCAGCATTGCAGAACCTGGTGCTGCCCCATGTTTACAAATAAGCTTTAAATCCACAAAAGAATAATGCAGGTTTAACAGGCTTCTTGAATGCCACCCACGTACCTACACTCCTCAATCAACATTCATGCCTTGACTTTGGTCCACTTTTTGCTACCTTTTGCTTTGGATTTGAGCAGGAAAGGTGCACAAACACAAGACGGTCTTTCCAAGCTCCCCTTCATGCCCGTTGCCACCATTTACAGATGTTAGCAGTGTGCTGAAATTTATAAGCAAAGTGGCCTTGGGAATTTTCAAAATAGGGATTCAATACTGTCTGCTTGGTTAGGAGTTTATCTACTGGGGCCGCAGGAGCGAGAAATACCATGTTTAATGTTGGGGGAAAGTCAGTGCCCTGGCTTGTTACTGTACAGGAATGGTGCAGTTCCAGAACAGGCGTTACGACCATCTTAAAGTGGAATGGGGGTGGGTGGGTGGGGGGGTGAATCACTTGGATTTGGAAAGCAAATTAGAGCAAAGTGAATAAGAAACTTTAGCAGCAACTGTCTAATGCAGCAACTATTAATTACAGTGCCACAAGATCCTTCTATGGGTGCTGCTCAATATTAGCACTGTTAGGTGTGCAAACACTCGCACCTGATTCATAAGATAAAGCCAGAGATTTCAAATACGATTCCCACAGAGTCCAAAACATTCTGCTGTGGTTCTTCTGAGTTCTTTGCACGAGCAAAATTGAACGAGTGAAATTTAGAAGCTGGCATTTTCTGAGTCTAAAAAGGTTGAGAACCACTGGTGTAACGTACAGTTATGTTCAGAAAGAGACTCACTAAACAGGCTACCTTTCTAATATACCTGTTCCCCATTCCAGTCATATCTGCTGACTTTGAGGGGATGGATACATTTCTATACTTTCTGGCACAGCAGAGCCAATACAACTGCAGAAAAAAGGAACTGGATTCTGTTCTGATTCATACATCATAAGAATGAGCTTCCTTCAAATTCCTGAACCTTGGCAACTTGACAGAAAAAGCACAGCCTGATTTCAGACCTCAGGTAGCATTTTAAACATTGTGATCGAGCAAAAAAACACACTTGTGATTCCAACAGTGAACATGAACTATAGATGATATTGAAGGAGGACAAATATTAATCTCTTCCCCCATCATAATTCCAGCATCACTTCAACATTTCTGATGTCTTTTACTTTCACAATTGACTGAAACACTGATGAAATGATTGATTGAAGAGTTTTTGTCCCTTCCTCGCAGGGTTTTTTTTATGGAACCACTTATTTCAGTCTCACTCCTGTTGATAAATTTTTCTCCTTGCTTGTTTCTTTCCCCAACACAGATCCACTTTGGCTCATGACTCATTATGTACTCTCTATGGTCCGTCTTTGCCAAAGGATTTATATTGGTGTAACAGAGATGAATCTTCATATCACTGAGGCCAAAGGGGAACTGAAATTCTGCAGAATTTTAGTTAAAAGCAGACACCATTGCATGTGTAAGAAAAAGCTGGACTTCCCTGGATCTTGTTGATTTTAATATCCAAGAGCATAATTTGTAATGATAGAGAACAGTCTAACTGAAGAAGACACAACTGCAAAAAATATCCTAGCTTTGACACAGTCCAGCATAAACCTCTCGTCTAGCTCCTTGACCCAGCCAATTTTAATTCCCTACCTTCCAAACTCTAATTTTTAAACTAGAGAGCAAGAACAGAAGCACTTCCTATATCATGACAAACTTGGATCCTTGTATATTCTGCAACAACAGTACATGAATCCCCTGGAACCGGCACCTGGGTCCTTTCACGGTGCCTCCAGTTTTCCCCTGCCAGTTGCTCCACTCATTGACTCTGTATGTGGTTGATATAAGAGGACCTAGATACAAGGCCTGAGGTTTACCACTCGATTTGTTCCTTATTCCGATGACACAAGTGGGGAACGAAAGCCAGGCGTATTCGGAGGACCCTTGCTTCCCCTGCTTTCCCCTTAAGAATACAAGGCTTTCTGCCAATAAAGAATTCTGCACCTCATCTCTTCCATGACATGAAAAGCTGATTTTCTTTTTCAGGGGCACACTGGTCCTCATAAATGATAGCCAAACTTTGGACAGTGCCAGTTGTCCATTTTGATATCCCTTTACTCAGTTAAATACATCCATGTGGTTCATGTCTGAAGCAAGATTGTTCTTCAGCCTGTGTTGTAACACATTGCTGACTTTATTTTGTGGCTTACAGGAGATGCCAAAAAACAGACAAGTGGTTCCACAGCATTAGATTTACTCCCTATAAAAATTTCTTAAATAAAATCTTTTTGCTTTTATCTTCTATCCCTTTTATTCTTTTTGACCAAACCCAAGTTCCTCATTTAAAACCAAAAAGATACCACTACTCACCAGGAACTTGCCCCTTACATCATGGGAATCTCAGTACTTCTACCTCTTTGAAGATGGGCAGAACTTCTGACACCTAAAGGAGAAAGGAAAAGAGGGACAACTTATCAGAAGGGAGAAAATGCAGGCAGCCACCCCAATGCTTGATTAGCCAGTTAAAAACCAGACAGGGTAAGATGAACGGTGAGTAACAAAAAGCATCATTTTTGGGGCTTTTTTCTGCTGACTCTTCTGAAGTGAGTGACAGATGAAAGACAATGAAGTTCTGATCCTACAAGGCTTTCCTTGAGGGTGTTCAGAACAAGTTCTCTCATTGCTTAGGTACTTAGGGCAAGCAGGATATGGACAATCCCATATTTTAGCATCCCCAAAACCTCCCACTGGTGCTAATATTATATACCAGAAATATCCGTCAGTGATCCAGCATAGCAGATACGATCTGCTCTGCTAGTCTAGTGGAGATATGACATCTTAAACACAGTCATATTAGGGTGTGGTGCAGTTCTGAGAAGGGCACTGGCAGTTCACCACAGAAGTCCTGTTGCCAGCAGAGTAATTAGGGGTGGGCAAGTGAGGCATCGGCCCCAGGCGCTGATTTACAGGGGTGGCAGCAGTCACAATAACTGGGGGTGGGCATCAGCCAGGGACTGAGATCCTGGGACATGTGGAACTGACACCCCATCAGGATTTTGCCCACGGCACAAATCTTGCTAGCAAGACCTCTTCCTGCTGCCACTTTTCTCATTGGAGAGGCTCACTTTCTATGTCTGACTTGTTAAGAGCTGGCTTTACCCATCTCTGATTTAGAAAGGAAGAGGCATCAGGGGCAAGTCCTGTTTTCAGCAACTACAGCAAATCAGTGATGATAAAAAACACAGATTGAAGAAATGTGCAAGAGAGATGGCCAGTCCTGAAGTCTGCACAGTGTACATAGTTTGGAAGGAGGTAGGAAATGAATAACCATGAGAACAGTAAGAACCAGGGAAACATAGGCAGCAGACGTCACGTTTAAAGTGACTGGTTTTAGAGAAAAGAGCAAGAATATGGGTCACCTCAGTCAGTAGGGAGAGAGAGCACCACCTTCATTTTGAATGTAAACTAAAGGATTTGGACAGAAATCTCACCCTGGCTTGTTATTGAACTGAATGGGAAGCTGGAAAATCTGAAAATAGATTGGGAAGGAGGAACAGGGAATTTTTTGGTTCTTCTCATCTAGTTAGAAATCTAGCAAAAGTTCTACTAAACCCCCAGGTTCTTGCTGCTGGATCTGTCTTCTCCAAAAGGAAGAGATGACTGGAATCCCTGAAAGAACAAAGCTACTGGAAAGGCTAGGAGGCCAGGCAGTATTATACAGCTGAAATCACCATGACGTCCTTGGAGTAGATAAAGCTGTACACTGATACAGAGTGGGTGCATCTACACGTGCTCTTTACTGCAGAGGTGACTACTCTGCAGTAAAGTGTTACTATCTACACATGAGCCTGTATTAGGGTGCAGTAAATTAATTAACTCCACTGTAAAACAGTGCAGTCTGGGCCAAGTACTATCCTAAAGCAGTGTAGTTGCAGGCGTTGAAATGTACTTGCAAGATGATGAGCAGGGATGGATGCGGCATATGAGTGTTACAGTGCAGGGGCTGCCTGCCAGCTAGCCCCACTCTGTAGCACCTTCATGACCAAACCAGCCCCTCTGCAGCACGCTGAGCCAGGGCAGAGCAGCCCTGGGCTGGCAGGCTGACTGGGCTCCCTGCCAGCTCAGGTTGTTTTGCCACAGCCCAACGTGCTGTGGTCCCCAGAGCACGTGTAAATGCTGCGCCCAGGAGCCATAAACTCTGCTGTAAACTGCCCCAAGGTTTATTGCCATGTGCTAACTGCATGTGTAGGTGCACCCAGTTAGAAGAAAACTGCACCCATTTGGTCCAATCTCAAAGAAAAATAGGCAGTACACCAAGGGTGGGCAAAATGGCTGATCCGTCTAGCAGCTGGACTCCATTTCCCAGCAGTCCCTGCCCATATGGCTGTGGCCGGTCTCCTTGGAGACCACAGGGGTTGCCATGGAGACCAAAGGCAGCTACACTGTCAGTACAGGCAGTAGAGAAGGGCAGGGTGCTACTCCAGAGCTGCTGGGATTTTGCAACAGGGGCAGCTTGCTCCAGAGCCAGACAGAGCTGTGATCTGTAGCCTGCATGCTCTGGGCAGGGGCGTGCAGGCAGGAGATCACGGTTCTGCCCCGGCTCCTGGCAGCGGTGACAGCCTGGTCTGGAGCAGGGGCACAACCGTGATCTCCTGCCTGTGCATCCCTGCCCAGGGCGTGTAGGCTACAGATAGTGGCTCTGCCCTAGCTCCCATTGCAAGATCTGAGTGGCTCTGGAGCAGCCCCCTGCCATGCCCTGGCAGCATGGCTGTGGCTGGTCTCCACGGCAACCCCAGCCATGAGCTTTCCTGTGCAGCTGCAGCTGGGTCTCCATGGAGACTGGCCCAAGCCATGCATGGGGACCATGCATGGGGACAGCTGGGAAATGGAGTCCACAACGGACCAGATCTGGTCTGCAGACGGGACTTTGCCTGTCCCTGTGATACACTCATTCCTTGAGCTGTAATTTTCAGAAGCAATTAGTTACTGTCACCGGGGACATCTTTTTGTACTCTCAGGCCTCATGCTTTTCACTTCTCTTGGGAACAAGCTCCAAGATTCTTCAACTCTCAGACCCAGTGCAGGATGCAGCACCCTCTGCAGGGACAAGACACCCCAAGATGAAGATTTGCAGTAACCCAAAACAGCCTTACAATCTTGTTGGTAGAAGTAAAAGCATAATCATAAGAAAGGAAGGGGTTTAGAAGCAACATAAGCATTTCTCTTACTTTGACAGCAAGGCCAGAGTCCTAACCTCTTACAGTTTGGGCCTCAATCTTCTTTTACCCCTGTATCCACCAATCTTTGACAGTTTAGGTTTAAATCCAGCACAAATCCTTTGTTTTCAATTTCTTAAGTCCCTTCTTCTGTGCTCTTGGTCAGTTCAGCAGTGTCACAGGTAGTACTTGCAAGGAAATGGCTCTTGCACTTTCCCTCAAAATTTTGGTACATGGATTGCTACTTGAAAATGCTGTACTTTTTCCTGCCTATATTCAACTAGCCCAGGGGTGAGCCAGGCCGTTCTATCCAGCCCGTGGGCCCCCTAAAAATTAAATATTAATTTACTATTTGCTCCTGGCTGTGTGCTGACGGGAGCCAGGGGCAGTAGGAACCAGGGGAACCCGCAGCAGAACTGAGCAGCCCAGCCTCGCCCACCCCCAGCCATTTCAGTCTCTTTCTGCCCCCACCGTGCTTTGGCACCATGTGGCCCCTGGCTGTATTGCTGGACCGGGGAGCACAGGGCCATGTCAGTATGAACATGTATGTGTTTGCGCGTGCAGGCAGAGGCAGAGTGTCTGCATGCACGTGTTCATAGGGTGAGTCCCACACGCACACCCCACCATACACATGCATCCACACCCCCTCGCACTGTCATACATGCAGACCCCCCACATCCCCTCATACACCCCAGCCATACCCCCACACACCCCATACCCACCGATACCCCACATACCCACACACTCGCAGCCCCCCACAAACCTGTATGCACCCCCCATGATAGACAAGAGTAAGAATTCATTTTAAGCTGTTGTGCGATCGATCACCTCTATGTACACTACACAAACGCATGCAAATCAGGACAAAAATAGTTTTTGAAATCAAATTAATGAATGTTATAGATGTTTGCTTTTTAAAACATAATTTGGCATTTTTCTGGTTCCGAGATGACAAAACCCCTTGCTGAAAGGAGTACTTCCGGGGGGCAAGGGAAGGGACTTCAGGTGGCAAAGGTCAGGGGGTGGGACTTCCAGTCACAGGATGGCGACCAGGGAGTGGAGCACCTGTCTACCCATACGGCCCTCCAGTTTGCCAAAACTTGGTAAGCGGCCCTCTGCCCAAAATAACTGCCTGCCCCTGAAGCAGCCTCTTCTCAAATTTACCCCATGTTTTCATATAGTAAATCCCCTTATAACAACCAGACAAACATGTAGTAGTCATAAATATTATAGGCTCTCATAAATATTACAACAGACATCTCTGATCCAAATGCTGATAGCAGTTATTTTGTTGGAAAATTATTATATTTGTGACTTCAGCTGAGAGAAAGCCCACATCTCCAACCTATTTTAAACTGGTGTTGCTACTCAGGATATTAGAATAAATCTTGTAGTATTCTGGTTTTTTTTCTTAAAATTGAGTATTCTGGAGGCAAGCGATTTTGAAAGAAATCTCAGATTTAACACAGTAGATGGAAAATAAAAATTAAACCCAAATGTATTATGTATTTTCATCAGTCTTATGAGTTTTTGGTCCCTGGCATGATTTTTGGATGCCTGGGGCTGGCAATACAAGAATTAAATCAGGTGATAAGCAATCACGTATCTAGTACATTTCATTTACACATTTCTAAGAATTTACAATAGGTAGGCAATCATCATAGCCTTCCGTGCCTGAGTTTTCCTCATCTGTGAAATGGTAATGAGCCTTGCCCATGTTACCTCATCAAGTATTTGTCTACAAAGGCAGTTATTCCTGCGCTCTTTATGCTAAGTTGGTTTAATTCGGTGAAAGCAACACTCTTGCAAATAAAGCATGGGGTAAGACACGCATGCAGGAAATTAACTGCTATTAGCCAATTTGCTTTTAAATTCACACTTTACCTTAATCTGAATTAAATTCCCAGTGTACACAAACCCTGAGGTACTGACAGAAATAAGAACAGAACCCAGACCTCCTGACTCCCCACTCAATAACCTACTTTTTATGGTCCAAGCTGCCTCCTGAAAGAAAAGGGTGACTGAGCTCTTCCGCTAATAAAAACATTTTCATAATTTCAAAAAAAATCTCTGTTAGAAGTGGATTCTCGAAGCACAAACATTCCCAGGCAGGTTTTGCAAACCAAAGGGTACTGCACCAAAAACTGGAAGGCAAAACAGCTGTTCATTGCTCATGCTGACAGGAAGTGATTCCAAGATAAATGGACTGTCAGGAGCTCTTTAGCAATCTAAAACACACATCTAGAACGGATGCATCCGTGGGACAGAGGGATGAAGAAGAGACGTAACAGCCTGACAGAAGTGTTCCTTTGGGATTATTAGAACTGGAGGAAAAACATTGATTTTTGCATAATAAAATTACATTAACACAAAAAGAAACTGAATTGGGAGTCTTCGAAGAGTTTCTGTCTTCAGCTGTGCTTGCTCTTAAGACAAGACCTCTGACTTTTCCTTGGAAGATGCCAACACAGTAGTTTAAACCCTACTGAAGGTGCAGAGAAAGTGTCAGTGTGCACCAGAACACATACATAATGAAAAACATCTGCCAGCAGAAAGCAGCCCTAGGATTTTCTGGCTCTTCCTATGTGCACTTCACATAATACATTTCTGTGCAGACACAAGCTTTCTAGCTCCAGCATTCCCCAGGGGGGTGCTCGCAATGCAGAGCTCTAGCAGGAGTGGGAGAGGCAGTGGGTACGTGTTAGGCCCTTTCTATCCGCAGAAATCTAATAGGTATCAAAAAGTGTTGTTTCCTTCCCAAACTAAAACAAGACTATATTGCAGTCTTGTTAGTGAAAAGAGGGCTGATTAAGTAATCACAGACTTGTAGCCCACTCTTCCTTTTTTTTAAAAGTATCTTTCACTAAACGAGTTTCATTATTGACCACAAATGTCTCGATTCATAATCAGGAAACCTCCCACTTCAGCTAACCAGCGCATTCCAGATCCGTCATGTCACACGAATTGAGCAAAAGAGACTTGCTCAATTTGGTTATCCTTCCATTCACATGAGCTACAGAGAGCTTCCCGTGTCTGCGTCTGCGCTGCCCTATCCTTCCCATGCCTGGGCAGCGGAGGCTTGTCTAAAGGAAGAATGCACTGGAGAGGAAGTGTGGTAAGTGCACTGCGTCATGCTGGGGTGACAACATCTGAAGCACAGCTTTTTAGTTTGAACTGGTGACTCTTCCCAGGCCTTTTACCCAAGTTCTTTTTTTCACCAATAACAGGTTACCAGGTTTTCAGTTTCAAAAAAGGACATCTGTGGAGCAGAGGACAGAGGGGGGAGCAGCGATATGCCTGTGCCCTACCCCTGCCCCTCCCCCCGCAAGTCACAGCCCTCCCAGCCCTGCTGCTGCCCCTCACTCCCAACCCGCAGTCCCCACCATCCCCACTGATACCCCTCACTACTGATCCACGGCCCCCTGCCCTCCCCGAAAAACTCCCCCAACCCCTTCCCCTGCCCTGCTGCAGCCCCAGCACCAGCAGGCTGCCGGACTCGCGTGCAGAGCACGTGACGTCCTGCCTCCAATCACTTTCCTTGGCTGCCCCCAGCCACAAGCAGCTCCTTGCTGGAACAGAGGCAGAGCAAAATCCTGGACATTTACAGATACTTAAAAAAAACACCCGGATGGAGATGGGAGGACCCGAAAAGAGGACATGTTCAGAGAAACCTGGATGTATGGTAACCCTAGATAACATGAGTAGTATTGGATAGAAGTGGTACAGCAATTATCAAGACTGGGGGATGTTTCGTTCTGCAGGACCACACAATATTTCAGACAATTTAAGAGTTCTTTAAGGAACATACGCACTGCAAATTAGTCAGGACCCTAGTTGGGCTCTTGGAAACAGCGAGTCCTTCCTGGGTGTGCATAAGATGGTGCAGGTGTGGAGAAAGATCTAGCTGAAACGAAGTTTCAAACCCAAAGTGAACTATGGTGATGATGGCAGAGGTGAAAAGAAAGCAGGGTGGATAAAAATCAACCATTTAACTCCCCCCGCAAAAAAAAAATGGATTTTTTTAATTTAATCTTTTAATTTTTGTTAAGATGCTTTTTATTTTTAACCTAAAGAGAGTTTTAATTTAAGATATGTTAAAGCTCAAAGACATCACCATGGAATAGGGATTGTAACTTCTAATTATATACTATTTGAGACAATATATTTATAATACTTTTCTAAAAAAGTTACATGAATAGGTCACAACATGCCATGAACTATATTTAGGGGCCCAATCTTATGGGGTTCCCAGAGGCTCCTCTATAGATTAGTACAGATTAAAGAAAGCCACTCTGCCCAATGTGACTCAGTGCTCGGTCTAGAACAGGGGTAGGCAACATTTTTTGGCCAGAGTGCCAGAAAACCCACAATGTCTACCCTGGAAGGTGCCAGAGTGCCGGCATGCCAGAAAAACAAAATGAAGGTGGGAGGGAGGTACATGGTAGAATGCACTGCATATTAGTATATTTAATAATCATAAATGTTGCCTTTGTTGTTGTGTATTCCTTTTTTGTTGAGAATGTTGCAATGAGAGAGATAAAAAAAGAGACAAATAAAAGAGGAGAGCAGAGAGAACCAGACACACGCACACAGAGAACCACGTGCACAAACACAGAGAACCAGAAGACACCCAGAACACATATGCACACAAACATCCAGAACCAGACAAACGCACACAACCAGTTGCGCAGGCACATGGAGCTGGGCTCCTGGGCCACTGGATAAAGTCCAACCCAACAATGACCTGGTCCTGCCAGAGCCCCTGCACATCCCTGGGAGCCAGCCCCCAGGCTGCAACGCAGCTCGCTGAGGCCCCAGCCCAGTCTCTGCCCATCAGCCC
Organism: Crocodylus siamensis; assembly: GCF_052110815.1. NCBI lineage: Eukaryota > Metazoa > Chordata > Crocodylia > Crocodylidae > Crocodylus > Crocodylus siamensis. Next base: position 240,107,290 of record NC_143397.1, on the reverse strand, counting down.
ACCCACCCACCCCACACAGTTAAGCCTGCAAATGGTGTGGTGCTCCTGGCAAGGGGCAGTGCCAGCCTCATCCCAGGGCATGAGCTGGAGCTGGGGCTGCGCTTGGAGCAGGCAGGCTCAGCTGCAAGCCCTACTGAAAACAGCCTGGGCTCTGCGATTGGCAGCAGCTACCAGAGCCTGGGCTGGCTGCAGCCAGGAAGCTGCAAACAGCTGCTCCGGCATCAACTCCATACCAGTGAGGGCATGCACGCCTCAGAGTGGATGGTGGGGATAGGGCCTGAGGCAGTGCAGCCCTTCTGCTGTCTGCTCTGAGGTGCATGTGCAGTTAGTGCCAGCATGGAGCTGATGCCAGGGTCGTGGAGCCCAGTGCAGCTGTTTGCAGCCTACCCACTGCCTGCTGCAGCTGCCCAGAGCCCAGACTGGCTACAAACAGCTGCGCTGGTCTCTGGGGCCCAGTCATCAGCTCTGTGCCAGGAGCAGGGGAGAGACTGCTGCCTCAGGCCCCTCCCCCACTGTCTGCTCCGAGGTACATGTACATCTGCCAGTATGGAGCTAATGCCAGAGCCTGGAGCAGATGTTTGCAGCCTGCTGGCTGCAGCTGGCCCAGGCTCTGGGTAGCTGCTGCCAACCACAGAGCCTGGTCTGCTTGCAGCAGGGCTTACAGCCGCCCAGCTGCCTGCTGAGAGCAGCCCAGGCTTCATGGCTGGCAGCAGCTGGCTAGAGCTCAGGCTGGTGGTGGCATGCTGAGCAAAATGACCTTGCATGCCTTGCTAGGCACACATGCCAGGGGTTGCTGACCCCTGGTCTAAAGATCCCATTAAGCATCTCTGCGATGCTTGGTATCAGTTCTCAAACTGGATTTGTGTCTCCAGGGATAACACCCTTGTTAACTGCAGTATACGGAGATGAGAGATAACAGATCTGTTTACCTACCCATCAGCCCTACTGTCTCTCTGTAAGTTTGTGTATACAGAGTCAAGCCCTTACCTCTCTCTAAAAGTGCAGTTTCAAGAAATTAAATGAATAGAGGACTGTTGGGGTGGAGTAGATCTGGGCAAGGAGAAGGATTTGGAGACAAATGCAAGAAGGGAGGGGCAGTAGAAACAAAAGAGAAGCACTTTGAGTAGACTATTCCAGAAGTATTAAGGGATAAGTTTCTGAGTATAGCCTCTCCATTGATTTGAGATCTAGTGAGGGAATGGTATGGTAGAAGGGAAAACCTGTCATGGCAGCAGGCTTGTTAGGCCGTAAAAGAGACCCCATTTGGGAATAATTTAACAAAAATTATATCAAACGTGAATGCATTTTTTGTAGAAAACAATGATTATATTGAGACTTCCTGACCTGTGATTTAAACTGTAGTTTAAATCATGATTTAAATTGATTAGATTTAAATTTAATCTGCCCCGAAAGAAAGTACCTGAAAAATGACTACATGGAGTCTGCCTACCTCCAATAATTCCTCAAATCAACAAGAAACAATCAAGCAGGCAAAACATCAGAAAGGGCATAATGGCAGCAATTCTTGGAAGTTTCTCTTTAAAACGGGAACCCTGAGGCTCATAGCTTTTGAGTATATGTAGTGCAGCCCTGGTCTGATATTTTTCACTCTGTCAAATACATATATTTTTCTAAAAATTACCATAATAAAAACTACAACCCTAGTGATCTGCATGATTTCTAACACTGAAATAGAATGACTTATACTGAACTGAATATTCACAGCTGTGCAGGAAATGTATGGTTTGCCGTCTGTAGATTATACACTATTATAGTATGATTACCAGCTATAAACTTTTTAGAAATCTGTATCAACATGTCTGAAATTCACATCATACAAGCAGATCCTGGTGTCACAGGGCAGACAATATTTTTTCATTCTGTGATTATGAGAGCAGTCTCCATAAAAAAGGTGAGGAAGTATTGCTCACCTTTAACACGGAGAGCAAGACATGTGGCAATGGGCTTAAACCAGGAGCTGGACAATTATCTAATCTGGAGGGCCGGCTAATGAGTTTTGGTAAACTGTTGAGGGGCACAAGGGTAGCCCTGCTACTTTATAGGTGCCCTGCCTCCTGGCCATCATCTTGGGACAGGAAGTGCCAGCCCTAACCTCTGAACTTTGCCACCTGAAGTCCCTCCTCTTGCTCTGAAAGCACTCCTTTTGGGAGGTGAGGAGGGGTGTGCCATCTTGGAAAAATACAAATCACATACTAAAAAAATCAAACACTGATTATAACATACTTTAATTTTATTTAAAAAAAAATTGGTCCCAATTTGTGTGTTTGCATAGTGAATATAGAGGTAATCACAGAATAGCTCAGAATAGTGTTACTCTTGTATATTATGTGTGGGGGGTAAGGGAGTGTATGTATGGGTGAGTCGAGTATGTTATTAAGGTGGGGATGTGCGAGTACGGTGGGGGGGTGGGAGTATGTGTGGGACAGTGGGTATGTGCGCAAGTATGGCAGGGGGTTGGATGCGTAAGAGTGCATGTGGGAGGATGGGGTATGTGGGAGGGTATGGGTGTGTTGCGGGGGGAGAGGTTCTTAGAGTCCCTGGAGTGTGAGAGTCCACAGAGCCACATGTAGTGGCAGTGACCAGGGCCAGCTCTGCCCAGCCCCACAGCACACAGCTCCTGCACTCCTGCCCGAGTCCCCAGCCACACATAGCAGCAGCAAGCAGAACCAGCCCAGCAAGCCCCACAATGCACAGCTCCCACATTCCTGCACGAGTTCTTGGCTGCACATGGTGTCAGCATGTGGGGTCAACTTCACCCAGCCCCAAGTGTGTGGCTCCCACACTCCTGCAGCCTGTGGGGTCAGCCCGGCTCCGCCCCATAGCACACAGGTCCCTGCACTCTGGCCCACCTTTCTCCCAACAGGAATCCCTGCTCCCGGCCCAGTGGGGCCCTTATCTAAATTTCCACTCTCCTGGGAAGAAGGACTAAGAAACAGAAGCTTCTCATCTCTATAGCTCCCTACCTTGGGGCTGGGGCAGATCAGGCCAGGCTGCGGTGGGGGTTAGCAAGGAGGCACCAGCTTGCAGAGGGGATGCGAGGGCCAGGGCCTGGGATAATTCTTTTGGCTTACGGAGGGGCTCCACAGGCCAGGTAGAATCACCCAGTAGGCCGAATCCAGCCCACGGGCATATTTTGCCTGCATTTGGTTTAAAACATAGCAAAGACACTTGGAACAAATTTCATGAAAAAGCATCCTAACAAGAGAAACAGCAGGACAGTAGAATAGGCAGCAGCCTAAGGAAGTTAAGAGAAGCAAGTCTTGTCTCTGTACAAAAAGGTAGAACAAGAAGATCACAAGGTCCTTTGTAACTGCGTGATTCTATAACACATTAGATTTTGGATCTCTATGCTTTCTCAGCATTTCCCAACAGGTAGCAAACCACGGTGAAACAGAACTGTTCCTTCACCAGGACCATGTTCAGAAAGACTCAAGCATCCACATACAAAATATGTGCTTAAGTATCAGAGATTGTGCACAAAGGAAGTGTGGTTCTGTGTCTTAAGCACTGAACTGGAGTCAAATATACAGATCGTACTTGGGGATCTGCCTCAGACTTGCTGTATTGCTCTGAGCTAGTCACATGATTAGCCTGGGCCTAAATCTTTCTACTGATATGAAGAGGATAAGTTATGCTTGCATACATGACTACGTAAACTATTTACCATAATTACTTGAATACAAGACAACCCTGAATACAAGATGACCCACAATGATTAGATTCTATCTATAGAAAATTTAAAAATTTGTTATAATTTTCTAGGTATAGAATCTAATTATTGGAGGTCTGCCTTGAGTTTAACCCCCCTCCCACTGCTACAGTAGGGAAAATAAGGGATGAGTGGGGAAGGGAAATCAGGTGGTCCCCATGCCTTCTGCAGCCCCTTCCTTCCTCCCCCTACTGTCAGACCCCGCTCTCCCCAAGTGTACGGAAATGAGGGACACATGAAAACACTGGCTTTGACATAAACATACCTGCAGTAATTCACCTATATGAGTACCTATAGACTTAGTTCATACAGAATTGATGCATTTTTACCTTTTGTGAAACTGCTGCAAGGTTTAGCACAGGTATTCCATGAAGACACTTTTAAGCAGCATTTTGTACTTACTTATATATAGCACAAACTATGCGTGATATTTGTCTGAAGCCAAAAGGCTTATGATTTACCACATAGTTCATTGGGCTGGGCCCCAGCAGAACCAACAGCATATCAAGCTATAGCTCAGCGCTGCCCATTTATAAATGTCTGGTTTTGTGCAAAGGCATACCTGATCACAGACAGCAGAGCTCACGGGGAATTTTGCTTTTAGTTAACTGCTGCTGTACAGATTCTGGGGGAATTTAACTTTTTTTTCCTAGTGGGCCTCAGTTGAAGTGGAGGCTGTTCTTTGACTGTAGACAGTAGGTATGACTGATACGCCTTGATGTATGTTACAGTCTAATAAAGTAGGGACCTACTTAACTCACAGTGAGAGAAAGCAATTTTCACAGCTTGGTTGCAACCCGAAGAGCAGATTTCATGGGCATTTTGCAGCAGCGCCGCCCCTCGGGCTGATTGGCAGAAAGGCCTCACCCCTTTTTGCTGACTGGCAGAGAGGCCCCGGGGAGACGAGGGACAAAGGGGCAACTGCCATCTTGACTGCTGGCTCCCTTCATGTGGCCATGCCCCTTGGGGGCGATTGATGGAAAGACATGACGGGGCAGCTGCCATAACTGGCCAGCACCTTTTCCTCCTAGGTGGGCTGCGAGGTCAGGCCACAGCAGCAGTGAGGACTGCTGGCTCCCACTGGGAAGCCAACATTTTATTTTATTACTTTTTTTTGGTCGATTTCCTGGTAAATTGTGGCAAATACCATTTTTTTTGTGGCAATCACCATCTTTTGTGGTTTCTGCAAACATCGTGAAACTGTGATTTAAAGAAGGTCCCTACTAACGAGGGAAGCCTTGTGGCATGAAAGCCATGATGGCAACACATTTAATTTCTGGGGGTTGTGGAAGAGAAGGAGCAAATCCATTAGGACTAGGAGGTCTAAAATCAAAAAGGCCACTTTGTATTCTGTTCCTCCTCAATCACGAATAGGTACAACCCCTTCCTGCCCATCCCACCGGCATCAGTTTATGGATCTGACTGTGCACAAACGGAGGTGAAGGGAAGCATAATACATCATAGTAGGGGACATTTCAGAGTACAGACTTAAAAGCTGTGAAAGGGAATTACCTCCGTTCCTCCCCATAACGCATGTAAGGGGAAACTCTTATTTTACGTAGTGAGGTCCTGGTCCACGGCTCAGACTCTTAGCTTCTACTGCAATATAATTAATAGTCAGCTATATTGCACAGGCTACCTTTGTGATTTTAGCCTGCAACAGGCAGGGGGTCGGACTAAATGATCTGTCCAGGTCCCTTCTGACTCACTGATTCTATGATTAGTTATACCAGTGATAAAGCCTACTATGGTGCTTCCTCCTCACTAAAGCCAGATAGGCAAGTATCTTTTGCCTTCAAAATGATATATACATTGGAACAAGAGAAACAATAGACCAAAACCTCAAGTTTTCCCTAAATTCTGCACATTATGTTCAAATATTTGGAAGTAGAGGAGGAAGAGGCAGGTGAAAAATAAGCTGTTAGGAGAGGGGGAGAAAGAAAAGAGAAAAAAAAATTTACCAGCTGGTCAGAAAGTGCCCAGGTAGCTTTTGGCTGTTGTTGTTGCATCAGGTTTAAGAGTCATCCCACAAAGAACATTTCCCAAACTGTTCATGTACCACACTGGGATGACACCAAGGCTTTTTGCAGATCTTCCATGAAAAACTCTAAGAGTTTTTCTCAGAATAGGCGGATGGGGGTTGGGGCATTTTTCTGGGAAAGGGGAGACCAGGTTTAAGTTTCTGCTCTTACCAGTCCAGGCAAGGGATCTGAACAGCCCAGATCTCACACAGATGCCCCAGCCCCCAGGTTACAGGCGACTCCGAGGCAAGTCTCAGCTCCATCAAGATGGTTCCCATGAAAAGTTTCAGTTTTGACAGAATGACATTTTCTGATGAAAAACTGTTTTGTCAGAAAATTCCCAGCCAACTTGAGAACACCACTCTGCGTGCCTGAATATGGTAAATAGCAGCTGCCCGTGTGTCTGGCAGTAGAGATTAGTTCATCACATTATGCTCCTACCTCAAACAACTTACTTTTGCTGAGATGTCGGTGACCTAAGCCCTATGCAAGTGAGGCAAAGGATAAACTAATGCATTTACCTTACCAAGGTAAAGGATAGCAGCATAAAACCCTATCCATGGAAAGCTCAATAGCAGCAGTGAAGTCCCTATTGGGCTTTACAGAGGCTTTTAGCATTTCCTATTTGGGGAAAAAAAAAGAAATAATCATCTAGGAATCTATTTCCTGCTCCTTCACACACTCAGACAAGTCACACAGTCTCTCCAGGCCTCAATCCCCCATCCTTAAATTCTGTAAGTCAGAACTTAGCATTTTTTCTAACGAAAACCCTACACTTAAAGTGGATCATGCCCTTTTTTCAGCAATTCCCTCACCTCATTTTTAAGCTATAGGTGTGATCTATGAAAACAATACCCTATTTTTTTTATTGCTGTTCCTTCATTTCTTCAAAGAGGAACATTTTCTTGAAGGCTGAAAAATCTCAGTTTCATGAGCCATTTTAAATTGGCAGCAACAATTTCTGCGAGGGAAAGATTTGAATGCATAAGAAAATTCAGCCAGAGCAAGACGTTTGTCCCATGCCCTGACCTGTCTTCTAAACAAACACAAAGTTTATCATTAATTTATTTGGTTTTAAATGGCTTGAAACATTTTGGACTATTCTCCCTCTGCACCTCACTCTCCACATTGAGACTGTCACTCTTTAGATAGCTACATATGTCGCAGCGCACCAAGGACTGTAGCTTGAACTGTGCTAGTAATAGCATTGGAAAACAGTTGTCAGACACTCTTCAGCGAGAACTGTGATTGATAACTGTTTTCCAACACAGTTGTTACTACCATAGCATGGTTACAGGAAAGTCTTCTTGTTTAACATACATAAAAGCACAATTAAGGTATAGATTATTCCACCTCTAGTTAATTTACAACCTATTGCTGTATATAGTATTAATATTATTGCAGGCCTGGGAATAGCATTGCGAGCTTGGTATAAATGCACAGCAGGGTAGATGGAATTGATGTTATATAACCCATGAACGCAATACAGGATTTAGCCAAATAACTGCATGCCCTTCACCTCCTCTTTGCCGATCTTTCAGTTTGTGACAATGAGAGTTAAGAGTAAATATGACAGGGCCACATTTGAAAAATCAATTTAAGGAAATAAACCTAGTAATAAATGATCCTTTGTGATGTGGATCAAACTAATAATTTGTTCAAGGATTGATTTAAGTGGTCTTGGTGATTCAGGAGGAGATGGGTGAAGTTATAATTAGTTCAGGTTTATTAGAGACGTCACATCATAATCAATAGTAAATTATGTGACCTGCTGTAAAACAATGTGATGAACAGTCTTGGGGTTTTTTAAGCTGCAGAGAGCCAACACCGTTTAGGTCCCAACAACACAATACCTGATCATCTCAGACTTTTCTAAAGCAGGCAGTCCCAGAATACCGCCACTTTTCCCCAAATTGTACTGATGGTGAACCAAGGCCTAGAGAAGCGAAGCCCCAGACCTGCAAAAGGAGTCCAGTGCCTAAAAGTCATTGATTTCAATGGGAATTAAGCACCTAAATACCTGTAGGCCTGGGCCTGGGCCTGGGCCTGGGCCTACTGGCAGACTTGGCTAATCATTAAGGCAGAATGATTGACCTAATTCCTAGCCCAGTTGTTTAAAGTCGGATGTATGCCTATTATGACAGGCAGAAAGCATTTGTCCTATCCCTTTCATTTCATCCCTATTTTGAAAAGGAAAACCACAATACTGGAAAGAAGAGAATAATACTGTCCAGTTAGCCAATGCCCAAATTTTGTTATTAAAAAAATGTGGTTCTCTTATCCAGCTTTTTGGACCATGTCTCGTTGGCTGAGCTATAAGTGTTAATGTGTTAGCACTTTCCTGCCAAACACAGCAGTAGCCAGGGTAGAAGTGGTAAAGGAAACAACATGAACACAGAGCGGAACGATAAAACAAGAAATCGCGTTGCTCCCCTTTTCAGATTACTGTGTTTGCAGTACACCCTTAGGAACTCTGGCTATTACATGTTACCTAGCCTCTTATTTTCATTCAGTAAATGCCTCCGTGTATTTACAACTGTAATGTTAAATGAAGTACAATCTGGTCAGCAGCCCCTAAGATCATGCCAGATGACCTATTTTCAGCTACAAGTAATCATCTACAAGGCATTGAGGACATTGTTGGAAAGGTTGCCAAGAGTCTTCTGTACACTGGTCACTCACAGTTTCTCCGCATTTAGCTTTGACTGCTCTCATAACTAGAAACTATAAACCAGCCTATTTTATTACACGTTTTCAGCTGGTGAAGGAAAAGCGTAAGTCATGCAACCGAATGCTGGAAGACTTAACAAACAAGTCGGGGGATTATGCAGGCCTTTCAGACAGCTCTCCTAAAAACATTCCTGGCTGCACAGAAGAACAGAGGGCCATCATGAGTTGTCACTTGTTTGGGAGAACTGGTCATGGAAAATATTTTGCAGTCTGGATAAAGCAAATAATGAAGATGTTGTCAGGGAGCAAACAGCTTTCATCCCGATGACCACGGAAGGTCTCTGAAGGCAGAGGAGATGCACTGTCATCCCGCTGTACTGCGGGTGAGCAAGCTGCTGAGAGCTGTACCCTTGTGCATGAAGTACAGCTCGAGCATCAATAGACTCCCCGAGACCTCTGGTTCCACCACTGCCCCAGAGCCTGGGAGAGTACGAGAAGTAACTATGAAGTAAGCTTGTTCCAGCTTTGGTTGGGAGAGGAGGAAAAATGTTTCCCTCCTTACCACGGGGATATGCAGCTCAGCTTACTCCACCCAGGCTGGGCACCAAGTCCAATATTTGACCTTGAAGTCAGGGTAACCTGTTCTCTCTCTTCCCTTTCCCCCTACATGTCAAATATTTTAGAAGGCTAGGAACGTAAAGAGCTAGAATGAATGTTTCCCTTGTAGCCTGCACATTTCACAAATCTTTAAAGCTTTTATACTGGTTCATCACCTGTCAAGAGATAAGTCATAAGGAAGTCCTGCACTCCAGAATTTCACTGCGGGGTCTAGAGACCACAAGGCATGTAGGGTTGGGTACTTCATGTGAAAAAAAGGTTTCAGGTTGTTTGTTTGGTTTGTTTTTTTTAAAGGTAAATACTGTATTTTATTGATTAGTTTTAAGAATCGTGCTCTCTAGAGGTTGGGCCACGTTTGCAGCCACAGATATAACTGGTGTTGGAGCTTTCCACCCGACTTGGAATCCAGAATGAAAGTGGCATTTTGTAGGAGTAAATCTTGCTCCCGTTTAACAAATTTGCTGCTGACTTTGCAGGATAGAGCCCAGAATATAGACTGCACAGCCCTTGTTCCATTATGGACAGCTGTTCAAGAAGGTGGCACTTCCACTATTTTAAAATACTAGGGAATGGATGGTATATAGCAGACATCTGATCCTGAAAATGTCAAGCAGGACATCTATTTAATGTGAGCAAAAAAAGCACATGTGTACAGCCCTTTTTCAATTCTCCCCTTGATCTTCCAATGTGCCTCTTCAACATCTCTGAAACCCTACATGGTTCCTCCTTTTGGAGGAACTGGATCTACTGCATCAAAAAGCATGCAGGAAGAGTTCTAGCGCATAAAACCAATTTTTGCATACTTCTGTCTGGGTCAGGACTGCTACTGATTCTGAAAATACCTTACCCTTTCCCCCCCTTTTATTAAAGGCTCTTTTATGTCTGTTTAAAAAAACACCAAACATTAGAACTAAAGTCTAATGTCCACCAGTGCTAACATTTAGTCTTGTTGAGTGACTCCAAATCAAGAGATAGGGCTTTCTAGTTAAAAAAAATTTTTTTTCAATGTCTACTAAAAATGTCTGGCGTAATTTTTTAATCCGGTAGATGCCCTCTTCTTAGACTTCTTGTTTTTAAGAAACACTGTATTATACATCTGTTATGAGATCTACCTAGCCACTGTCAGCTGGCAATGTTTTGAAGGTAGAAGCACAGGCTCCGGCTTACTAAGAAAGCCACATTTGTTTCATGGTTAATTCTTTCTGCTTCCCTGCTACCCAGTGGAATTTGCTGAAACCAAGGTCATAAGTAATTTGGTACAGCAACTTTTGTCTGTAGGCTGCCCAGCACAACACAACCTTTACGGAGGAACCTACCTGCTTCGGCAATATAAATAGTAAGGCCAGCTGATGTCTTGTTAAAGACAGGATTCTGTTTGCAGCGATTCAGCCCACAAAGCATCTCTAGCTGACAGAGCTACCTGCTACACTAGCAAGAGAAGCGAGCAGGATGCAGTTTAGGGACTCTGCTTCTGAACAGCCCCAGTTTGAAGTTGCAGCAATTCAGAAAAATCCACTGGAAACTCAAGCTGACAGCTGAAAAAAAAATTAGCAGAGGCAGGGAAGTCTAATTAACTCTCAGTGAAAACAAAGAGCTAATGAACTGCCTCTCAAGTGCTTTTCAGGATGCAGTTCTTTTTATTTGGGGAGATGCTCTTGCACATTTTGTCAGCAGTGCAGCACTGGGAAGATCTAAATGTTGCCCAGGAGCCTGATTAACAAGTGTGCTTCTGCTGGAGACTGCTTTAGCTCTTTGGCAAGGCCCTCGCTTCATAGGGAAATGGGCATGCCACAAGCAGGAACAATGCGTGTGCATGGCTGAATGTCAGAGTCCATGTGGAACCTGCCGACTGCTGCTCATTTCTTCCTTGGCTGCAGGACTCAAACTGGAGCAATCAGTCGTCCCCAGGAAGGTTGTCCTGGCAGAACACTAATCCCTAGCAGGGAGTTGCATAGTTTTTATTCCATTTTCCCAAAGGTGGGGGTGGAGGGCACAGAGAACTGGATACTTTTCCCTAAACTTGTGAAATACAAAAGAAGATTTTTAAACTGCTGGAGTTCAGTAGCTTAATAACCTTTCAATAAAAAATGATGAGAAAGATAAGATTTTGTCTGGATGATTTTGCCAAATTTAAGTACATTCAAGAAATTCCCAGTGCTGCTCCATCCAGCACAGCACTAATGAGAGTCTGCTGGACTTGGACACAGCCAGCTTCATTGGGTAACTGAATGCACAGATGTAAGCCTACTTTGAGTTTGGTATAGATAGCATCTGCATTTGAACCTTGCATGGGTCTAGTGCAGGGGCGGGCAATTATTTTGGGCAGAGGGCCACTTACTGAGTTTTGGCAAGCCATCCAGAGCCACATGACAGGCACCCCAGAGCTGATTAATATTAATTTTCTAAATTTTTAGGGGGCCTATGGGCTGGATAGAACGGCTTGGCAGGCTGCATCTGGCCACAGGCCATATTTTGCCCACCCCAGGTCTATCATGACAGAGTTACGAGTGCTAATTTTGTTCATACAAGTGGGTTTTTTTGGTTCCTTTTTCACTTTGAGGGAGTCTCTTAACATCTTATTGAGTGATGAGGTTATTCCTCCTTCACCCAAATCAACGGTTAAGTCTTGAACTCTGGCATAGTCTATACCAGCGGTTTCCAAACACTGACAGATTGCACACCACCAATTTAAAACGATACAGCCTTAAGCACCACCAGCACATTTTTTGTCATATCAAGTAATTAAGGTGTACCACTGACAAGTTGTCTGAGTACCACTGGTGGTACCTGTACCACAGATTGGGAACCGCTGGTCTACACTAACTAGCCGTGTCAGTAGACCCACCCACACCTCCTGCTGCCTGCTGCGCCCCTTTTACAGCTCTGCTTACTCCGAGTTCACTTGTGCTCCCCGCTGGCGCAGCGGAGAAAGAAGAACTGCCAGGATTTGGCAGGAGCCACGCGCAACAGGCAGAACCCACTTAGGTAGAGCGGTGCCCTGGGGATGTCCTGTGGCAGCTGCCATCATCCATCCTAAGCTCAGGCAGCAGAAGCAGCCTAATTCAGAAAAGACCATAGTCCTCCCAACTATTTAGATAGTTTCAACTGATTTGGGGTTGTATTCTACTCTCCTCTCCTACAACACACCTGGACAACTCTTCCCCCATCCCCAAGGCTTCCCTCTCCCACATGAGGGAACTATCACCAATCAGCCACAACTCAGGAGGTCTACTTAAGCATGGAGTAAATGCTTCTCTCAGTGAGGGTCTATGCACAGGGATCTACTTAATGCATGATTTTGTGGAAACCATGAATCTGGGATTGTCTGCAAAATCAATTTACAGCCCACAAAAATTGTTTAGGCTCACTGCGATTTAGGTATGTCCCTATGCATCCTTCATAATAAACCTGGGATCCAGTTACTGTTCACCTTACAATGCTGGAGTGGCTTCTCTCCCATCCTCCACCACCCCATTTAACCAATTAAAGGGTTTGCATACAATTTTTAATGTACTCTTAATTGCAGAACTGTTGGTGTATTATAATCTGAACTTCTGTCTTATGCCATGTGTTAACTGACTGGTTGGAGCTCTGTGAGGTTTCCATGAATGCCGCTTGAAAAATAAGTTTGGGGAGAATCATATTAAATAGAAAGGAAAATGAATTACTAGCTATGCTGAAAAATCTAGGCCAGGGTTTTCCTTACCAAGTCTCCAGGTATCTTTCAAACAGTAACAGATATCAGGAGCCTTAAAATATGCACACTGTTACAATGCTTGCTGATTAAAAGCTGACTTAGAGTGCTTAGTAAACTTAAGACACGAGCAACGAATATTAAAATCATCGTGTCATCAGTTTTTTTGAAGCCTTATATAAACACTGTGCTGCTCATTTATTCCTTTTCTAGCTCTTTCTCCCCATGCAAAATCTGGTGAGAGAACATCCTTTGGAAAAAAAAAAATCAGGTGTTTAAAACATGGGGGCCTGGGCTCAGGTTAAAACAGTGATGATATGGATGGGCTGAGAGCAGACAACATGACCCTCCTTATGCACAGGAAGAAAGATGCATCCTAAGCTGTTTTTACCTGAACCTTACAGAAGAGCAGCAGCACAGGAACAGACTTTGGTGTTATGACTTTGATAGGGGAAGGAAAATGCCAAGGGATTTAAACAGGGAGAAACTCGCTGACAGAATGAAAACCCTTCCACTTGCCTAGATTGTGAGTGTAAAATGAATGTATTAGAGAGGAGAAGAGGACACTTTTGCAAGTGTTTTTAAGGCTTTGTAACAATCAAGTGCTTCATGTTCTGGTCCCCCGTCTTGACCTGCTCCACCTGGGTCAGAAGAGCTTCTCTTGGAGCCTGCTGAGGAAAGACTGAACTCTGCACCTTCCCCATATCAGTGCCTTCTCTTCTCTATCGCCGATACCACCACCAGAAAGGGTGAGGAACCAGTAGATTCATACTCCCTCTCTCACTCCCAAGTTCCTCTGAATTAGCAGGGGTGCAGAGGGACTTTTGTCCCCATCACCTTTACCTTTACACTGTGGCGTCTGAGCATCTCAATCATTACTGAATTTAATACCGGGAGGGAGGGAAGGATCACACCTATTTCACAGGCAACACATGGAGAGATTAGGAGATTTGCCCAATGCCAGACCAAAAGCCGGTTGCAGAGGAAGGAACATATTCTAAATCCTAGATCTGCGCACCACAAAATACTCCTTCCTACCAGCACCCATGAGGCTATCTCCAGGGTCACCTCTGTATCCAAAAGCTTTACTAGAACTGCTTGCAATATCATATAGACCCACTGACCACTGAGAGAAAAAAGGCACAGCCGTTAAGGCATCTCACGGCCATCTCAGTGATGGACGCTTGAGCCTGACTTCAGACTTACTCCAACAATGCCCCAGTCAACTTAGTTATAAACGGATAGCTGGTCATTTTGGCTTGCTGGTTAAAAGGCAGCTGTGCAAGACGCTAGCTACATCACTCCCTGGTGTGCTGCTGCCTATGAAATTAGGCCATTAGACTTGAGCAGACCTTTGACCTTTTCTGACTTACCACTGGCTGCAGCACCACACACGCTGTAGCCCTTGTGTCGACAGGAAGTTCAAATACACTGTGCAGTTTATACTTATTAGAGCTGTTGTGCAAATTAGTTAACACACAACTAGCTACATTAATTGAACATTTGTTATAACGGACACACTCGTGCCGGATTCAGAAGCGGATGGTGCCAACGTCACGTGGATGTCATCAGGAGAAGCAGCCAGCAAAGCTTAGACTTGCACAGAATATTTTGGAGGTGGAGGGATGTGGCTTAAAACATTTCGTACTGTAAACAAGCCATGTCCTTATAGTGAAGTCCAGCCGTCTGAAGCCTTTCAGGGCAGTTAGTGCTCCTTTGAGCTTGGCTTTGGGTATGTTTTCTCCCTGATTTCTCTCATTTGATGACATCTTCCCTATTAGCAGCAAGCACAGCACAGCAGTATCTACCAGCTGATTTCCCTCCAACGCATCCCTCTCTGTCCAAATGGAAACTGTGACCCTGTTGAGGCGTACGCTGAATTTCTATTCAGGGTTATTTATAATTCAGAGCTAGCCCTTCACATGCTGGCATTTTCCAGACTAACAGCCAACTGGTGATCTCCTCATGGGCCTTGGAGCCAGATCTAAATAGTACCGATCCCATCTCTGTCGCTAGCAACCATCTGTGATCCCGGACAAGTTACACTCTGTGCCGAAGCTTGTTCATCTCTGAAGTGATGGACAATACATTCAGGACTTCTCTCACTGGGGGGTTGCAAGGAATTATTTAGTAGCTTTTAAAGTACTTGTCTACACTAGGCACATCTACACATGAAGTGGTTACTACGCAGTCATTTAATACTGGCTTAAGAAAGTATTAAATGACTGTGCAGTAACTGGCTTTACTGCGCAGTCCCAATGCTGCATGGCTATTTTAGCAGCTACTACACAGTAGCATCAGCATCACAATACATGCCTGGTGACACTACATCATCGTAGCAACAAGCTACAGTGATGTAGCTCATCACTATGACGATGTAGTGTCTCGTGTAGACATGCCCGCTATGTGGCGGCAAGTCCTGGCACAGAGATGCTCAAGTACACCCCACCCACACACACTAGTAAGATGACTTTGGACTCATCCTTGGAAGGTGCTCTCAGGTGTGGCAGAGACAGGGTGCTGGAGCAGATGAAGGAGAAAGAGGCTGGAGCAGCCTGACCAGCCTGCCTGCCTCTGACCACAGGTAGCAGGACGTGCTGTGGCCTGTCATTCCTTGCACTCCCCACCGCTACAGCATCCTCAGCCCCTGGATTCTACGCAGGAAGATACTAGGGTAGTAAAAGGAAAGCTCCAGTCCTGGACACTGCTTCATGTGTCAGCCCTCTTTGCTTGCATGCAGTGGAGTCTGCAATGAGACACAGGTACATGTAAACATGGAGGCTGCAGCTTGGGAAACTGTCTGTAATACTCTGGTGAGGAATACAGCCTAGGGCTAGTCTTATTGGAGGCTGCTATGTACAGCTTGTTCCTCTGGTACTCAAAGGGTTACCTACTACACTTATTTGTGACTGTCCCTGCTTAAAAAAAAAGGACTCCCATTTACTTGCTGCAGAACCTAAAATTCTATTGTAAAGTTTCTAGTGTACAGCCAAAGGCCACTCTCAGTATAGGGTAAAGGCAAGGAAGGATTTTATTGTTGCTGGATGCAAACAAGCAATCGCCACTGCAGTTAATCTATCCGGGCAATCATGGTTTTTGTGTATATATTTTGATTAAAAATATGTATGTAAACAAAGATGCAAGTGAGGTGCAGTCCCTCTGGCAAATAATCAGTACAGCCTTCCAGCATCTAGCCGCTTACCATCTCAGCTCCGAGGTTCCTGGCTAGTTACCTGACTACAAAATGCATGTTCCCATTGCATGTAGGCACTGTATTTTATTCAGTTTTAATTCATGCTAATGCACCTTGTGGATATGCCAGTAAGAACCATTAAAAAAAAAAAAGGGTGGGGGAAGGGTGTGGTGTAATCAAATGATGCTAAACTCACGCAGCCTTTCAGAAACCTATGGCTGCACTTAGTGAGGAAAATGAACCTTTGCACACTTCTACAGCACTTTCAAAGTGTCTCCAGCTGCTTCACACGTTACTTAGTTTCACAGTTTGTAGGGTCAGAAGGGACCCCAGCAGATCGTCAAGTGCAACCCCCTGCCACGGCGGGAAAAAGTACTGGGGTCAAATGACCCCAGCCAGATTTTCATCCAACCTCCTCTTAAACACCCCCAGGGTAGGAGCCAGCACCGTTTCTCTTGGAAGCTGGTTCCAGACCCTAGCCGCCCTGACCTTGAAGTAGCGCCTCCTGATATCTAGCCTAAACCTGCCCTCTGCCAGCTGGTGACCGTTATTCCTGGTCACTCCTGGTAGTGCTCGGGGGAACAGTGACTCCCCCCGTGCCAGCTGATCCCCGCTGACTAGTTTATAACAGGCCACAAGATCCCCCCTCAGCCTTCTCTTGTGGAGGCTGAACAGGTTCAGGTCCTGTAGCCTCTCCTCATAGGGCCTGCCCTGTTGTCCCCTGATCATACGAGTGGCCCTCCTCTGGACCCTCTCCATGCTGTCGACATCCCTCCTGAAGTGCGGCGCCCAGAACTGAACTGAACTGAATCCTCACAAAACCCCTCTGAAGAATTGTACTGGTTACAGATGGATGTATAGAGGCCCAAGACATTAGAAATCTTGTCCATATGCATCCCTGGACAAGTCAAGTTACAGAGACATGAGCAGGACCCAGGATTCCTGACTCCCCTGTTTCTCCACCACCTAAGTCACAAGCCTGAACTCCCTAAAAATGGCAAAAAATGTGTGAACCTCTTTGCCCTATATATCACCGCCTCAAAGTAGCGTTAACTTCAGAGCCTTCCTAAAGCCATTAAAATGCTATTATTTCAAAATAAACTTTGGAAATATGAGAGAAGCTAGAGAAAACTACTAAAGGGTCTTGCCTTAGATATAGGGCCATATCTATTTGACAGTATCTGCATCAATTTCAGCATATTATTGCTCACTTTGTAACACTCCTATCTTGGTATCATTGGGGAGCAGCTGCTCTCCTGTTTCTGATCTTTGTGCCAGGATCAGTGCTTGGAAAGACATAACTAGTCACAAAAAGCATGCGTTTGGGGCTGCTAAGACCCAAGCGCTGGTGCCTCATTTCAGCATGACACTTGAGCATGTGCTTAAATGTAAATTAAGTATATGCTTCAAATTCTATTGCTTTTAGTTGTACTTGCCAAGGCAAGTCTTCAGCTACTTTGCAAGTCTCCTATGAACAATTTTAGCACTGATCCCACCTGAACCAACAATACAACTCCTGTTTAATTCAGGACAGCTGCAAAGCTTTGATGGAAAAAAATATAGCACTATACCGATGACAAAAAAAGTGGGGGGAGAATCCACTAACATGCAGAATCACATAGGTATATTCATAAAGCAATCAAACGTGGCACATACATGACAGTTCATTGCTATTATGATATATTTAGAAGCCATTCTGCATGCCCTGGCTCTTCCTGTGGTCAAAATTCAAAACAAAAACAGAAAGCGGGAGGGGGCTGGTGAAAAGCTTAAAGCCACAGGCTTGTCTGTTTCCATTCCTGCAGCCTGATCATCGCACTAATGAGTGTGTATT
This sequence comes from Crocodylus siamensis, assembly GCF_052110815.1. NCBI lineage: Eukaryota > Metazoa > Chordata > Crocodylia > Crocodylidae > Crocodylus > Crocodylus siamensis. The sequence goes on along the minus strand of NC_143397.1, from coordinate 240,089,530 downwards.
CATTTACATGTCTTGCTCATTGACTTGTTTTGTTTTGTTCGTTTTGTTTGTTTTAGTATTTTTCTTAAGAGAAAAAAAAATCAATACAATTGAGTGATTAATATCCTCAAATGCTGGCACTGCAGGCACCGGCTTCTACAACTGAAGCACCTCAGGTTCATAACTACTAAAAGAATATAAAAACAGACGGTCAGATAGGTACTTAAAAAGTAAAAACCGCAGGTACTTAAAAAGGTAAAAAACCTATGTTGTATTTAAGGGTAAAAGCAGACTTAGGTTTTTGCCAGGTCTGACCGCCCCATACTTTCACTCAAAACAGGCATGTCAAATCCAGTGTCTCTGTTTTCACCCTTTAAGTACCTGTGGATAAAAACAGGTATCAGATTTCTCTGGGACAAAGCCTTTTATCCTGCAATCCTGGAGCAGTACAAGCCCATTGTCCTGTTTTAACAACCTGTGAAGTATCCAAGAAGACTTTTTCCAGGGACAATGGGAACTAATTCAAGTTAACTGCCATTCAAGCCAAGGATTGTCTCAGTGGCAGAATTCAGTGTGGGTGGGTAGATGCACAGAAAACAAGGTGATAACAGAAATGTCGCTGTGGGTCAGTCTGGTATCTTGTGAGCTGACAGAACAAGCCAAACAGGAAATTTTCTGCCACAGAAGCTGGGATCCTACATCCCCACTGGCACACAGACTGGCTTAGGAAATCGGCTGGATATTAGACCCTGCGCCAATCTTGAATCATTCATGATGCTTTCACATATGCATAGGCTCTGCTCCAGCAAAAATTTTTCCAGGTGCCAGATATCGCTGGGTGAGAAAAACCTGCTACAAAAGTTGATATGGGTTGTGGGGATGGATTCCCCCACAAGTGACAGCACATACTTGTTCAGAGTTGAAACACTTATTCTTCGTGAAGACCTGTTCAGGAAGGTTTTCACTCTCTCTTAAATTAATCGTGTCTAGACATGCTATCAGCTGCTCCAGGACTTAAGCCGGCAATTCCAAAGGTCTGAGCCAAGAGTCGAGTTTTGCCACAGGTGTTAAGTAATGTTATAAGGAAAGCGTGCAGACACACAGCTGATGAGATACATCGCTCCAGGTGGGCTCTGCATATTCCCATCAGTGGCATTCGGCCACTGGCACCAATGAGCTCATGCAACCTTCTAGAAAGCAATGGACTCTGACCCACACCGGCTATGATTTCACAAGAGGATGAGGATGAGTGGTTAAGGTCCTAACTTGATTTTGGGAGACAAGCCTGCTCTGACACAGGCTTCCAATGAGGCCCTGGAAAAACACCATAGTAGGTCTGCGCCTCAGCTCCCCACATGCAATCATCTCATTAGATTTTCTCTGCCTCACCAGGATCAGGGGAAGATAACGACCGTTGTTGTGAGATGCCCAGATACTGCAGTAATGGGCCTGGACAAAGCCAGGAAGGAGGTGATGGGGTGTGACCACACTCCCTTCAGATGTGCAGCAGGCACATACGGCTGTTACAGATGTGCTCCAGAAGTGGCGGTCGCTTTAGAGTAGTTCAGCTACTCTAATTAAAGCGCCTGGAGCGTCATGTCTATCAGTATCCCCATACTGAAAAATGGTAGTGGGGGTGCTTTAACTAAAGCATCCCCCACTGCCATTTTTCAGTGCAGGAACACCAATACACTTGATGCTGGAGTCGCTGGAGTGCAGTAATTACCACGCTCCAGCAGACCCGAGTCTGCTCTAACGTGCTGCAATTACAGCATGCTGGAGCAGCCTCGCTGTGCCTGTATAGGAGCTCGCCAGCTGATCAGTGCAAACTCCAGCCTGAGCCCCTGCTTTTGCACAGCTCCAGAGCCCAGAGGGCAAGCACTCAAAATCCAGGATGGGGAGGATGAGGGAAAGAGGAGATGAGAGGCAGCAGGACCCACCCCCTGGGCTCCAGAGCCATGCAAAAGCAGGGGCTCCAGCCGGAGCTTGGTCCAAACAGAGAGCTCCTGCGAAGCTCTGCTGAGAGCCGTGCAGACATGCCGGCGAACTTGCACACAGCACTGTGCTGGCACCATGTGCCCTTGGTGATGGGGGCAAACAGACGCCTCAGACAGAAACCTGCCTTCTCTGTGGCTTGCTGGGCTACATTGTACAAGACCGCTTGTGATGCGCTCTCCATTTTGAGATGATACATGAGCGCACAGCAACGCACTACTGCAACGTAGCGCCGGCGGGCGCAAACCGTGATGCTGCTGCTGTCGCCGTAGCAACGCGCTCCCTCATTATAGTGTGTTGCTACGGCGACGTAGCTGCTAAAAATAACTGTGCATTGCTGGCACAACGCAGTACGGTCTGTTACTACATCGTCATTTAAGACGTCCAAAAGGAAGTACTAAATGACGGTGCAGTACACAACGGTGTCGTAGGGCCCCAATGAGAATGAAGTATGACCATAATGTTCTTCCCCCACCCAGGAAAGGAAACCTAAAATTTGAAAGGGGCAGAGTGGGAAAAGGACTGCTTCAATCCAATCGTTGCATTTGATCCGAGACCTCCAACAGCAACAGGAGAGTGTATACTGCCAAAGGGGAAAGGGGATTAAAATCTATGTGGGAGGGCAGAATGGAAATAAAAGCTTGGTGGAGAGAGATGCTAGTCTTTCAGGGCCACTTTGGAGGTAGAGTGGCACCGGAGGGGGGAGGGAAGCCACCATTTGTTACAGAGGTAAAGCTCTGTTTCGTCTCCTGTCTGTATTTTTTTCCACTTTTTATTTTTGGGTCTTGCAACATTATACAGTATTAAATCGCGCATAGCCAGAATAGCAGCCTTCAGTGCCCTCATCCAGAATGCTTACGGAGCATCAAAAACAGCTCAGGAGAATGAGGCCATTACCACAACATTAAAATCCAATTTCCACAATCATCTTCATATGAAACCATCGGTTCTGAAATTTATCAAAGCTAAATGACTATTAGGAGGAGCAAGAGGAATAGCATGCTGCTATCTTGGCAAAGTATTCCCCTTGCGGATCTTAGCATACTGGCAGAGCAGCTCTTTTTACCAGCACTAGACCAGTATAGTGACCTCTCCCATTCTCCCCACTCCTGAAAGAAAAAGTTTGCTGCTCTAACCATGTTTCTACACTGGTTCAATGCTGCCACACAGCACAGCACTCAGGGGTCCCGCTTCTTCGTCCTTTAACACCACTGTGTTAGCACAGGTCAACAGCATTAGGCATAGTGCAACAGAAGAAAGGCTTCAATCCACTTTTCCAGGACAAGTTACAACCTGTTGTTTTAGAGTGCTTGCAAAGTTCACTAGTCCTCCCCCCTCTGAAAATCTTCACAGTGCACCCCAGTAAAGGGAGACTGCAAAGTGTTATAATGGAAGCACCAAGATACTGATGCTAATCAAAGGGTTTGACAAAAATCCAAGATAAACCCTACATTAATACTGTTTTTGGAAAAGATTCAGCCCCTATGCTGAAGCTGTAATGCTTATGATTAAAATATTGTCCTGCAGTGATAAAAACTCCCAAGACCATTACCTTGAGCCAACATACATGTTAGCAGAAAACAAAAATGTTTAGATAAGCATGGAAGGAGCCTAATTTTCACTGCTCTACCCAAACTAATGCAAGAATTAAACAGTATCAATGCTGATGAATGAAAATGTTAAATAGATGAAAGAACGATTAAAATCTATGCGACCGATCCGAGGGGGCCGCATGTAGAATATGTTGCAAGATCATAGGGGCCTTACAGCTAACCACTGGTTCTTGGATCCAGGGCACCTGGCTAGGTTTCCCAGGGTAGAAACAGACATTACATCTGTGTCACCATAAAAATTGTGGCACAACTAACAACAGTCTAAAATAGTGCTGCTTTACTGCAGTGGCCATCTATTTGGTCTGTGGCAGAAGAGTGCAGACAACATGGAGCTGCCTGCACTTTTCAGCTATTGCAGGCAGCTGCTCTGGGGGCTCGAGGGGCCCAATTTTGCGTACCCTGGGAATATCTATACAGGATCAAGCCCCTCAAACCCCGATAGCACCTGCCCAGCTTTACCCACTTATAGAGACAAGCCCTATGGTATCTCGGGACACCTCTCTGTGAATGGGGAAGTCAGTGTTTCCTGCTTACAGAGAAGATCCACCCCAGGATCTCCAGGGGCTCATCTCCTAAGTGGGGAAACCCTGCACAGGTTCCCTGCTTCTCACAAGGGCACAAGTCAGCACAGTTCCCTGCAAGCAGGCATGGAGAGGCATAGCACCTGGGGGATTTCCAGCATCCCTGCCTTCACACTGGGACCAGCGCTGACCTGTGCCTGTGTGAAGCATGGGTCGGTGCGGGTCCCAGCGTGGAGGCACATGGCACTGTGAATTCTGAGTCTTGTGTCGTCTCACGCTTCCTTGCCAGGACCCGTGCTGCTCTCGGGTCCCAGCGTGGAGATGCAGGGCAGTGACAGACGAAGGGAATCCCCAGGCAAGGGGAGCACATCATCCACTGTCCCACATCAGGTCCTTTGGTGACATTTGTTTTTACCCTTGCTTTTTGCTCTTTGGAATCGTGCTGTTGTGTGGTAGTCGCTTCTCATTTTATTGCACTCAGATAATGATACAGTACTTACCTCAAACCACTTAATCAGCAAAACACTGGAGTGATTGATGACAGGCACACAGATAAACATATCTAATGCTACAGGAAAATATAATCCAAAACATTTAAAATTAGGGCATCTAAAGGCAGGCAGCCGAAGCCATATGTAGCCTGCAAGTGGCTTGTTGCTTGTTTAGCAAAGGTTGAGCACCCAGAACTGCTGAATTGTGCACGCTCTGCATTACTGAAATCTCCAGTCCCCCAACTTCAGGCACCAAAAATTTGGGAAATGGGTTTTGGTTTGACAGGATGTCCCAGATGCATTGAATATTAGCAACATAACAAAAGGAGAAAAGGAGTTCATAAGAGCAGTTCAGGTTTTATAAAAACAGGCAGGACTGTAAACAGATACAGGTTTTCTCGGAAATCCCTCAGCTCAATGGGAACCAGAACATACATCTGGAATCCTATTAGCTGGAAACAGCTCTCCTTTAGGTCAGGTTATGTCACCAGTATTTGAATGAAAACCGAGTTGTGCTGTTCCCACAGATTTTTTACTTCTTGGTAATCTATAGGCTGCAGCCATGCTCTCAGCCACCCTCACACCTTCCAAAGTCAACATCTAAAAGCATCATCATGGATTCAAAAGATGCAGAGGAGGGGGAGGAGAGAACAGGATCAGATCCAGCCTCAGTAGTGTTCCATGCTTTAAGTTTTTATTTAAAAATAATAATAAATCTGGGAATTTTTCAGGTTTTATTTTCCAAACATAAAAACCAGGTTAAAATGGGGTAAAAGGAAGAAAACAAAAGAAAAAACACAGGGTTTAAATAGGGGAAAAGAATACTTTGTTCCCGTGGCAGTGAGGGAGGGAGTAAGGCTGGGACTAGGGAAGGGGTGCAATGTGCCCCATCGGCTGCTCCTGGGGCTGCAGCAGGGAGAAAAGTGGAGGGAGCTGTCAGGCTTGGGGAGGGGGAAATTGTTCTTGTTGCTGTGTGCCACCCAGGAGGGCTGAGGGATGGGGAGCTCGTTGGGCTCTTCCCAGGGGGTGTGTCCCCCCGGATTTGCACGCTGGATGAGAGCAGGCTTCCCCTGCAGGCTGGGGCCAGTAGCAGAACCAGGCTCTTGCTGGTGCACGGATCCACGGCACGCTCCCCCCCGCCCCCCCGGGAAGAGCCTGGCGCAGCCCCGCAGCCCTCCCTGGGTTCATGTTGCAGCAAGAGCCATGCCTCGCTGCCCCGTGCCCGCTGACTTACAGCTCCCTCTGCAGCTGCTGTCAGCCGTTCCTGCGGCCGCTGCAGCAGGGGTTGGGGTGAGTGGGAACAAGCGGAGCCCTGGGGCTTGCAGCTTGTCCCAGCTCACCCCAGCCCCTGCTGCAGCAGCCCCGGGAGCAGCCGATGCCAACTTCCTACAGTTGCTGGGCAGTGCTGCACCCTGACCCCCCTGGGGCTCCACTTGTCCTTGCTCACCCCAACCCCTGCTGCAGCAGCCCCAGGAGCAGCTGACACCACCTGCCTGAACCACGGCATGGTGCAGCGAAGCCCGGGGGCGGGAGTGGTGCATGGCCACATGTGGGGGGACGACCTTGCTTGGGATCAGAACCAGGAGTCCCATGGGCCCATGCAGAGCAGCCGGGTGCAGGGCCCACTGCATGGAGCAGGGCTAGGCTCTCCCACCTGCACCCCGCAGTGGGTCTCACAGCTCCCAGCACCTGGGGCAGGGTCACAGCCAGAGCTGCCAGGGTGCAGCTGGGACCCATCTGCCCCAGGAGCAATTCCTGTGGCCCCTCTTGCCCTGCCCAGGGTCAGAGCCAGGAGCCCTGAGCCTCCAGGCAGCAGCTCCAGCCATGCTCCCCCAGTCCCTGCGCAGCCACTGCCCCCCTCTTTGCGTGCAGCCGCTGCAAACCCTGCCACGTCCGGCTGGAAACCTGTGCTTCATGTAACCAGAACTTTTAACTTACCGGCACCCCCCAGCCAGTTCCCACTCGTGCTGGTTAACAAGGATTTTACTGTACCCAGTAAAACTGAGTGAACTGAAAAATGGGTGTAAATCCGTGAAAACCAAATAACTTAAATAATCAAAAAAAAAAAAGAAGGAATTTATTGGTGGAAAAAAAAAAAAAGAAAAAAAATCGGTAAAAACGGAAAACGCGGAACACTAAACATCAGGAGTTTTACTGAAACAGAAAACCACTATGGTTTGGGATATTTGGCTTTTCACAGTGTCTGCTTTAACTCCACATACACACCTTGCACAAGAAGTCACTGAAAGAAGAGTCCTTTCATGGTTCATTCAGGCTGGCAAGAACTAGATGCATACTTCTGGCCACCATAGCGTAGATTAGAACAATCTTAGGAATTACTTACCACTATGCCGTCTAAGCTTGCTGGGTAGGAGCGTTATAAACTAGTGAGAAAAAAAATAATGCACTAGCTCTGCCAGTTTTACAGTTTTCACTCTTGGTATCTTTGGCAAAGCTGTACCACAGAAGAGGTCAGCTCCAATGTGGGCCAGTTCAAAGGGTCCATATATTTCCCATGTCTACCCTTGGAAACAAGCTCAGATGTGGTAGCTCTCTGTTTTGCAGCTCATTCCAGAGCCACAGCAGTATTTTTCTGAGCAACAACCACAGGTACCTGTCACATGCCTGCACCAAAGGGTACAGACAGCCCTTAAGATGTTTCGAGTTACAATGAACAGCATTTATGACTAAATACTGACACCCCGTTTCAACTTTCTGATGCCAGTTTTGACTTTACAACGCTTGATCCAATGGCACGTCACACCAGCGAACAAGTTCGCTGTGTCGCCCACCTCCCTGGAGAACGTGTCCAAACTTCAGAGAACACTTTCTTTAAGAAAGCAGACAAGACTCCAGAAAAACCTGCAGCCAAGACTCCTGAGAAGACTCCAGCCAAGAGCCCTTCAAAAAGTCTAACTGAGATCCTTCAAAAAGTCCAGCAAAGTCACCTCAAAGAAGTCCTTCCAAATGAATATGATTGCTATTTACAATATAAATACATTAATGTAGCTATATTACTCATCTATAATTGATAGAGTACAAAATTCTAGAGTATTTTTGGTGAAAATAGGGTATCGGGCCTTGGTTCAGGAACCAATCCCCCATTTATAACATTGTTCCTATGGGAAAATCAGTTCCAAGCTACAATGTTTTGACTTAAGACGTGGTTTTCAGGAACCAATTGTGTTGTAAGTCTGAGGACTGCCCGTATTCTTTTCTCCTAATGCTCAACCACTACCTGCACAAGCCAATTGAACTTGGTTCGTTCATACTTCCATGGTAATTTATCATCATCACCAACTGACACAAAATATTATGGACCTGAAGACTAATGCATCTTTAGATTTACTCACTGTCTAGGATTACTGGTAAATCACCTTATTAAATTTAAGGAGACTCAGATTGGAATGGATCAGCTGATTCCTCAGAGCCTTAGACCTTGTCTTCACTTCCAAATTAGCTACAATCTGATCCCAAGGTGCGGGTGGTAGCTACTTTGCAGCTGCTGTGGAAGTTCAGCACACCCTTGGCCCATCTGGTCTTTCCAACTGAGACATGAGATCAACCATGACCAGCTGGCACGATGATGGGCACGATTTGCCCCAGTTCTATACTATCCCCAAAGCCATGGTCGTTGTATTAACTAATGCAACTCTCTCCATTTTGCTCATAGGTTAACATTTTGTAGTGAAGAAGATTGCTAATCACCTGTTTTACTGAGAGGCACATTTAAAAACTCACCCTTGGATCCATTTTCACTTTGCATTCTCCTCCAAATATAAATGATAGCTCCAGTAGAGAAACCTTAATAGCCTTTGAAATTTGACATGAAATAGGATAAGGATACAATGCACAAGTTTGTCTTGTACAGTATGTAGGTAGCGGAGAATGCTGCTGCTATGCGTCTGCATTGCTCAACTCCTAGCTCTATTTCAGGGCTGTTTTTAATTCCAGAGGTAAGATTACCATTAAGAGAAAGGCCACTTGTGATGCACTCTCCACTTTTAAAATACAGAGAGATCTTATAACACTGAAGGTGAGTTGGACAGAAAGGAGGGGTTAAACTTTATGTAGACTAACTTTTATTTTTTCAAGTGTAGTAATACTCAGGAAAGGATTATGGTAAGATGAGCTCTTACTTGACATACCTGCCCTCTGGAAGGAGTATCTCTCTGCTTCCTTTCCTCAGAGGACACATTTTCTTTTACACTAGTGTTTGCTCTGCAGACAGCTGTGGGAAAGAAAGATGGATTCTACTCCACGTGGCATCTCACCAGCTGCACTCTGCACTAAATCCCAATTGCGGATGCTTCACTGTCGGCAGCGATGTAGGAGGCAGGAAGAACACAGCTTGATTTTCCAATTCTGGAAAGATGGATACAGTCTCTCCTCTACTCCTCAGTGCAGAAGGGATCCGAAACAACTGGAACCCAGCTAGGGGAAGGCTCACAACTCCACAGCATGCATCTTGGTCTCTGTGACTAAATGGATGCTTCTCTACTTGGTGGGGGTTGGGCGTGGGTGTGACTTGATGGGGGCTGGGAGTGACTCATGATTTAACCAGTAGTGTTCAACCTTTTGGCCTAGCAAGCCAGATAAGGGGTATGGGGCTGGTGCAAGGGCTGGAGCGGATGCCAACTGCTGGGATCAGTCTCCAGGAACCCCACAATGCCTCTGCCTAGATCTGTAAACCACGATCAGACCCCATACTGCCCCATACACCAGGTCTAGTGTGCAAGCTATGGCCCACAGGGCTCACCTACAGAGTCCTGCATCATGTCGGGTACCCGTGGGTGACCTGCAAAGCGGGTCAGGTTCAGGTGGGAATGTGAACTACTTCTCATTTTGCAGTTTAGGTGTGGGTCTGAAAAACCTTTTTGGGTTAGACTTGGGTTGGAACGTAAGCTTCGCCACCAGCTGCTGACAGACATGGGGGCAAAAAAAGTACTTTACTGGAAGAAGCAGCGCAAATGAGATCAAACAAAGGCGGCACAATAGCTGTGAAGGAGATCAAACAAAAAATAGCTCACACCCTGATCTATCTTTTGTTTGATCTCCTTCGTAGCCATTTTGAACACTAATGTGATGCTTCTTCTGGTAAAGCATTTTTTTCTTTCATACCTGTCAGCAGCTGAGCCCAACACATGCCCAGAAGAGGCATTATGAGTTGGACCCGATTCACCCAACATCTGTATAGATCGGGCACTTTAGCAGGGCTTTTTTGGCACTTTTAGCTAATAGCTTATTGAATTAGCTATTAGGTAAAAATGCCAGAAAGCCCTGCTGAAGCACCCACTCTATACAGATGCTGTGGAGCTGGGCTGAACTAATGCGATGCCGCTTCTGGGAAAGCGTGGTTTTTTTTCATGTCTGTCAGCAGCATTCAACTTGAACAGTGTTTGGGTCAGGTCACGGGTTTGCCTAAAGCAGGCAGGTCTGGTCAGTCCACGGGTAAGAAGATGTTGCTAATGTGGGTTCAGGTCTGGGTGTATAATATCGGGTAGGGGTCAGAAAAAACAAACAAAAACAAAACAACCCCCCCACCCATGCAGGTCTCTGTCCCCAGGAGTTAGATGAGAGCACGAAGAGCCAGATCTGGCCCATGGATTGGGTGCTGAGCACCCGATTTAGACAGGACAGAGACTGAGAAGATTCACGTTCAGTTTCTGGCTCTGTGGCATGCCACGTGTTTGCCCTGGGGGAAGGCATTTAAGGAGGGATTAAACAGAGATTTAGGTGCCAGACTGTGGCTTTTGGCACCTAACTCCAAAATTTTGATTTTTAAAAACCCAGTTCAGCAGCCATATTAAACTTGCTGTCTGACAGAGTTCCCCAAGGAGCTAATGTCCCAAAGGGTATCAGTCTTGACATGCTGAGCAACTCAGTATCTACTTGAAGCCTAGGTGCTATCAGGATTCACAGACTTGCTGTTGCTCACTTGTTCTGCTTGGGAAAGGGACGGGGGGGGGGGGTTTGTTTGGAGCATGCAACATGGACTGAGTTCTGCACAAAGCAAAGAAGGACATGGTGGTGATACACCCTCCCAACCCCCATCTAGTATCCAAACTGACAGGCATAGCACTCATTAAGGATGGAAGAGGACCAGATTTCATTTCTAGTCTTTGCTTCAGGAGATCTGAGCTTGTATCTCCAAGGGAAATGGACCGATCACTAGTTTATGGCTCTTCTAGAGTAAAATATTCTTGACCTCTCCTCTGGAAACCAATCCCATTTGCATAGGACAAGTATTCACTACATCAAAGTACACAGTCTACTGGTTAGGATACTCCTTAAGGAGAACAGCCACTGCTCCACTGAACATTAAATATTAGTTATTAATAATACCAATTCTGACTCCATGCACGTAAACATGATCTACTTCAACACAGGGCTAAGAGCAGGACCACCCCAGAACACCTTACAGCCTGATGAGCAGAGCACACTTCTTAGAGGTGTAAGATGTGGGTTTCAATCCTCCAAGGCAGAGAAGAAGGTAAAGCTGGGGCTGCTTGCATCCCGGGAGTGCTTGAACCCAGTCTAGATAAAGGTGGGTGGTGACACCACTACCAGGGCAGGTTTGGCTGGGGGCAGGGAGCACCGGTGCAGTCTCATCCCTCTTTCACCACTGTCCCTGGCTCAGCTAGGTGCAGTTGCTACTGCTATGTGGGGTGTTGGGCTCAGCAGGGCACAGTGGTGGTACACTGCTGCCTCCTTCCCACACCTGCTCCCAGACAGTGGGGGACACTTAGGGAAGGGGGCAGGCAAGGGGCAGAGGAAACTGTCAGCCTAGCACCCATGCAGCTGCTCCCCACAGCCCCTGGTTGGAGTAAGGCAGGAGCAATTAGGAGGCTGTTGATCCTGGGTCTGCCCACGATCACAACCAGCATTTAAGAAAAGGGAACTTCAGCAGCCCAAACTACAGGTGAAGGAGCATACCTGTGAGTCCGGAGTTGAGAGCTTTTTTCAGCCAAACTAAGGACTTAAACATATCCCTTTCCTCACTATTTCCCATTGGTTGTCTTATGCTCCCTGCACAGCATGATGGTTTTTCTGGATTTCATTCTCAGGCATCCAGGCTCCTTGTACAAGGTAGGAGGAGAGTCAGCTACTCTCCTCAGACCTGTGGGGTCTACTCAGCAGCTGGACACCTCAAAATCAGGCACTGCTGTGCTCACGGTCACCTAAGTACTCTCTGTGGAACAAGCCCCAAAAAACAATTTGCAGTGGAGGTACTGGGAGGGGGAAGGGGAAAGAGGAATTACCTGTGAATTTAGGACATCTGAGCAAAAAAATTCCTGCACATAGGCGAACAAATGGAGGGCTTTCACTGTTCACCCAGATCAATATATTCTCCTTCACACTGACCACACTTTAATCAAAAGCACAGATGAAATTTAAAAAACCTGTATACATCCCCTACATACTCAGCACTGTTTTAACCTTTGTGCCTTGGTTTTCTCTTCTGTAAAACAAGGATGATAAAGCTTCCCAACTTACCTAGGTGACTGTAAAGCTTAAATCATTCATGCCTGTAAAGCACATTGAGATCAGAGGAAAGCATTATGGTTACCGCAGATCATTTACACAGTCAGTTGAAACTTTGCTGGGAAAGTGGAGACAAGTATGTAGACTGCACTGTTTTGGTTACGAAGCCCCTTTGTTATGCAGCTAACTCGGACCCTGTGCGTAGCTTCAGACCAGCTATTAAGTCACGGAGGTTTCAAACTGCCCAACTATCAGCAGGCTTTCTGACCCCTACTGCTGGATATGCACTAAAAGTCAAAAAGAAAGGGGAAGCGGGGGGGGGGGGGGGAGAAGCCGGTATCTTCATATTCATGAGCTCTTAATAATACCGAACAAGACTTGGAAGCATGTTGTCTGCTGTTGCTCTTGCCCTTTCGCCTAGCGAGAGAGTCATAAATATTTCAGGAAAGAGCCCAGAAAATTTGCAAGATGGGTCCTAGCCCTCTACAGCATTAATGAGCAGGTCATTAATAGTTAATAAGACAGCTGCCACTGATCTCAGAGCAAGGGAAGGTGAAAATAGCAGCGCTGGTCCATTTACAGCAGGAAGGGCTGGATCCCTTCATCATTTAACCCACTCCCACATGACAGTGTTGATTACAAACCTTTAATTAAAAACTGTTACAAGGCTAGTTGTTACTTATAAAAACAAGATACAACCTACCCTACGCACATTGTGATCTTGGAGAATCCTTTACTTATGGTGAACCCCCCAGCACAGGGACTGAAACAGCAAAGGGACTGGACCTTCTAGGAAAAGGGTGGCAAACATGGCCCACAAGCCGATCTGGCCCACAGAGTCCACCATCTGGGCCCTGGTGCTGCCCTTGGATCTGACCAGACCTGGCACACCTGTGGCATGGGGCTGGTCTGGGCCCATGAACCCCACTTCCCCCTCCCCCAGCACATATGAACCAACATCTGCTCACAGTCTGGGACCTGCACTACCCGCAGTCCCTGCAAGCACTGTGTGCAGGGTGGGTCTTGGACTCACTGGAGTGGGTGGGTGCTGTATGTGGTGCAGCCTGGCCCAGGACAGGTGCCATGTGCACCATGGCTGCTGCTGTGGCTGCGTTGCACCACACACGGCACCCACTACAGCCACTCCAGGATCCCTGCCACGTGCAGCACAAGTCCTCGACTGGCTGGAGGTGACACTGGATCAAGTATTCTGGGGGAAAGGGAGGAGATGGACAGGCCTGATCGGTAGGGCAGGAGTGGGCAATTATTTCAGCTGGAGAGCTGCTTAATGAGTTTTGGCAAACTGTCAAGGGCTGCAAGGATAGCCCCACCCCCTGGTTGCCATCTTGGGACCTGAATCCCCACCTCTAACTCCTGACCTGTGCCACCTGAAGTCCCTCCCTTTGCCCCAGAAATACTCCTTTTAGGGGGGCTGCCATCCTGGAACCAGGAAAAAAACCAAATCGTATACTAAACAAAAATCAATTACTATAACATATTTTAATTTTATTTAAAAAAAAAATATTTTTGTCCTGATTTGTGTTTGCATTGTGTATATAGAGGCACTTGCATGATAGGTCAAAATAGTCTTACTCTTGTATATTGTGGGAGGGGAGGTAGGGCGTGTGTGTGTGTGTGTGTGTGTGTGTGTGTGTCTCTTGTATATTGTGGGAGGGGAGGTAGGGCGTGTGTGTGTGTGTGTGTGTGTGTGTGTGTGTGTGTGTGTGTGTGTGTGTGTGTGTGTGTGCATACGGTGGGTGGGGTGGGTGTACGCATGGGTTTGGGATATGTGGCTGGGGTGGAGGGGTAAGTGGGAGTGTGTGGGGGGGCAGTGGCTAGTGTGGGTGTGTGTGGCAGTATGGTGGGTTGTGGGAAGGTGTGTATAGGGGGTATGGTGAGGGTATGAGTGCATGTGTGCATGTGTGGGAGGCCCTTAAAGTCCCCAGAGTGCCCGAGTCCCAAAAGTGGCATATGGTGGCTGTGAGCGGGGCTACCCCTACCCAGCCCCACAGCGTGCAGCTCCCACCCAAGTTCCTGGCCACGCACGGCAGCAGCAAGAGGGATCACCTTGCCTGGCCCCAGTAGTGTCCATTTCTGCACTTGTGCCCAAGTCTCCATAGCACGCAGCTCCTAGAGTCGTATGTGCCCAAGTTCCTGGAGTCGCATGTGATGGCAGCATGCAGGGCCAGCCCCACCTGGCCTCATAATACTACTGCCCAAGTCTCTGGCTGCAGGTGGGGGCCAACCCTACCCAGTGCACAGTGTGTATTTCTGCACTCCCACCTGATTCCCTGGCTACACATGGCGGCAGTGAGCAGGACCAGCCCACCTGGCTCCATAGCATGCATTTCCATGGTCCCACCTGAGTCCCCAGCCACACATGATGGCAGCGTGCAGGGCCAACCCCATAGCGCTGCTGCTCGATGCTTGCAGGTCCCATCCCCAACCATTTTCTAGCTATCTCAGGAAAGGATCCCTTTGGGTTTAGACTTCAGAGCCACATACAACCATCATGATCACGTTCTCCAACCCCTTGCATTATAGAAGCCAGAGATGCATTAGTTTAAAAAATGAACCTACAAACAGCTTACTGCATAGGAAAGGGGTAGGGCTTTACCATGCATCATTTGCTCTATAGCAACTGCCCACAAGCATACTCTTACTCCAAGGAAGTGGAAACTAAACTGTAGTAACTTACTTTCAGCGAGGGCTCAGCTACTGTGGTTTATTTCCACTGACAACATGGGCACAGGGTGTGCACAGAGGCAGCTGCCACACAAAGTCCTACACCTTTTTACTCTGCAATAGTTGTCCAAATGTCTATAAACAAATCTTAGTTAATCTGGACTGCTGATACTTGGTCTGTAGTTAAGATACAATTGGCTCTTCAATTCACCACTTGCAGCTCACTGCAGAAAGCAAT
This sequence comes from Crocodylus siamensis, assembly GCF_052110815.1. NCBI lineage: Eukaryota > Metazoa > Chordata > Crocodylia > Crocodylidae > Crocodylus > Crocodylus siamensis. Next base: position 240,074,523 of record NC_143397.1, on the reverse strand, counting down.
CAGTATTGTATTAAACAATTCATGGATTATTTAGTCATTCAGAGACACCTGGACAAATTGGAAGAAATGTTATGAGATTCAATAAAGAAAAGTGCAAAGTCCTGTATTTAGGACAAAATAATCCCATACATCAGTACAGGCAAGGGACCAACAAGCTAAACAGCAGCTCTGCAGAAAAGGACCTAGGGGTTACAGTGGACAATAAGCTGAATATGAACCTGCACTGTGCACTTGCTGCAAAGAAGGTTAATGGTATGCTGGGCTGCATCAGTAGCAGCGTTGCCAGCAAATCAAAGGAAGTGATTCTCCCCCTCTATTCAGCGCTGGTGAGGCCATATCTGGAGTACTACGTCCAGTTTTGGGCCCCCACTATCGAAAAGACAAATTAGAGAGGGCTCAGTGCAAGGCAACACAAATGGTATGGGGCTGGGACACATCACTTATGAGAGGCTGAGGGAACTGTGCTTAATTAGCCTAGAGAAGAGAATGAGAGGGGATTTAATAGCAGCCTTCAGCTCCCTGAAGGGTAGTTCCAAAGAAGATGGAGTTAGACTGTCCTCAGCGATGCCAAACGTGGAGTAGGTTTGATTTAAATCAAATCAATTGAAATCACTGGTCAGGAAGCCTTGATTTAATCACTGTTTTTCTACAAAAAGTACATTCTTCTTGTTTGATATCCTCAATTCATTTAACTTCTTGAAACTGCACTTTTAGAGAAAGGTAGGGTTTGACTCTGTGTAAAAAGGGGGTCCCAAATGCTGATCCGCAGGAGGGCTGGCTGCCGGACTGGAAGTGACCAACATACTGCGAACTGGCAGCCAATCAGTAGGCCAGTCACTGCTGGTCTGTGGTCACTTCTGGTCTGCAGCATAAAAAGGTTGGGAACCCCTGCACTAACTTGCAGAGAGACAAGAGGGACGATAGGTAGGATTCAGATCTTTCATCTTCCATCTCCATATTCTGCTGTTAACAAGGATGTTATCTCTGGAGACACAGTTTGAGAACTGAAACTAAGCATCCAGAGATGCTTAATGGGATCTTCTAGACCAGGGGTTTTCAACCTTTTTTGGGCCAGTGTACCCCTGGCAGCTGGTCGAGAAGGACGGAGGCCCCTGGCAGCCAGTCGATGGGGCGTGGGAGGGAGGTGTCCTTCAGCAGTCAATCAGCACGTGTGCCAGCAGCACACTGGAGACAGAAGTACCCCCCGGGGTCCTTCCAGGTACCCCCCGGGGTATGCATAACCCTGGCTGAAAACCCCTGCTCTAGACTGAGTGCTGAGATCCATTGGGTAGAGTGCTTTTTAAAAAATCTTTGCTAATCTACAGAGGAGCCTCTGGGAACCCCATAAGATTGGGCCCCTAATATAGTCCATGGCCTGTTGTGATCTATTTATAAAACTTTTCTAAAAAAAGTTATGTGAATAAATTGTCTCAAATAGTATATCATTAGAAGTTATAATCCCTATTCCATTATGATATCGTTGAGCTTTAACACGTCTTAAAGTAAAGCTATCTTTATAGAGGTTAAAAGAAAAAGCTTTTGGAGGTTTTTAAGACCCAGCTAGACAAAGCTTTGGTTGGGGTGAGTTAATTGGGGATGTTCCTGATTTGAGGGGGGGAGGGGTTGGATTAGATGACCTCCTGAGGTTCCTTCCAACCTTAATTTGCTATGACTCTATGAATGTACTGTAGTTTTTTTTCTTGTTGCAAAAAAGGCCTGAATATTTCCCACAATTCACTAAGAAATGTAGGCTCTTAAAACTGACCACCTGCTAGTTAACACTTGATGGCCTGAGTGACTCATAAACCAGCCAACACTCAGCATCACTGATTTGGGCTCATAAATCTGTAGATACATTGGTGGTGGTGGGGGGCGGGATAAAAAAATAGCACATTGCCCTTTTCCTGCATGTTCAAGTAAAAATAAGCCAAAACAGTATCTCTATGCAAGAGGTTTTTGGCCCCCTGAGCAAGTCCTTCTTTAAATCAGCTGCTGCTTGGTGAGACACCTCATTTTTCTGGGCCTGTCTGGGTTCAGTGTAGATCAAAATTTAACTTTAAAATAAATTTTCTGTATATAAAGACCTGTAAAACAGGATCTTATAATGGTAAATTTCCAGTATTTTTTTTAATTTGGCAGTTATTTGATTAAAACTGTCATGTTCTAAAAGTGCTTTGAAAAAATATTATTACTGGAACCAAACAATAAAATGCATAATTAGCATTACATTTACAAGAGCTTCCCTTTTAAAACTTACAGCAAGTAACATTTTCATGCCTTAAAATGTGGGGCACCTTAAATGCATTATAACCCTCAATTTAAAATCTTCAAATGATTTTCAACTGTTTGAATCACATGAAGCTGAAATGTGGCATTAAAAAATCCTCCAAACCAACCCATATTTGTCAAGCTCATGTATTTTTTTTAAGTAATAAGAACTTAAAGTAATTTTTTAAAACCAAAAGCAGCAAAAATAGTTTAATGTTTCCATGTTATCTGACTTCAGCTTCTTTTTACCCAGTCTCTTTACATTAATACTACAACTCCTCATTCTGAAAACAAATATGAGATTCACGGGTCTTATTTTAGGGGCTGATTTCTCTCCCATGCTGGTATTGCAAAGGTCGTGCTACTAAATACTATGGTCTTCAGAACTCTGCAAGTGGATTTCTGGATTACTGGTTTTAAGAAGCACGGACAACCAAAAACCACCACCTTAGGGCAAACCAAATATTCATCACGCCACAACCAAAAAAAGAAAAGAAAAGAGGAGAAAATGCAGTTAGCCAGAACAAGATGCAAGTGAGGTTTCAGAATAGAGCAGTCTGTACTTAGCAAAAGACTGGTAACGAACCGTGTCAATTCACAGTCCCTTCACTGCTGTGTGGGCCAGCAGTAACTTATTCGAGTGGAAGAAAGGTCTCCCAACTGGTTTATGCCAGAAGCCTAGTGTGGGGGAGGTTTTCCTGAAGGAAACTATAGCAATGCCTGGCTGCATGAGACAGAAAGGCAGCAGGGTATTAAAACATGTAGTAGTTGCCCCCATCTACAGGCCTGTCTACTGTGGGTGGAGAGGAGAGAAAGGAAAGGTGGAATTTGTATTCCCTGTGCTGTGAACAACATGTAGACTGATTTCTAAAGCCATACTGTTACTGCAGAAGAGCTTGATACCAAAGTGTGAGCCAATTTTAACTAGCCTAGGGCATGGGCAGCAAGAGCATTTGAGCATCTTAACAAACCCAAAGCTTTATGTGAGGAAGTGAATGGATGGTTGGGGGGGGGGGGGATGCTGTAAATTAACAATGCACAAGTTGTGCTAGCCTAACTCCTCATGTGGACACTTTTAATATGCACTAGGCCTAAGTACAGACCTGCAAAAAGCCTGAGGCTGAATCAGTCCAAGTTGTGCTGTTTTCTGTACGCACCGTAGTTCAGACTGGTAGCGAACAGAACAACACACGTGCGCCCTTTGGCAGGGGGTGCAAATCTTAGATCGGGTTCCACCATTATTAACCAGTCTACGTGTGCTGAACTTCTGTTCTGCTACAGGTACAGACTGGTTTCTGATGCCTTATACCGGTAAAAGAGAAGGTCTGTACCTGGTCTAAGTGTCATAACTAACTTCACTTTGAAAGCAGAATACTGGTGCACCATGCTCTTCGAGTACACACGGGAGTCAAGCACACAGGAGATGCTGTGCTGCATCATTATAGCTTACTTCACAGCTGTTCAAAAGGATGCCAACTCAGAGTTAATGTGCAGCCCCCAGGCTCTGCCTTGCTTCCTGCCTGGGGCCCTCACCCCAGGTGGTGGATCAGCACAGAGAGCCAAGGGTGGTAGGGAGAAGGGGTGCCTTAATCGTCTGTTAGCAACCCCATGCAGATAAACCATAATACAAATCACAAACCCCACAGCAGCTGAGTACTTCTCATGCCCTACCCTACTGGACATCAAGAGCTTTTGGGAATTTTCAGGTGAGTTGGGCTAACACCTTAATCCTCCTGCTTTAAGATCATACCTTGATGGGAACTGGAGTTAATAGCTAGACCAGGTAATGAGATAAATTCCTGTTTAGATCAAGGTTAATACAATTCAGCTTGAGTTCTTTTTCTGCAATGTTGCATTGAAGTTGGTGTTAAAGTTTCTGGGGGGAGGGGACGTTGTTAAGGAAAGCTACTCAGAGGTCGGGGTGGAAGAGTCAGGAAGGTTAAAGCTTTTGTGGGCCTGTGTGTAACTGCCATGTTCATCTCGGTTGATCGAATCAATCCACCCTTTACCTTTCTTACCAGTGTCTCTCCTACCCTTCTGTATAAAAAAAACCCTTCCTCTCTGCCAGTCCATTCATAGCATCTCTGAACCATTTTGTCTCTAAAGTGCAACCTGGCCTTATTTTCTGCCTGATTTCAGACTGCCACAGCTAACCACCTCTCAGCCCTAGACAATGACTAGGTCACGTACCAGAGGGTAGACAATGATTTTAGTTTTCAGGGTGATGCGAATCAAATAAAAGGCTTCATCCTGGGCATACTGGTCACTGCACATGATGCCAGGAGGAGCTGTAGTTATAGGAGAACCGGACTATCCCAAGGCGCACACAACACCTGCCACTATGCTGTGCTGCATGCTTCTCTCACAAGCTTGGGGTACCATGGAAATATTAATTGGTATTTATAAAGCACCTCCCCTCGCACAGGATTACAGTGCTTTTTCACCTTTCACCTTGCAGGACTTTGATCACCAATGAACGGAATAAAAGCTATTTTCGTAGCATTTGCCAACAGTTTACCGGGGCAGGAAGCGAGGAACGCAGCTGCGAACTGGAACTGCAGCGCGACTCCAGGCAGGCACAATGCCAGTCACTCCTACTGCGTGCTGTGACAAGGGGCCAAGCACCTCTACTCCTGCAAACCAAGGCAGTCAAAAGTTGCAACCGAAACCAGAACAAACTGGCCTAAGCAAGAAATGTTTCAGGAGTAGTCTGTACCTAGTCTTTGGTAGAGAGATGGACAGTAAGTCCAGAATGAACCAGAGAACTGCTCACCCATCAAGCTCAAGAAAATACAGCTCCTATTCAGGTACTAAATTAAGTGTCCAAGTTTTAAAAAATCTGAGCTAAATTTGGACGCCCATTTTCTAGATCCTGCAGAGGCAATGCGCTCAGTCAGCAGAGAGAAATCAACATCATGTCACCCAGGCGCAGCCCCCCCAACAGACTCATTGCCAGCACACAGAGCACTTAAAAGTGGTGATGGTATAATGGAAAGGGACACACAGAAACTGGAACTGCCTTCCAAACCAGAAGCGAGGATTTAGCTGCCAGCCCCTAGAGCCTCAGAGATAACAAGGCATTGCATTTGTAAAGAAGCAAGTGCAAAGCAGAAAGAGTTCAGATTTCACGAGATTAACTTTATAACCACCAACATGGTTTTGTGATCCTGGGGGATTTGAGAAGAGAGGGGAAGAATAAAATCATCTTAGGTAAGATGTCGCTTTGTGGCGATCCTTCCTCAGCTGTTCAGAGGCGACATAAATACTTGCACACTTTGCTAGCTCGTTTTGACTCTAGGTAACCTCAATGAAATCACAGTTAAAAGGACTGGGATGACAGCCCACAGCAGATAGATCCAGGTCTCCCAGTTAATCAAGAACCACAAAGCTTCAGATCAGCCTTTGCCAAGAGACCAACCTCCATACCATAAGGGTACAATAAAATCTCAGTTGAGATCTTGGTCTTTAAGAAAAAAGTAACAGAACAAGTGAATGTTTTTAAAACATTTCAAACGTGTGTGTGCTGGAAAGCACAATGATTTATACAGTTAATTGATTCTGTTTTCCTGATGAGATCTGTGTTTTGTATTCCACCCTTGCTTTGCACCAAAAGATATCATCCCAGCCACCTAAGTACCCCCAAAATGCTGATACCCGCAACTGTGCTCATCTGGTTTTCAAGCTAAACATAACAATCCCAAATTCAGCAGTGAAGGAGCAGCTACTAGTAAGAATTTTGTTTGACTATACATTGCAACCTTTTAACCCTACAGAGCAATTTTGCTCTTATTTTGGCAACTAAATGAAACTGCTCGTCTTACTTGCTTCTCCTTCACTTCCACCCCAAACAATCTTCTTAAAATGGACCACCTACCTCTCCCTTTAGGAAGCCAGGCTGTGGTAGTAGGAAAATGCTCTTTTAAGATAAAGTCTCTTTTGGGATGGTGCTTGGGCAATTTGCATTTCCCTATTGGCTTTGTCATCTTTTGGGATTCATACCCCTTAACATCTACTAATAAAATTCTTCTCCAACAGTCCCTGGCAGTTGAGGGTGCTGTGACATTAGACATAGGATTCCCTCAAATGTTTCTGGTGGTATGAAGGGGGGTGCTACTGTCTGCATGGTTTATCAATAGGAGAAGAAAATAAAGGAGTACATGGGGCCCTCTCTTCCCCTCTCTTCTTTGGTGGCTCTCCATTTCCAAGGCAAAGCTAGTTTAAAACCATGTCCACCTGATAAACCTTTGCCCAGCAGTGGTGCTTTGCTCTGTGGGGGCTGCCTCTTAAACCAGAAGCCATGTGGCCATCTCTCTGCAATGCCACTCGTGGCCTAATTGCAAAGATGCTCAGCAGCACTAATTAGATTTTCTATATGTATCTACACTGCTTTCTGGTTGAGGAGACAGCCTGTGCAGAGCTGCAGCATAGCCTGCTTGAAGGCTGTGAGAGACAGTAAGCCAACAGTGTGAACAACAACCTGGGAGTCAGGCCTGTTTTCTCTGCTTTATAGGAGAGGGACAGCTCATGAATGAGGCTGGCATCCCAGATATGGTATATGCACCGTAAGTAAAATAAGTATAGAGGATAACCAGCAAGAATACAATCAGATGGAGCTAGGTGATGGGAAGAGTGTTGCAGTCTGACTTATGATCACGGCGGTCCCCGGGGGCGTGAATTTAGGCGACTGCCTCAGGGCCCGCGCTTTGGGGGGCCCTGCCGACAGTGCCATACAGGCCCCGCCATGCACCGCTGGCTTTGCTGCTGCCACTGGTTCTGCTACTGAGCGCTTCCGGCTCCGGGCGCTCGCCACCCCCGCACAGGCTGATATGCCCCGGGCCCTGCACACCCCTAGGGATGGCTTGGCCCATGATAATGTTGAAACACAATCCCTCCACTCTCCAGAAGTACAGAACTGGAGCAGCCATAATTTGGGGAAAGACAGCAGGTATGTTCATCCATTAAAGCACTGAACTATGTACAGTGACATCTTAGAGGGGCTCATGTAAACCCTGTGTGCTTGCCAAATAAGACAAATATATCATTACAGGAACCACTTAGGCATTTATCACTTTCCAGCAATTTAGAGGGATTCTCTCCTTCTCACACTGGCCATGTAGACAACAGCCCATAGTTCTGCATTACCTTAAACCAAAAGATCTCAGAGTGCTTTTACAATGAATGAGGCCCTGTAACACCCCCAAAATAAGTGTTGTCACCTTCATTTTACAAACTGGGTTGGGAGGAGGGCAGGGGACACTGGGAAACCACAGGCAGTTCAAAAGGTGCTGAGGACCTGCATCTCCCACACCTTCAGCGAGGGTTTCTAGTTCTTGGCCCTTTTGAAGTGGGTTTCTAAGATACATGTCCAATGCCAGAGAGCTGGAACATGCTGGCAGAAACAGAGGTGAAATTTCACTCCCATCTTTGACTACTAGATTACGAGCCCTTCTGGTTTTATTTTAGAACACAACTGAGGGATAGCAGTAAAACACAGCGTCATCATAAATGTAGCAGACTGGAATGGATACTAAAGGTATGATTAGTCTGGCAAGGCCCATTAGTTATTGTCATGAACAAACACTGCGGTATAAAGACTATAACAACATCCAACCCAGCACATGGATGCACTTGATGCTCTAGCTGCCTTGCAGCAGGGTGAAGATGACTGCAAGTGGTAGCAACAAGAAAAACTGCGAATCCTCTGGAGCAGTCTGATACCATCAGAGTACCACAGGGCAGAGGCAAGTCTTGAAAATAACTTCCTTGCTTCTGACTTACAGGAATCAAAACAGATTCGACTCAATGTTATTCTGCCCTGAAGTGGGGAACTTGGATCTCTTTGGAGAAACGCAGTATATTTACTCAGTCTGAAGGAAGATCAGAATCCTCTCATGGTGAAATAACCCAATCTTTCAGGAGGCGCAGGGACGCCGGAACACAAGCAGGGAAGACTGCTAGGAACGAAGTCTGCAACATCGGTGTGCTTACTACATAATATTTAAATAAACTGGATTCTGTAGAGACAAAAAGACTAGAAAAATTCCCTGCGGTGCCTTAGGGTTAGTGCTAAAAGAGGATGCAGGAAGAGTATGATTGTAAAAGAATAGCATCAAGTAACAAACGTTACTGGCTGAAAGTATTCAGACTGTGAAAGAACATCCACCCTTCAATAGACAAGGGCTGAACCTTACTGATGCTAAATCCTGTCAAGTTCCAGCTTACTTCAACATGAGTTCGAGGATCCTCAAAACATGCCAGGATCCACTCCCAAGGCCTCTATCGAATGGAGTCATAAAAACAGAGAGTGATCACTGACTTTGAGATGAAACATTGCCATCTTCAGCTTTTGTATCTTACATATTGAAAAGAAAGTTAGTATCACCAGCTTCTTGTTCGGAGTGAAATGTAACATCATTATACAACTGCAACTAACAGAATGGGAGTTTACACATAAGGGGACAAGAAACACCGCGACAGCTTGGCAAACAAGGAAAAGAAATGCCTTTGTCAAAGACAAGGAAAGGCAGCATGGACTTTCTGCGAGACATCTGTACGGTACTAATACTCTTTACATTTGTTTACAGAATTAACTTAACTCTCGTCTTCTGTGATTTTTTTTGTGTTAAAAATTCAACGAGAATCTCTATAAAAAGGCAGGAATCACATTATTCACACAACTTTTGCCACAAGAGATGTACCAGAAGTAATTTGTTCCATCTTCCCTAATACAGTCTGGATGCTAGAGTTAACTGCTGAACCCAATGTAAAGTAGCCTTAAGCTTCCTTATTTATGGTCATTGGCTTAAGCAGGTCGGAAAAATCTCATAGGAATCTGGTTTACTGTTCAAAGCTTAAGTGAGTAAAACATGCAGCCTTAACCTTTACTGAGAAGCTATTCAGTAAAAACAACAGACAATTAGAAACCACTATGGGAGTATCTGAAATCTACAGGCTGCATACAACAGAGAAGTATTTAGGGTTGGTAAAAGGGATAAGAGCTTGGAGTAACTGGATCAAATAAAGCAATGAAAATTGAATCCAAATATCAGGACAATTTTCCCAGTAGCAGAAATATTAGACTATGGAATAGCCTTGCAGCAGAGAGATGGGAACTACATTTCGGACAGTCCAAACCAGCCTGGACAAACAAGGGGAAAATGTATCAGTTAACAGAGTTTTTGGCCAGAAGGGCCCATTATATCATCTAGTTTGACCTGCCATATATCAATGGACATTAATTTTCATCCATATACCTCTAGGGTAAACTCAATAACCTCGTTTGACTACATCATGGGTCATGGGTGTTAAACATATAGTCTGTAGACCAGATCTGGCCTGAGGAACTGTTTCTTCTTGTCTGCTGGAAGTCTAGTGGGCTACCTGAAGTTGAGGGGCACAGCCACTGGAGCATGCCCTGCCACAGAATTTGGGGTCCCTAGTCCCCAATGAACATTGCCATTGTGGCAGGGGGCCAAATGATGGTTGCGCAGATACAGCCCTCACTTGTTCTGCTGCTATCCTCCCCTGGATCTGTGCTTCCTGCTCCCGGACCTGTGCTGCCGCCTATTCCCCCATCGGCACTGCTGCTTGATGCCCGACCTGCAGCACTGGCCACTCCTGGACCTGCGGCACAGACCCTGGATCTGAACTCACCTCTAGGACCCATCAGAGCTGCTGCTGGCTCCATGAATCCAGCCTGGGTGGAGGCCCTGTTGTCCAGATCCAGCCTGGGCCTGGGGTGAGTTTGACAGTCCTGGACTACACCGTTAAAATACACCTTCCAGAACAGCACCCAATTTTGAGGCCATCCAGAGCTAGAGAAGTGTACTGTAAACAGATCTGCATTATAAATCTTGCACTAGCTTTATACCATAAACTTCCTCAGGCAAAGTTACATCACTCCATGGTGCAATTTGTGACTGACAATGGGTTTTGCCAGCACAATTAATAGAGATGAAGTTCCAAAAGCCACACTGCACTTGCCAGTTCAGTTTATTTCACTTGTAGTGCAAGGTGCGGGATAAAGTATTCCCCTGAAAGCACAGGTTTGCCTGTGTAATCTGCATCTGCACTAAGCACACTTTGTGGTTATAATGTATGGGCACACTTACACCAAAAGGCTCCCAGTACAGACATCTTTTGAAAGTCTTTTCAGGTCTCTGAACACATCAAGCTGTATTTAGACTTTCCTTTCAATACTCCCATTGATCAGCACACTTTAGGAAGCTCAACTGCATTCTTCCAGGATCAGGAACAGTCGGACAGAGGAACCATTTAATTTCAAACTGCTCAAAAATGATGCTCTTGTCACATGAACACCAACAACTGTTGCTTGGCTTATAATAAACCATTGCTTCCTCAATAGCCCACTCATCACCACATTCTCCAGTGTTCTGAAACGCACGGTTTTCTAAGAGCACAAGTTTTCCCACGATCAGGGAAACCAGCTCCAATGGCATGGCTACCTGGCTTTATTCTGGTGGTAATTCCACTATAAAGCCAAGGGTGTGAGAGCACTAAAAACCAATAATTATGAAATAATAACCAGATCTGTAAATATATGGAAATTAAAAAGCACCTGGAAAACAAACATTCATTCAAATTATGGAACTAGAATTCAATCAAGGAAACCTCAGAGAATACAGCACCACTGGAACTTCTAACTGTATCTTTACAAATGCCCAGACGGGGCAGATGGAATCCACACATTGACCGCTAATACCAGACAGTGGCTTATAGATCTGGAAGTCGGTATCTGATGCCATGCAAAAGAGAGAAACTCTAAGCAGTGTTCATGGCATCATCACCATCGTTCCAACAGGGGAAACGAGCACCAGGCTCATGGAACTCTCTGTTCATCACCAAAACCCTTAGCATGTACGTTGTCTTTCAACAGGCTCTCAGCACTGGGTAAAATTCACCCCAATGCATTGCTTCTATATATATTGATTCAATGCTTCTATATATATTGATTCAAAAGATCTCCTTCCTGTCACCTTCTTAATACCCCTTGCCCAGTCACCCCTGATAACATTTGCTGCTCTGTTCTAGCTCCAGTCATTGCTACTGAACATAAACTTTGGGCTAGCTTCTTGGTAGCTGAATGACAGCAGGGTCTGTTTCAGGGCAGCATCTTAATTTAGTAATTCAGAGGGATGACATGACATCTGTTAATTTCAAGAAGGTTTTGTGTCAGTTGCAGAGTATTTCACATTGTAACCCATGTGCTGATTTATTAGAACTCACACCTAAAAGGTGCTTCTAAAGGTATAAATACCCTGTCGTCTGTAAGCATGGATGGCAAAACCTATTCCTACTTGCCCATAAGCACCCTCAAGTCTACTGACCAAAACACATATATAGCACCTCACCCAGGGCCTCTCTAACGCTGAATACACAAAAATCACATTACTATGCATCTTCCTTGGCAATACTGTTGCCCTCAGCAAGGCTAACACACAATTTTAATCATTAGTCCCAGAAGAGTTGGTGTTCTTGTTAAAAGTCTCACTTCACAGTCATCTCAAAACCTCAGCTTTCACTTGAAACTTCAGACCTCAGGGCTACAAAACATTTTAGACTAGAAGATGAACTCTGCAGGCTCAAGAAATCCCGGTAAAGTAAAAGAACCAAGTGAGTACCATGTCATGATTTTAAAGCCACTCTCATGATTTGGGGGGTGGGGAGAGGAGTGCTACTTGTGGCTTTTTCTGTATTACTCCTTCAACCTCAGCATGCAAGGTTTTCATTTGTTTCACTTGCAGTTTGTTTTATATGAAAGACCACGGAAACAGAATATTTTTTAAAACGTTGTTCTGCTTTAATTTTTTTCAGTGCAACCCTGAGAATCAAAAGGGTATTTATGGCTTAAAGAAAAAATTTAAAAAAATATTTCTGTATAAGACAAGTATGCACTGGATACCAAACAGATGTCCACTACATTTCAGACCACGTATTTTAAATGACTGATAAAATAAACATGAATTGCAGCCACGTGAAACATGTAAATATACCTGCACACAACACAGTGAGTTATCTTTGGGGGAGTTAAATTCAGCAATGCTTCCATCTTTTAGTATCACTTATTTTAAAATCTTACAGCTACATTCATACAGATGCACAAGCTAAAATTGGATTTGCAGCAAATCTAAGGGTGAAACTCAGTAGTCAAGTTATGCCTACCCATAAAAAATATTAAACCCAATATATAAATTACATAATAGATTAATCACAGTTTTCTGTTACCTACCAGAATCCTCTAAATTTAAAAGGCATTCAGTTTTGGAATAAAGTATACCCCAGGTATTGTTTCTATTTATTCTCAAAAGTTGTGTTTAGCCCTCAGATTCAGTGGACATTTGGAAAAAACAACTCAGGCCTGGATCAACACCTCCCCTTCTCCTTCTAAATATTAACTCTACTGTAGCTAACATGCTCCAAGACACCATCCAAGCACAGAGGGAGCCAAAAAGGAAGTCATGACACATGCAAATACCGATGCCAATTCTGGCAATAAATTCTGCATTTTGTACAGGGATGAACAAAAACAGGTCCTTTTCTCCACTCGTGTCTGCAGACGGATTGTCTGGGGATTCAAAAAGAATCATAGCCTCTCACCACATTCAAGTGTCATCTCTTTTCATGAAGTTTCGAGAGAACACATCAATGTGACGCTACAGAAATTAGGCTTCTTTCATTAAAAATCTATATGCCAGTAATAAATACAATGCTTAGAAACCACAGACTATTCATCAATTGAGGAAGAGGCTGCTGCCCTCTCAGAAGAACTGTTTAGCTAATAACGCATTACTTTCAAACATTCAACTGATAGCCTACTGGTAGGATGAAAGTTTCCTAAGGGAACTTCTGCTCTCTAGGTGAAGAACAGGTAGGAACTTAACTTCTCAAAGTGAGGAGTTGCATTGACTTCAACTAAATTACTTGCATGATTAAAGCTAACATCTGTTTTTCTGAACAGGGACATAATGAGATGACCATGAGAGATTTTTCATTTTGTGTATTAGTCTGCTGATGGATAAAATCTGAGTTGGAATGAAATGCTGTATGTGAACTTTTAAAGTGCACCGAGTTCTCAGCTCTATCACATGCAGTGTGTTCTCTGTTGGCAAAATAAATTCACAGGTTTAACAATGCAATAAATGTTTTTGCAAGCTTGCCAGTACTTCATATTAGAGACTGAAGCCATGTCTGCATTAGGAAGGCTATAGGGCTACTAGCATATTCTACCAGTAAAGCACCTCTAATGGGAATGCAGCTTTACCAGCAAAGCTGCACTCTGTACCACTATAGTAAAACCACCTACTGTATATGAAAGGCACCCGACTGGTAAAAGTGCATCTGCACTAGAGATTTCTGTTGGCAACTATGTCAGTTTAAGATGCCTATTTCTCATACCCTTGACTGACGCGGCTATACTTGGAGAACTCAGTAGTGTAGAGCTAGCTAACTCAGCGGTGAGAGCTGCAAATAAGGCGAGATCATTAACTTGCCAGGTGCAAATTACCCATGTAGCACACACCCAGATCCACTTAACACAAGTATTAAGATTTTGAACTTCAATTTTAGGAAGGCATTTCATTTAGGATATGTGAGAATCAAGGATCTCTCAGGGTGATATTTTTTTATTGGGCCAGCTATGCAGTTGGGAGAAAGTTAGAGTTGAGGATATGCTGACACACCTCCCTGAACTGGGCCTTGCTTTTGATTTATTTAAATAAAATCACTGCTGTTGGCTTATATCCTTCCAATGAAATGAAGTCTTCCTCTTGTGACCAACGGATAGAGGTTGTAGCCAGGTTGATCTAAAGCAGTGGTTCCCAATTTGTGATAACACGCACCACTGGTGGTACCCGTAACAGATTATACAATTCTTTATATGACAAAAATGTGCAGGTGGTACTTAAGGTTGTATCTTTTTAAATTGGTGGTGGTCAGAGTTTGGGAACCGCTGGTCTAAAGGCAAGCATGACCAAACACTTTGGAGGGAGGGCTTCACAGGTCCCTGGCTCGCTTTAGTATATGGCATTCGATTCATCCCAGCAGCCATCCAATGCTTTGTGGCCAGGCTGCCCTGGGACACGACTGCAAGGAGCCCGAGCCATCCCAGCATAAGAAAGTGACCCTAACCCTGCCACCTCCTTCCTCATCCCTTCAGGCATCCCTCACCCTCCTTCCCCTCCCTGACATCAAACTTTGCTTCTCCTTGACTTTTTTAGGCAGGCCAGTCCCCCCAACTTACAAACCACAACACCAAGAGTTTTAATTCCAGAGGAAAAGACTGGGGGGGGGGGGACATGCCAAGGCCCTTTAAAAAAAAAAAAAAAGCTGGATCCCCACACCGGGAGCAAACAAAAGGCAATCAGGAAACAGTCGAGGGCAGAGCCCCCCCACCCCCGCATGCCTTTGAAGTGGCTCAGCCAGGTGGAAAGCCCGGGCAGATCCCAGCTCCACCTCCCCAGAGCCAAGTTGTATTCCTCGGGGATGGGGGACGAGACATCTTTGTCTCTGCCCCCTCAGGACAGGCCAAAATCAGTAAATAAGCGTCCCAGCTGTGAGGCTCGGCGATCACACAGTGCCCCCCCCCAGCCCGCCCCCCGCTCCCCCCACACGCACAAACTTTGCCAGGAGCCCCGCGGGCAGCAGAGGGGCGCCAAGTTTCCCCCGCGGAGGCAGCGCCAGCCGGGCGGGCACGGATGCCCCGGGGGGGCCGCGGGCACGGATGCGGGGGGAGGGAGAGACGAGGCGTGAGCCGGGAAACCCCTGCCTACCTGCGCTCCCGCGACCCCCGGCCGGGCGCCGGCTCGCGGCGTCACGCGGGGCCCCGGGAGCCGCCGCAGGAGCCGCGCCTACCCCGGCGCTCCGGAGCCGCCCGGCTCGGCTCTACGTAACGCCCTGTCGAAAGCGGACGCCATATTTTGTGTTGCTGATGTCGACATCGGCAAACGTAGACATTTTTTTTTTTTTTTTTTTTTTTGCATTTTTCCCCCACCCACCCCCTTCCCTCCTCTCCCGCCGCCCCCGGCACCGCGCGCCCCCCGCGCCGGGCACCCCCGGAAAGTTGGGCGCGAGGGACGTGTCCGCGGCGCCGCGCCCGCCGGGGCAAGGGGCAGAGATGGGGGGAAGTTTCTTACCTGCGCGCCCGGGCCGGGGGCACCAACTTTCCCCTGCGGCGGCGGCGGCGGCGGCGCGGAGCGCCTGAAGAGCGGCCAAATTAAAGGGGGAAAAAAAGGAAAAAAAGAAAAAAAAAAGGGACCCAAAAAAAATCCCTAAAAAAAAAAAAAAAAATCCCTCGATCAGTGGGGCATCTACGCCAAAAACCACGTGATCTCTGACGTCAGCGGGCGCATTTGCATACGGTGCCACCGCCGGCTCCGGCACCCGCGGCTCCGGGTTCGGCAGAAAGTTGGAAACTTCCCGCCCCCGCGCTCCTGTCCCCGCCGCACGCGGGCCCGGCCCGGCCCGGGGCCGCGGCGCTGCCGCTCTGTCCGGCGGGGACCCCCGCGCAGCGCCCGCCGCCGCCGACCTGTTGCTTCCCGGCCGGCGCAGCACCTGCAGCCGCGGGGGCTGGCTCCGGCCCCCATCCCCATCCCCCGGCTGCAGCGCCATGGGGCGGGGGCGGCCGCGCGGGCTGCCCGGATCCTGCCCCGCTGCCAGGTGCCCGGCGGGCTGGGCATCCGGAGCCGGAGTTTGATGTGTGAGAGGCTGGATCTGAGCTTTGGGGGCTGGGCCCGGGCTCGCAAGAGATGGGGTGGGGGCCGGACCCGGGGCTTGAGGAGCCGCGTTGGAGGTGAACGGGAGCTGCGCCGGGGCCGGAGGGGCTGGCTCCGAGCTCCGGGGAGCTCGCAGAATCAAGGAGTCGGGAGGGACCTGGACAGACCATCCAGTCCGACCCCGCCACGGGCAGGACGGAGCACGGGGGGGGCAGGGTCATAAGATTTGAAGTTTGGGGGGGCTGGGTGCGGGCGGAGCTGGAGGCGGCACTGCGCAGCGCGCGCCTCTCGCTCCCCACCACGTGCGGCCGGCGGCGCGGGCCCGGGCCCAGGCAGCTGCGGGCGAGGCGAGTTGTAGCCTCTGTGACGTCATGGCAAGCACTGTGACGCAGCGGGCTCGCTGACGCCATGGTGCCTGGGAGGTGGAAGCGCAGCGGCCCGCGCCCTCCTTCCCCCTCGGGGCGCGGGCGGGTGTCTGCCCCTTCCTGGTCTGACCTGGGATCTCCAGTGACCGCTGCGGCGGAGCGGCTCCCCCCGGCCCGGCCCGGCCCGGCTTGGGGCTTGCAAACCGGCGAGTCCCCCTTGCCCAGGTCCGAGCCCGACAACTGCGGTGGGTTCACGCGCCGCCGCCCGCCTTCCGGCTCCTCAGCAACTAATAGGATTTAAGGGAGACACGTGATCACCTGAACTTCGGGGGCAGCTGATCTATTGCAGGGGACCCTCGGTGGGATCGTTGCAAATCTCTTTTCATTCTCGAGCCCCCCGACGCGTTCACACCGCCTTCCTCCTCCCACCGTGGGGGGCATCCTTAGAGCCTCATTGGCACCTGTGTAAAGCGCCCAGACAACCTGGCTGGTTGGAGGCTTGTTTTCCTCTAGGGCTGGGGACTGGGATGTGCTGAGAGTGGATGTGAGAAGACAAGCTCCTCGGTGTTGTAGCTGAATAACCCCACGAGGAGGTAAATATGTCACAGCAATGTCAAGAGACTTCTTTTTCCAGGGAAGTCCTCCACTGAGTAGGTGTGTTACTGACTGACTGATTAAGCTTAATATCTATGACGCTTTGATAAGAGAATTGATTTGTTCCTCCCCCTCTCTCTCTCTCCCAAAGCTGGGGGTTGTATTTACTTTGTTTCATACTTTAGATGAAGGAATTAGGAATGTGTAGACACACAACCCATCCCCAGGGATCTGAAGGAGCTTGCCGGCACTGTCCGTGTTCTGGTTTTTGTTGCTTCTTAAAAATTAGAACTTCCCTTTCTTACAGAAATGCTCACCATTTACGCCTGACTTGACCTGTCTGCTGTATTTGCTTGTAACTTTAGGAGGGGGGCGACAGCAACGGAGAGGGCTCAGAAATTTGAAAAATGAATGAAAATGTCCCAAATCAACAACCCCTCAAATAATAATAATAAAAAACTCCAAATTCCCCCTTACCCCCAAATTAAAATAACATTTGTACCCTTATCTTCCTCCAGTGGCAATCATCCATAATGACTTACCCTGGCATCTGTGCTCTGAAACATGAAACATAAAACCATGGTGTTCTGATGCAACTGGTGGGTTTATTTGTGCATAAATATTTTGAATGCAGTAGATCAGCACATATAAGGTAAAACTTTAAAAGCTTTCTTACAACAATATTCACAAGTTTTCCAAATGTCCTTATTCTCATTTTACACGAAGACCACTTCACACAGCTTTCACAGTGAAGAGGACTTTTTGGGTGAGTGGACATATAATTTCCCCCCCCCACCCTAAGACCCCCCCCCCCTTTCCAATATGAAGTAATATAAGGGTGAAAGAGAAACAAACCAGATGTTCTAGATGTTTAATTCAGCCCATGGCTGCTCAGATTCACATGGCAAAGGCTGCAGTAACCCAGGCTAGCAGTAGCCTCCCAACAAAGTATTTATCTACTGAGATTTCTTTATTCTTCAGAAATGTGTACTGCTCATTGCCTGAAAATATCCAGCTGGAGGTGAGTGCACATTTCAATTCACTCACTGAAACACAGAATCTAATATGTGGGGATATGCTGATTTATGATGGGGGGCATTAAACCCATCAGTAGACTAAGTCCTCCATGCATTACTTAAGAAAATACAGGTATGTCCAAAATAGTAGGACTACTCTCCTTAATTCTCAATATGCATTTCATTTTTAATTAAACTTATGATTAGCTAATGTAAGGTAACATAACAGAAGGAAAATTACGTCCACAAAATATGTGATAGGTGAAGGTGCAAGGTGTCAGTGTATTGTTTGAAACCTACTTCTCCAAAGGATGGAATAACACAAAGCGCACTCATTATATAGCACAATACACCGCTCAGGAAATTGAGACTGGGGCACCCTCTTGTTTAAGTTTCATGACGTCTTATTTTCTAGACAAACTGGACAGATGAAAATACGAAGTTTTGTCCTCCCTAAATACTTTAGGTGGCTAGGCCTCCAGGCTTTAATGTCAAATGAGACCATGTGCGTTGGTTAAATGCACTGTATTACATTTCTGAAATACAAAGCTTGCTGGGGAATGGGGTGCGATGATAACGTAGTCCATCATTTGGTCACAACACACCAGATTCCATATTTCAACCTAGCGGTCGTCTTCAACGAGCTTTCATTTTCAATATAGTGCTAAGAAGACTTGGTATGCTAAGTTTAGGGGAGAAGTGATTAGGAAGTCTGCTATTGGTTCAGACCCATTCATGGCTATATTTTCTGGAAGGACAATTATAAAGAAAAAAAGTCAGGTGGTGATGAGTTTGCCCCCATGGGGGTTAAGGGAAGGGCGGAAATCCATCTGCTTTTTAGGGCATGATATTTTCTTTTTAGGAAAGTCTTTAAGAGCGTATCATGATTGTAGTAAAGACAGAACGTGCATTTTTCTACCTGTTTGGTCATTTCTGTGTCTACTGGGTTTAAATTTGTTCTTGAGCAGAGCAGTTACAGAAGGTGTGTGCACTACTTGAGACACATTTGTACTGCCCTGATTGGAATTGGTGTAGCTATGTGTAGCTAAATAGGCTAATTTGTGCTAACTAGCCTATGCTCAGCACTTCACTCAGCTCCACTACTGCTGGTCAGGGAGGTAGCCACACTAAAAGCCTGTGATCTTAGACATGGCTATAATGGTGGGATCCTCATAGCCTCTCTAGCCCCTTTACAGTGAGTAAAAAGACCTGGTAGGGTCTGAAAATCTCTTACCCAACACTCTTTCTCCCTCAGATGTGTAGTCTATGGGGGCATGTTTATATGTGCACTTCAATGCACATTAAAGCATCACAAAAAATCCATGCACTTTTGCTAATGTGCATTCAAATAGGCTAATCCACCCTTTTCGAGTACCTCACACTAGAGGGCTCCTATACGTGAGCACAGAGGCTGCTGTGACGCGCTGGAATTCCAGCGCATTGCAGCAGACTCGATTATTCGAGTCTCCTGGATCATGGAAATTGCTGCGCTCCAGCAGCCTCTTGCGTCTCATGTATCAGCACCCCTGAACTTAAGAATGGTGGTGGGGGTGTTTGAACTAAAGCTCATCGATGAAGCTTTAGGTCAAGTGCCCCTGCCACCATTTTCAAGCATGGGAACGCATGATACAGGAGACATGGTGGCACTTTAATTGGAGTGGCTCTTGGAGCTGCTCTAATTCAAGCTCTGTCCCCCACCCCTGGAGCACGTGTAAGAAGTGCCCAGTAAATTTTTAATGTGCATTGGCAAAAGTACATTAATGAATGTGTAGACATGTCTCTGGTTGTCTTCTGTCTTCTGAAGACTCCTTCACAATTCCTAGCATAGGAAGGCTGAAAAGTAAGAAGGAATTCTTGGAAAAGATACCTTCAGAAAATGTAGCAATTAATTCACATTGTGAATTTGCACACACGGTACCCTGAGCTATGGTGGAGAACCAAGTTCATCCTTGGTGGAGGATCGTTAGCACCTGATCCCCTAGCAGTGCTACCGATCATGTCAGGCTCCCTCAGTTTGGATGGTCAGTGCTCACACTGTCAGAATACTGTCTATGATGCCAGCAAGCTTCTTGTTCCAAGAAGGGGATCACAGGCTTCAGTTCTTAATGCCAAACGTTTAGCCAGATTTATTGTCCACAAACCTAACATCAGTGGCCAACTGGTACATGGTTAGGGTGGCCATCATAGAGGACAGTCCAGTTGTTCTTTGTCCTCTATTGATACGAAACCCAATGTCTTTATGTCCTCTATTTTTCTCTTCAAGAGAAAGAGGAAGTTCAAGTGGCCCTGCTGCTGTTTTCAAGCACGGGGATGCTGATACATGAGACACGACAGCGCTTTAATTAGAGCAGTTCTCAGAGTCACTAAATTTAAGCATCTCTGGAGCATGTTTAAAAGTGTCCCTATATGCCAGGGACACTCTTCTCTTCAAGAGAAAAATAGAGGACATAAAGGCGTTAGGTTTTGTATCAATAGCAGAAAACCAGAATGTATCAATAGCAGAAAACCAGAATGTCTTCTATGATGGCCGCCCTATACATGGTGCTAGCCAGCTAATTTGCAGATATGGTATAGCAAGACATAACCTCTGAAGTATTAAGGGTTCCCAGGCCCCTTTTCGTACACAGACCAAAACAGCTTTGAGTTTACAGCATATACAGCCTAGTTTTCACTAGTTACTGAAACATGCTTACATGACATCATCCACATCCTATTGCTCCCAAGTTAGGGTAACTGTCCCACCAGGTACAGATACTTGTTTGCCAGGTTACTGCAGGTCACTCTCATATTTGTTTTGGAGTTTTGTACTGGTTTTATCAATTCCCTTGCTTTCTGTTGGCCTCGGAGGCACCTCTAAGACTAATGAGCTACTTTACCAGCACTTCTGTATAAGCCATGTATGATGTGCCTAGTTCTGTACTCATTGGGGCCTACGTCAGCTTATACTGGTAGCAGGACTTTTCTATAATCAGTTGTTGTAGTAATTCATATCCCAAAACGGCCTAGACCTGGTATGCCTATGGGTCTCGTACAGTACTAAACACCCTTCCTGAACTTCAGAAATTTACTTACTGATTTCAAGGGATCAATCTGTCTTAGAATAGCAGTTGAATTAGTAAACTAAATTCTTCAAATAATTTACCATAACTGTAGAAATTGTTACTGGAAAAAAGGAAGATAGTCTTTTCAACCATATTATTTTTATAAGGTTCTTTGCTGGCATATAGGGAACATGCTCCAGGGATGCTTAAATTTAGTGACTCCGAGAACTGCGCTAATTAAAGCACTGTCATGTCTCATGTATCAGCATCCCCACACTTGAAAACAGCACTAGGGCCGTTTGAACTAAAGCTTGTTTGACACGTTTTAGTTCAAGCAGTCCCATTGCCATTTTTAAGCATGGGGGTGCTGATACCCGAGACTCGGGAGGCTGCTGGAGCGTGGTAATTGCCATGCTCAGGCAGACTTGATTAATCGAGTCTGCTCTGATGTGCTGTAATTACAGCATGTTGGAGCAGCCACTGCACTTGTGTGCAGGCACCCTAGGACACCAGGATTTTTGGCCTGGTGCTGCCACTAAACTGCTTAGATCAGCATTTATCAACACATGGGTCGTGACTCAAAGAGTACTGCTTAGACCAGAATTTATCAACCCATGGGTCTGTATGAAAAGGTCACAAACAAGCTTTAAAAATGAATCAACAAACCTCAAAAATGGCTTCTCCTTTAAAGGAGAAAAATGAGGGAAACCATAGCTTTTCTCTTGCAGGCTGGCAGAGCTCCAGCCTGCCAGGGGCTGCTTGGGGGCCCCCCATGCACCCCACACACCCACCCCCTGCCCCACACCCTGGGGGGCAGGGAGCAGAGAGTCAGGAGTGAGGGGTACTGTGTTGGGACTGGCAATTGATGTTTACAAATGGGTGCTGGTCCAAAAAAGATCGAGAACCACTGATTTAGATGATGGTGAGCAAGTTGCTTTAGCATCCTGTGCTTCTGATCTATCACCTTTTGCCTGTCTTAGATAACTGGCATGTTACCTTCTCTAGACAGGTGCAGCAGCTCCTAGCCCAATGGGATTCTGATGTTGTTTAGGTCCCTAGGCCCCACTACCAGACAAGCGATGCATAATGATAATACACTTTGGCGTTTTGGGTTATTCCTTAGTCTCTGATACTTCAGTGAGATATGTTGATGCTCCACATGTATTCAGTGATCTCTCCATAGGTAGCTCACTTCAGGATTGTCACGCAGCATTGGTATTGATTGACCTGTTTAATATCTAAAACAAAATAAAGGGTAGTTCTTTTCATTAACCTCTAGTTTATTGACACTGAAACACTGATCTGCTTGCAATGTACGTTTCAATCCTTATGCTTTTCACTTTGTGTTTCATTTTGTTTGAACAATGAAAACATACTAGTTATTTGCACTCTAGTTTCATATCTATTTTATGGTCAGATTTTCACGTGCAATTGTAATTGGATGGCCAACACCAGCCAAAAGATGTAATTTGTTTGACTAGCTTTAATATTAGGATTTGTAATGCTTTCCATTAAGAGAAACCTAATTTTAAGACAAAAATCATTTAATCTCTTTAATGTAGAGTATATTCTTTAGCTGGAGACTTGCAAGAACATAGATTTGATAGTAGTCTAAGATCAGATCTAAATTGCATAGAAATCAGTGGAAGTTTTTTGTCTGTTTTCAATGGGAGTTGGAGTTGGCCTTCAATAGATAATTTCACAATGATTTACATCCCTCTCCCCCCCCCCCCTTGCAATTCTGTTATAAAACCATGAATATAAATGCACTGAATCCACAGGATAGGACCCTATGTAGTCATGTGTATCACGAGCTGCATTACTTAAAGTGAAAAAGCCAGTACTGTTTTTTTTTCAGACGCCTTAAACTCTGCACTTACACAGGAAGTGGTGTTTAGCTGATGGTCAGCATACAGGTTGCAAACAAATGGCAGGAAGGAAGATGCTGCTATAGCAATTGTCCTTCATCCCCCTCCAAGTAAACTACCTTATGCTTTAATTTTTTTTAGCAATGACCATGGGAGTGCCCTCTTATTGGCCATGACATTTTGGTTTTTTTGATCCTTGAAATATGTTTCCTAAATGAGAGGAGTGGAGAGAGGCTGATCAGATTAATCATCTGAAAAACAAAATATGAAAATCAATGCACAGAAAATCAGAGCAGCCTAATTGGATCAGGCCCTGGGTAGGGTTGACCTTATGATTTTCTGGACCCTAGGCTGATGGAGAGATCTCAAGGCAAGATACTTTCCCTGCCAGGTACCAGGGCTGACACAGAAGATTAATTACAAAGTCTTGAGTGAGAAAATCCCCAAGGTGTAACCCCCCCACAGGCATTTGCTTGCATTTGCCTGTGCTTAAGATGGATCCTGGCAAGAGGCACACAAGCATCTGTCTTTTTCTGTTTCAGAAACTCCAGGAGTGCTGATCAGTTATCATGGGAACCATCTGGTTTCTTCTTATAGAGATCAACAGTTAGTCATTGAACAAACTAGAACATGCAGCATTGAATTCTGCACCCTCAGTTAAATACAGAGGACTCGGTTCAAGGCCCCTAAATGCTGGTCATGATGATTGCCGCAGACAGAGAAAGCTTTTTGCCTCAGAGCTCTTACCTTGAGACTGCTGAAGCTGCTTTGCTAGACAGGACTGGTGTCAGGTGAGTCCCCTTGCTGCGCAGCAGTGCCCTGGAAGTCTGATTTCTCAGAGATCCTAAATACCAGCAGCAGCAGGCCAAATCTCTGGGAGCTTGATGTACTTGGTGTTCCTGAGAATCAAGACCCAACTGTCTAAGTTAGTGACACTTCTTCTGCTTGAGGCTTCTCTTACAGTGGGAGTATCTGGTCATTAGCGGGTACCAGGTACAGATGTAGGGGCACTAGTTTTTAATTCTTTGTTCTGCCGCAAGTCTCCAGTGTGAGTTAGTCTCTCTGTGTGGCCATTCCTACATGTTAAAATGGGAATGATAGCACTTCCAGCCCTCACAGAGATGTTGGCAGTCTAAATGGGTTCAAAGATGATGGGGCACTCAGATAGTATGGTGATGGAGGCCAAACAGGTACTTAAGCTAAGTCTAAAGCAGGAGTCCAAATCTTCCTCTCTTCTTTGTGCGACATGCCTTGAACAAAGCCACGTGCCTCCTGCACCCATACTTATCCGCTGCCGGCTGCTTGGCCTTCTCCGGGGCCGGCTAACCGAAGGATTCTTTGAGATGCGCAGATATGCAAGGAGGATCAAATTCCACACCACTGCTCTTGGCTTCCTGTAGGCAGGGGGATTATTACCGGGGCTTCTAGCGCATCAATGGACCAAAGTGCTGAGTGGCCTCACAAAAGCAGCCCCTGTTCAGTATTCTTCCTCTTGGACTTTCCCCAGAGCAGACATGAATTCATTAACCTTTGATGAGATTGTCATAATTTTTCCTATTGTGCTTGCTAATTACCAAAGCTGGCTTTCTTTTATTTAAATGAGGGCTTCCTCCCTCACGGCCCATCTGCTGTGAAATCATAATGCACATAATTTGTGACATTAAAAACATTTCCATAGCAACATCCTGTGATGTGATCAGCCCTGAATTATGACCTCACTGCATGATTGGGTGATGTTGGGGAGGAATAAAGAGCAACCTCTTTAATAGGAATGAAAGGATCTCTGCTCCAAATGGTGGAAATTGCCTTGGGAAAAAAAGGTAAAGCAGACTCAAACTCTGTGTTGGGCCTCTGTGCAGGGCTGGATTTTTTTTCTTTTTTTGGAAAACTTTGGTTTGATGGGAAAATTCAGTTTGGTTTTTCACCTGAATTTTTAATGAATTTTTAATAGAAATAGGTTTTTCAAGAATTCTTTCCATTACTGTGGGGCTTTTTTTCTTTTAGTTTTAAAGCAGCAAGGAGAGCTCAACCCCCACTTTATGCTTTCAGGAACAGGTCCTGCATGGCCTGTGGCAATGCATGCTTTCCCCAGGCTACCCTGCTGCTATGTCTCAACCAACCCCATCCAGAAAAGATGACTGCTAGGGGGTGAATGGCCTAGTTTTCCAGCCCATTCATTCTCTCACCTCCCTGCTGAGATTGCTGGGGAGGGTGAGAATTGCAGCAGGGCTTTGTGGACAACTGGACTGAATTAATGACCTGTAATTTTACATAGGCCACTTAACAGGCATCACATCAAACGTTATTCCAGTGTCAGATACTAAGACCTGATCTAATGCCAATTAAAATTCATGGAAACCTTTTTTTGCTGCTTTCAATGGACTTTGGATCAGATTGTCCTCATCACCATGCTCTCTCTCACTCTGCAAATGCTTTTGTATGAGAGGAAACTTCATTTGCTGAGACTATCTCTATACATGAAGGTGCTCATATAGTAAGTTAACATGATCAAGTCCCTAGATTGGATTTAACCCTAGGCAAAAGAGGAATAGAGTATGCAACTAATTTTTTTAATGCAGTTGATTACTGGTGAGATGTAGGGTGGTGGTTCTGATTTAAAAACAATAGCCCAATGGGGCCCGCAGTCGTTTGAACGGGGGCGGGGGGGGGCAGTTTAAGAAAGGAAATGAGCTTTAAATATTGACTACTGTACTGGTTTTCATTCCAGTATCAAAGGTGTGTGTGAGGCTTTCTCTAGAAAACAAATGCAGGAGCATAGCTTTAAGATAATGTCATTTGAATTGACTATGAAAGAACAGGATGATGGGGTTGGGGGGGGTTAAAGAAAAAGCAATGCTGTTAGTACAGTTTTTTGATAGTGCATCAGATGCCAGTGTAACTGTGTTGTTTCATGGTATATTGTAGAAATATCTACCTGATCAAGTTAGGATTGTGAGCCCATCTTACTAGCTCTGTACAAGGATGCAGTCCTTTGTTGCATAGCATTCCTCTGTGCTTTATTTCATAACCCATTTAACGGGTTAAAAACTTTCACACCCTTCTCTCCCCCACTTTTTCTTGCAATACATACTCTGTATTACTAGTAATATCTCCTCACACTTATGCAGACTGCTTCATTTTCAAGGCACTTTACAAAAATTAGCTAATTAACCTACAGAATGAAAAAGCTGATGAAAACCATTGCTGAACTTCATTCTTTAAGCTGAAGCCATTTTGGCGACATGACCTCAAAGACCTCCGTGTATTTAAACTCAAAAACAAAACCCGTAAAATGCCACAAACAATGGACTCACCTTTTCCCTCTACAACTGGCTTTAAAAACGCTCCTGGGCTCAGCCGTTTCAGGCCAGTTTCTGCCTGAAAGCAAATTTTTACACTTGAGTAATGTGCCACCCCCTGAAAATGTAGCTCGGTCTCTGAACTATTGAAGTGCAAATGGCTCCATGGTAATCCAGGAAGATTCAAGAGAAGCAGGTCAAATGTCATATTAAATACTTATGGCAATGCAGCTTAACAGCAGGGAGATATAAGCATATTTACCCTGGGCAGCCTTAATGCTGCCGATATATTTTCTTTTCAGAAGGAGAATGTAATGGGTTTACTGATCCCTGACTAGTGCATACTAAATAAAATAATGCTACTCAGCACTTTTGTGGTGACTTTCATGTCGGGTTCTCAAGTGTTTTACAACATTAGTTGGATAAGCCTTGTACAGTAGATGAGGGTAATTATCCCATTTTACAGATGGGGAGGTGAGGCAAAGAGATTAGGGCTCCTGCTTTTTCAGTGGTCTCAACTTGGCCGGGTCCCTCTGCTTGGCTGCAGCTCCACGAAGGGATCTGTCAATGCAGTGTTATGGTACAGTTTGGGCCTTTGTAATTTTTCCAAGTTCATGTCGGTAACGTTGCAGAGCTGGGTCATAAAGACAGGCTTTTTGAGGTCTAGTTCAGCGTCTTAATCACAAACCTATTTTTAATCTCACTGAAGTACTGTTGATATCAACTGAACCACACTCTGCTTGCTAGTAAGCGTTTGTAACATTGGGCGCTAGAATTTCTCTCTGTTAGGTACAACAATTAGAACCTCCTTTTATGCTTGGAAAAGATCATCTGCATCCTTCCCTTTGCATCCTAGACGAGAGATTATGACGCCCGTTCAAATAAGATGGAATCTGTATACTCTCACGAATTAATGATAGTTCACTTTACAGGCTTAGTTAAGAGATTCAGCTCAAATCTAGACTGCATGTATTCTCCCTGGAGGCTGCAGTAACTCCATGATTTCATTTTGTTGGGAAGGCTTTGTTAATAAGATCCCCTGTATGGATGTTGGCTTTAGAAATCTTGATTTAGAAAGCTAACTGTTGGTGAATGTACGAAATGTGCAGGCTACTGTATACACATTACTAGGACCAAAGAGGAATGTTTCTTCAGATCTTGATAAACCCAGGAAGATATGCAACATTGAGTGCACAATGTTTTATCACACCAACCACCTTAAATGTCAGCCTGTTCAGTGACAAATTTATGGTGACATTTTTCCATAGAGACAGTTAAGCTCTGCTCAAGTGCTGCTTACAAAATACTGGTTTTCCTGCACTCACATAGTGTATCTTATTTTCCCCAGATGCTCTGGATGTATAATTTGATTTATAAAAAACATGTACTTGTTGCTTTAACCTCTGGGTGCATTTACATTACTAAGACACAAATTAAATTTAACATCATGTTGCAAACAATTGTATTGTATCCAATAATAAACAAACAGAGTGGGAGCTCCTGGATGTAATGCCTTCCCAGGAACGTTAGATGAAGCCTGGGGAAGGAGACTGGGAGCAGAGAAGCGCACCATGGTGGAGTGCGGTTACGGGAGTTTGCCTTATGAGAGAGCCACATGAATTCCATTGGTTGCTTGTTTATTTCCTCAGAAATACAACTAATAGGATATAAGATGCTTCCCTAATTTTAAAATTGCTGCTTTCAACCATAGCAACACATTCCCAAGGGGAATAATCCCCAAACATTACCTGAGAGTGCCTTGGGATGCCAGAACTTTTCAATGGGGGAGAAGTAGGAGAGGAATAGATTCATAGACATTAGGGCTGGAAGGGACCTCGGAAGATCATCGAGTCCAGCCCCCTGCCCCAGGGGCAGGAAGTCAGCTGGGGTCATAGGATCCCAGCAAGATAAACATCCAAATGTCTCGAAGTAAGTGCTTGAACCACCTCCGGTGGCAGTCTGTTCCAAACCTTGGGGGCTTGGACAGTAAAGAAGTTCTTCCTCATGTCCAGCCTGAAATGGTCATGGAGGAGTTTGTGACCATTCGACCTCGACATCCCTTGGGGCGCTCTGGTGAACAGATGTTCCCACAGATTGTGGTGAGCACCCCGATAAACTTATAGGTGGCCACCAGATCACCCCGCAGCCTGCGCTTTTCCAGGCTGAAGAGCCCCGTGGCTCTCAGCCTCTCATCATAAGGTCTATTTTCCTGACCTCTGATCATGCACGTGGCTCTTCTCTGGACTCTCTCAAGCTTCTTCACATCATTTTTGAATTTTGGAGCCCAAAACTGGACGCAGTACTCCAGCTGTGGCCTCACCAAGGCCAAGTATAACGGGACAATGACGTCCCAGGATTTGCTTGAGAAGCACCTATGGATGTAAGCCAGCGTTTCGGTCACTTTAGTAGCCACAGCATCGCATTGCAGGCTCATGTTCATCTTGTGGGCAATGATGACCCCCAAGTCTCTTTCTTCCATAGTGCTAGCCAGTATAGCACTGCCGAGCCTATAAGGATGCTGAAGGTTTTTCCTCCCAAGGTGGAGAACCTTGCATTTTTCGGTGTTGAACACCATCAGGTTCTCATCCACCCATTTCCTGAGCCTGTCAAGGTCAGCCTGGATCACCCTCCTGTCCTCAGGCATGGATGCTTTACCCCAGAGTTTGGTGTTGTTGGCTAACTTGGCCAGTCCGCTTCTGACTCCAATGTCCACATCACTAATGAAGATGTTAAACAGTATAGGCCCTAGGATAGAGCCTTGAGGGACTCCACTGGTCACAGCGTACCACGATGATTGACTTCTGTCAGTGACCCCCATCTGGGTCCTATTGCAATGCCAATTCCCCAGCCAGCAGATCGTGGCGAGGCTGCAGCCGCAGTTAGCCAGTTTTTCCAAGAGGTGATTATGGCATACCAGATCAAAAGCTTTTTTAAAGTCAAGATATACGACATCAATCTCTTCTCCCTTGTCCAGGTGCTAGGCCACCTGGTCATAAAAGGATATGAGATTGGTCAAGCAAGACCTACCCGCAACAAACCCGTGTTGGCTATCCCTCACGGTGTTGCCATCAGCCAGTCTGTTAAGAATGGCCTCTTTGATCATCTTTTCTAAGACTTTCCCTGGGATAGAGGTCAGGCTGATGAGCCTGTAGTTTGCCAGATCCACTTTCCTCCCTTCCTTGAAGATCGGTACCACATTGGCCTTCTTCCAGTCTTCGGGCACCTCACCAGAGTGCCAGGAGTTCTCGAAGATCTGTGCCAGGGGCTGGCTATGATGCTCACCAGCTCCTTGAGTACCCTGGGGTGTAAACTGTCAGGGCCGGCTGACTTGAAGGTGTCCAGCCTCTCAAGCTGTTCCTTCATGAGGTCAGCACTGATGAAGGGCAAGGAATCTCCCTCACCTGGACCTCTCTGTCCTGTAGTGGGCAGGGACTTCCCATGAGACTGGTGAAAAACTGACGCGAAGTACCCATTTAGCAAGTTGGCTTTTTCCTTGGTGTTGGCTGTCAGTTGTCCCATCTGGTTTAGCAGAGGTCCAGTGTTGCCCTTGCTTTTCCTCTGGCTCTCCACATATCAAAAAAAGGACATTTTATTGTCCTTGATACGTGTAGCTAGTTGGCGTTCCATCGCAGCCTTGGTTTTCCTGGTTCGCTCCCTGTAGGTCAAGATCAATGCAGAGTATTCCTCCTTGGAGGTGGATCCAGTCCTCCATCCTTTGTAGGTCTTTCTTTTAAAATGCAGGAGGTCCTCTAGTTCCCTGGAGAGCCAAGGGGGCTGCTGTGCCCTTTTGCTGCCTTTTGTCTGAGACGGGATAGACTTTGCTTGTGCATCCAGGATCACACCCTTGAGGAGCAACCACTCGTCCTGGACTCCCCTCCCCTTCGGGTTGTGGCCCTTTAGGGCCTCAGTGACAAGCCTCCTGAGCTTGTCAAAGTCAGCTTTTCCAAAGTTGAGGACTTCTGTATTGCTGACTGACTTGCCAGCTTTACAGCAGATGGTGAAGGTGATCAGCTTGATAGGTTCCCGTTCAGTGTGATTTCCACAAATCCATATTAACTAGGCATTGCAGGTCTTTTGGAGGAATAGCATCATCTCCTATGACTTGTTACTCTTTGATACATCAGTTTTCCTATCAGTAAAATGCGTGTAATAATAGCTCTTAAAGAGATTATAATGAAACTTAACATTTATGAAGTGTTTGGAGATCCTTGGCCAAACAGTGAATTCAAAAGTGCAAATTATTAATAACCATATTGGGATAATTTGACGGATATTTCTCCATTTGACTGTAATGTCATGGAAGCTATCTGCTATCTCTTTGGGTTTTTTTTTTACCAGTTCTGGAAACAAAATGCATTCCATACTCCCTTCATTTCCCTTTAACCGCACGTGTACTAATAACGATAATTTAAAAAGTGTTGCCAACAAAGGTAAGTACTGTATGTTGGGCATGGGATGCTGGTCTTTCAGTTGCAAAGCATAAGCTTTATGATTTGAGCTCCTGGAAGGCTTTTCTGTCTGATGCTAGTAAAAATTCCCTTCTCGCAGTGGGCAGCCCTAGAGGATAATGTCACATATGCTGGCATGCACAAGGCCAATGCATACTACTTCTAGCTGGCAGTAGCAGTAGCAGGCCTTTCTCATTTGTGTTGACCAGCCACTAGAAGAAGGTGTTTTTAAAACACTTTGCTCCTGCGTTCCACATGTCATCCCTCTGCGGAGATTCAGGCCATTTCTTTGTCTGCTTCCTTGCGGTTGCCCAGAAATGCCTCTGAGGCAGGAAATAAGAGTATGAATCCACAGAGACAGAGGGATGCTGCGTGGGAGCATGTGCGCCAGTGGTAGAGTGGGCTGGAGACCATGTGCAATCCAAGGGGAAACCATTTTAAGACAGAAAGCTCGTGCACCCAGTGTTGTTGTGGGAATCTTTTCCACATCAGAAATAGAGGAAGCTGAAAATCTGTTCCATTTTAATGGCAAGTAGGTGAGGAGACTCGAGCTCCTAGCAAATTGCTGTTGTGGATGTCACAAATACAGACATCCCCTCCCTCCCCCTCTCCCCCCACTTGACTGCCATACTTGACTTCCTAGAGACCCAAGTTTCATGTGTTGTGCCTTTTGACTCTCTGCTCTCTGGTGTTTCTGTTACTTGTTACACAGATGAACAGCACGGTTGACTCGAGAGAGGAATATCCCATCTGTTGAGACTGCACATCTGTAGTCAGCCACACTGAATTAGAACAATCCCTCCACCCTTTCCTTCTACGCATATTTAATAACCCCACTTTGAAGAAACAGGGCTATTAGCCTGAGCTGCATAATTATCAATAGGCCAATCTCAGGATTCCCATCCTAGCTCGAGTTTCTGAGTTCAAACCTATTGAATCTCCTTATCTCTGTTTTGTGTGTCTAAAGGCTGAATGGCCTTGTTGTAGGACAGCATAATACACAAGGCAGGGTAACAAACAGCAGCAACTCTTTCCCCCCCAACAAAGTTAATAGAATGAAATTTGATGTTGCTAAGAGATTTAGATTGCATCCCTCCAACTTCAGTAGATTAGTCTGCATAGCAGGAGGCATCAGAGAGACCCTGGCAATGTGCCAGTAAGCAATACTTCTGTCGGCCTGGTACATTAATATTTGTGTGCAGTATAAAATTAAAAAAGGGGTGGAGTGGTGGATTTGTTTCTCCTGGGTTGTGAATCCTTGTTCCTGTTCCTACTGAAGTTGATATAAAACACCAATGCTTCAACAACAAAGACCATAGATATCAGCAACAACATGACTGGAATACGAAGCAAGTTCCTAACACAGCTGGTCTGCCTTGGTTTATGATCTCGGCTGATCTCTCTGGCTAAGCAGAGGTAATAGCATTGCTTGTATTACAGTAGTCTCTAGAAGCCCAACAAAGATCAGAGCCCCATTGTGCCTGGTGGTATGTGTGCATCCACAACAGGAGATAGCACCTGCCCTGGGAAGCTTGCAATTTTAATAGACAAGACAAAGGGTAGCAGGAAGTGTCACCCTGATACTAAGGACCTGGAGCATAGGGAGTTTAAATGACATATTCAAAGCCACATAGAAAGGATAAGTACTGAACCCAGCTATCCCAAGTTCCAGTTCTAATGTAAAGATACTTTCCTAATATTAAGCAAGATGTATCAAGATCACCAAACTCGGGAAGTTCTGAGGTAGTTTATCCATATTCTGCTTTCTTCTGTTTATTCTGCTGGAAGGAAAATCTGTCATCAAAGACCATGGAGAAAGAAACTTGGAACTGGATTCTGATGTGATATACTGCTTAGAGTTAAAAAAACCCTCCAAGACACAAACACATAATGCTATAATGTCAAAATGTCTTATAAAAAATAGCAGGACCAATTTCCTTCACATTTTGCTGATAAATTGCACCTATTGGTTAATAATGGTACTAATTTTGGAATGAGAAAGAATGAAATATAGGAGGAAAAAGCACAGGGCCAGATCCTTAAAGCTGCTTAGGGATTTCTTTGGTCAGCATTGTAATGCCGAAGCTCTAGGCGGTCTGCTCCTATTCAGAATCAAGGTGGGTATGCAGGCTCTCCCATGGGGAAAGTCTAAAGAAGGGATTCTCAGAAGCTGGTCAGCTGAGTAGGGAGCCATCTTAATAGGTCAGAAATTAAATGTAGAGGGGATAAGAAGGGCTTGGGCACCTAAGTAACTGGCCTAGTGCACATAACCGACTGGCCAGACACAGGCCCCTCTCTTGAGTTAGGATCTTTGGTCACAAATTCCCATGGAGGGAAGGCACCTAAGACAGGTCAGCCACTTGAGTAACCAGCCACCTCCTATCTTGCTCCATATTTCTTCTAGTGCTTACTCTGTTTTCTGGGCTCTGGCTATCTTTGTTGTAAGTACTACCCAACCACTAGATTACACACTTATGTTCCTGCTTGCACTTTTTCCTTCCAGGTCAATGAATTTGCATCATGACCAGGCCTCAAGGGAGGTGCAAGGAGTGTAGCAATCCCAACGTAGACTAGGCTGTAGTCTCTCCAGGGAGGTTAGTGTGCCTTCCTGAGAGGTGGGAACAGTGGTTGTTAATCTCATGAAGAGGAAGGCAGTGAGCCAAAGTCTTCCACTTGCTGGGCAAGTGCTCTACCAACTAGGATATCATGTATAAGGTGGGCTTTTCCTCTTCTGGTGCCAGCATTTTTAAAAGAAAGCAGCTAGGACTGTATCACATGAGGAGCCAAATCCTGCCACTTTATTTTGGTTTTTTTCCATAGGCCCAGAACTGCAGCTTTGGGTGCTGGGAACTATCAGCCAAACAAAGATGCACTTTCCACAGTTAAGCCGCCAGTGAGTGTGATTTATTTTGGGGATTATAATTTAGGTGCCTAAAGCTGACTTAAATCCTGTTTCAAGTGCCTGAATTCTTTTATTTTTGGATCTGGCCCTGCAGCCTTGCTGGGTGAGAGGGTTAACAGATCTGTTAATGGTCCAATGATGGCTGTATGTGGCTATCACGTATTTAAATATCAGCCATCAAATTGAGACTATTTTGAGAACAGTTATATCCCAAACTCTGTCAGCCTCACACTCCCCCCGAACGGTAGACCTAACTTGAAGAACTGAATAGATTCTGAGAGCGGCAGCGGTTAACGTTAGTGGATAAATTCCTAGCTCTCTGAGGGAGACATAATAGGTGGAATTTGCTTTGCTGTCACTATGAATATTTTTAGTGCGTCTCATGGGGTCTCCATGCATTCTCCTAAAAATGGACTCTCTGGGATCTTTGATTGCATGATCAACGGATAATAGCAGCATATGGCTGGGCCATAATTCAGTATGGAAATTTGTGCTAAGGATGTTGAAAAGTTCAGGCTATAGAAAAAGGGCAGGCAAAAAATGTGGGAGGTGGCAGAAATCTCACCCTCACCTCCACACAACCAAGGCAGAAAAGAGTATTTGGAAGGATTAATGCAGGGTGGGCAAAATATGGCCCATGGGCCACATCTGGCCTGCCAATTGATCCTAGCCAGCCTGTGCCTGCGTGGTGGCTCCACCTCCAGCTCTGGCCTTTGCTGGCCCTGGGCGAGCCATGCTTGGGCCCTGGCATCCCTGCTCACACTTGGCTGGTGGTGCCCCACCTTACTGTGGCAGGGAGCTGACAGGACCCACCCTAGGCACTAGGACAGTGTGGTGGGCACTGCATTTGTGGCTGGAGGCAGTGGAGCTTCCCTAGCACCTCCCAGTAGGTGACTCCAGCCCTAGCCCCATCTCCCACCTTGCTCCATACCACACTATGAGCCAGCCCAGCCACCTGGTGCTTTCTGGCTGCAGCCAGCGTGGCTCCTGTCCCATCTTGTCCCCCCAGGTGAGGCTTCCCCCTGGGGCTGGGGCTTCTCCTGGGGGAAGGGGGACCTCTATGCTTTGGGTGGGTGCAGCCTACATGGCCCTGGCAAGGATTTAGGGCAGGGTGGAGGGGCTGCTGGGCTTTGTGAGGGCAAGTGGGGATGGGAAGGGATGGGGCTCAAGGAGGTTGGCATGCAGGTGATTCTTGTGGGGCATGCCAGGGTGCAGGCTGAGGCAGGAGCTCCATTGTGATTTTTGGGAGGTGGCTGTGGTGGCAGGGCTCTGCTGCGGGTGGGGTGTCCTTGCTTAGCCAAGTGTCCTGCTGGATGGGTTTGGTTCCCTTGGGAGAGGGACTTTATTTTGAGCTATTATTATGCACCTCTATATATGCTACTCAGAAAAATACAAGTTGGGACAAAAATAATTTTTTGAAATAAAAGGTAAAATATTTTATAGTAGATGTTTGGGTTTTTTTTAGCATATGATTTGTTTTTTTATCTTACATTTGTTAAAATGATATTTTCACCATTAATTTGGTGTGTGCGGTCCTCAACAGCTCATCAAAACTCCGTTAAGTGGCCCTCCTGCCAAAATAATTACCCACCCCTAGATTAATGCAAGCAACGTGTGCTGTGTCAGTCCATGCCCCTCCATGCTGGCAGGTGTCTAGGGGTAAATCCCGTGCAGAGGGATTTCCCCACACACAGCACTGCTGCATGGGGCTCACATTTGCCAGTGGGGAACCTCTGCTTGGGGAATTTCACGTGCACAATTCCCCTGCAGGGACACGTCTGTGTAAGCAGGAAAAGTGAGGCAGGCACTCCTAAGACTTGACGGGCCTGATCCTAGCTGGGAAGTCCTGGGGTGTGTAGGACCAGGCCCCTCAGGCCTGAGGAGCCCCTGCCATGGGGCAGCTGGAGACCACAGGCAGCTTTGCATTGTCCATGGTCTCCCACCATAAACAAACACAAGTGAGCTGCAATAAACCTGTCTGATTTCTTCTGTTGTGGCCACATTGGTGGCACAGCAAAAGGTGAGGACACCTATTTGTTTTCACTTTGTTCCACCATAAACGTTTTTACGGGTGAGGTTTGTTTCCACCCTCAGGTAGGGTTGCCAACTCTGACCGAAGCTATTCTGGGAGATTCCCCCTGTAGGATGGGGAGGCGGCCCCATGTGCAGTGCGCCCCGATGACGCAGGATGCGCTCCTGGATTGCTTTCAATAGTCACCGGGAGATTGATGCCGATTCCAGCAGACTGCTGGCCAATTCGGGAGGGTTGGCATCCTTATCCCCAGGGTAAAAGAGGACAGAGAACTTCCAAATTTTAGTTACACCTCAGGTAACTGAAAAAAAAAAATCGACATTTCATAGGATTAATACCAAGAATTGATTACTGGAAATCACTTGAGTGGAAAAGGGAGATGATGAAGATAAGAACTGATCTGGTGACTGAAAGAACTTTTCAGTTATTTTATATATATCTTATATGGTGCGACCCCAAGGCCCACCACACCAAGGTCCCTGCCCCAGCGGAGCTTTGCAACAGGTATGAACCTTTTGCAGCCCCAGCAGCGCTTGCTAAGTTGTCCTGCAGGCAACACAGGTCCACCTGTAGCTACTGTCCCCATTCTCCCTAAAACAAAACGCAAAGTGTTTGTCATGGGAGACTCCATCCTGAGGGGGATTGAGGGGGCAATCTGCCACCCTGACCCCTTAGCCTGGGAAGTCTGCTGCTTCCCGGGAGCCCGTATCCGAGACATTGCGGAGAAGATCCCTGAGCTCCTCCAGCCCACAGACCACTACCCTATGCTCCTTATCCATGTGGGCACGAATGACACGGCTCAGAGCACTCCCAACCGAGTCATGAAGTGCTACAGGGATTTGGGAGTGGGGCTTAAGGGGTTGGGGCACAGGTGGTGTTTTCATCGATCCTCCCAGTTTTGGGCTACAGGCTGAGGAGGAAGAGGAGGATTCAGGTAGTGAATCAGACTGCAGTGCTGGTGTCATCGGGAGCTGATCACCTTCACGATCTGCTGTAAAACTGGCAAGTCAGTAAGTAACACAGAAGTCCTCGATTTTAGGAAAGCTGACTTTGACAAGCTAAGGCGGCTTGTCAGTGAGGCCCTAAAGGACCACAACCCAAAGAGAAGGGGAGTTCAGGAAGTGTGGTTGCTCCTCAAAGGAGCGATCCTGGATGCACAAGTCTATTCCATCTTGGAGGAAAGGCAGAAAAAGGGCACAGCAGCCCCCTTGGTTCTCCAGGGAACTAGTGGACCTCTTGCATCTAAAAAGGAAGGCCTACAAAGGATGGGGGTTGGGATCCACCTCCAAGGAGGAATACTCTGTGCTGGTCCGGACCTGCAGGGAGTGAACCAGGAAAGCCAAGGCTGCAACTGAACTCCAAATCGCTTTGAGCATCAAGGACAGTGACAAGTGCTTTTTCAGATATGTGGGGAGCCAGAGGAAAAGGAAGGGCAATGTTGGACCCCTGCTAAACCAGATGGGACAAGTGACAACCGACGCCGAGGAAAAAGCCAACTTGCTAAATGGGTACTTCGCGCCGGTCTTTCACCAGTCCCATGGGACACCCCTTCCCATTACGGGACAGGGAGGTCCGGTTGTGGGAGATCCCCTGCCCTCTATCAGTGCTGAGCTCACAAAGGAACAGCTTGAGAGGCTGGACACCTTCAAGTCAGCCAGCCCTGACAGTGTACACCCCAGGGTACTCAAGGAGCTGGCTAGCTTCATAGCCCAGCCTCTGGCACGGATCTTCGAGAACTCCTGGCGCTCTGGTGAGGTGCCCAAAGACTGGAAGAAGGCCAATGTGGTGCCGATCTTCAAGGAAGGGAGGAAAGTGGATCTGGCAAACTACAGGCTCATCAGCCTGACCTCTATCCCAGGGAAAGTCTTAGAAAAGATGATCAAAGAGGCCATTCTTAACAGACTGGCTGATGGCAACACCGTGAGGGATAGCCAGCATAGGCTTGTTGCAGGTAGGTCTTGCTTGACCAATCTCATTTCCTTTTAGAACCAGGTGACCTATCACCTGGACAAGGGAGAAGAGATTGATGTTTTATATCTTGACTTTAAAAAAGCCTTTGATCTGGTATCCGATGATCACCTCTTAGCAAAACTCTTCAACTGCAGCCTCAGTTTCACCACGATCCATTGGCTCGGGAATTGGCTCTGTGGTCAGACTCAGAGGGTGGTGGTTGATGGAAGTCAATCGTCTTGGTGCGTGGTCACCAGTGGGGTCCCTCAAGGATCTGTCCTTAGGCCTATACTATTTAACATCTTCATTAATGATGTGGACGTTGGCGTCAGAAGCAGACTGGCTGAGTTCACCGACAACACCAAACTCTGAGGTAAAGCATCCACACCTGAGGACAGGAGGGTGATCCAGGCTGACCTTGACAGGCTCAGGAAATGGGTGGATGAGAATCTGATGGTGTTTAACACTGAAAAATGCAAGGTTCTCCACCTTGGGAGGAAAATCCTGCATCCTCCTTATAGGCTCAGCAGTGCTACGCTGGCTAGCAGTATGGACAAAAGGGACTTGGGGGTCATGATTGACCACAAGATGAATATGAGCCTTCAATGTGATGCTGCAGCAGTAAAGTGAGCAAATCGCTGGCTTGCATCCATAGATGCTTCTCAAGCAAATCCCAGGATGTCATTCTCCCCTTGTACTCTGCCTTGGTGAGGTTGCACCTGGAGTACTGCGTCCAGTTTTGGGCTCCGCAATTCAAAAAGGATGTGGAGAAGCTTGAGAGAGTCCAGAGAGCCACGCGCATGATCAGAGGTCAGGAAAACAGACCTTATGATGACAGGCTGAGAGCCATGGGACTCTTCAGCCTGGCAAAGCGCAGGCTGCGGGGTGACCTGGTGGCCACCTATAAGTTTATCAGGGGTGCTCACCAGTATCTGGGGGAACGTCTGTTCACTAGAGCGCCCCAAGGGATAACAAAGTGGAACGGTCACAAACTCCTCCAGGACCATTTCAGGCTGGACATAAGGAAGAACTTCTTTACTGTCCGAGCCCCCAAGGTCTGGAACAGACTGCCACCAGAGGCGGTTCAAGCACCTACTTTGAACACCTTCAAGAAACATTTGGATATTTATTTTGCTGGGATCCTATGATCCCTGCTGACTTCCCGCCCTTGGGGCAGGAGACTGGACTCAATGATCTTCCGAGGTCCCTTCCAGCCCTAATGTCTATGAATCTATATAAGAATGTGGCTTGTGTAAATAACTTTTCTCTTATTTGTGTGTGTATTTATGCATCAAAGAGAAAAGAGACAGAGGCAGAAAGGGAGAGAGATGAGGAGGTCCTGCAATGTTTGGGATTCAAACGAAGAAGGGCTTTTACCAGAGCCAGTTCTGTAATTGGCTTTAATCAGTTGATCCGTTAGCTCAGATAGTAGATGCCTATTTTTTGGAGAAAACGTCTGAGGATTTTTGTTCTAGAACCTGAGAAGGAGAGAGATTCACTGAATAACCAAAGCCCAGTCCTCAAAGGAATGAAATTGCCTGAATTCTGAGCATGTCTGTATTGTCTGCAGTACATTTACTTGTTGTTACTCTGAATTCTTGTGTTAGATTTGAACTCTTTAAGCCTTGGATGCTTGGGACAAGTGGGAAGGATCATGTAATGTAATTTACTGTGTGTGTTCAAGTGCATGCACGCGCGCACACACACACACACACTCATGTGCACATGTGTGCACGCAAGCATGTGTGAGTCACAGGACCCTCTAGCCAGTGGTCTGCAGAGATGATCAGAGACAGCTGTATTGCCAGGGAGGGGAGAGAGTTCCTTTACTACAAGTGACTGACAGACATTTTCTGAACTGATATTTATATTGCATTTATTTTTTTTATTCAGTCAGCGGAGTATCGCTTCTGCCTTGCTTACAGCGTGAAACTTGTGTAATGGACTGTGTAAGCTAAATGTATTGCACTGTAATGTAGATGTGTGACAGCATAGGGAGCAGCCCTAGTACCTTGAATGTGAACTTCCAAACTGCACTAATTGCATGTACCTACAATTCCCAGAGACCCTGGGGGCTGGGAGATAAAAGACACAAGAAGAAGGAGCAGAACATACAACCAGCACAGGAGCACAGATGCAGCGGCAGGGGGGAAACACGTGGCCAGAGACTCCAGAGGATGCAGCTAGGACAGTTGGACTTCAGCAGCAGGACACAGATGTGTGGACAGCAATAGAGCATGCTCAGAACTAGAGGCTGGTTTGGGACACTTTTGGAGGTGTGCGAGGGTACAAGTCTTCCCTCCCATATCTACCTCCCCCGTTCCTCCTTTCAGTGCTCCAGAATTGCAGGGCTTCACACGTGCTTTTCTCTGCTTGCTGGTAAATTTGTTTACTTTTTTGCAGCAAGCCTGCCAAATGCACAGAGCCCACCACTTGGGGATGCCCTGAAACTGCATCTTAATTACCCCGAAAAAGTCCAGGGAAGCCATTAATCCACACTTAATAACATGGGGATATGGCTTCCCTGGGCTTAATCAGGGTAAAGCCACAGTTTTAGGCCATGTCGCAATTTATAGGGAGTGACTGGACTGCTGGAGCCCTTTGGCCAGTCAAAGGCATGGGGTGCCCTGCAGCACTCAGCTCATGAAAATGGTGGCTGGCCCCAGGATCTGCCTGTAAAATCAGCCAGCCACCTCTTCATGTTCGGTAGACCCCTAGTTATTAGTTACCTGATCTTGAAAGAATATACCACAGTGTTACTGCTTGTTATCTGTTATTCAACTTCTAAGGGTATGTATTTTAATGTTAATATATACCTACTTGTATTTGTTTGTTTCTCCCTAGCCTATTGGCTTATGACCCTAATCCCCAGAATTTTCTGTATAAATTTGGGAGTTGTGGGCCTTATTACACTTGTCAGTCTGACAGAGAGTGGGAATGACAAGGAGATATTGCTGCTTTATGTAGTGGGTGGATGGAGTTCCTACATATACATATATGCTAGCTCAGCCACTGGTAAGAAGTGGGAATGACAGTGCTGAGGAATAGCTTCCATATTCTAAGAAAGCCAGACCCAGGGCCATTTAAGCTCTATGAAATAGTGCCAGTAGTCTATCCAGCACTTCCTACCCACTTTTCAGTCTGGTGTATTCTTATGCAATATGAATGTTATCCTGACCCTACTGAACGCCAGTGGCAAAAATGCTATTGACTTCAGTGGGGTAGATTGTCACCCCAGATAAATCATTAAAAAACACTCTAATGCAGGAGCAGACAAAATATGGCCCGCAGGCTGGATCTGGCCTGCCAGGTGATTTCATCCAGCCAGTGGGCTCCCACCAATTAATCATACCTTGCCTAGCCCGTGCGCCTCACTCCCACCATCATGTGTGGGAGGGTCCCAGCCCAGCCAGCATGCACAGCTTCCAGGCAGAGCACTGGTGCCACTGCTGCAGCTGCCGGGAGATCTGCTCAGTTTCCCCGGCCTCTAGCAGCTCCTCCTATGTCCCTGCTTCAGTGCTTTCTCTAGGCACTAGGTAGAGAAGTGGCTGCAGGCCACTGTGGGGTGGAGAGGGTAAGGGGGATGGGAGGTAAGAAGGGAGGAGGGGGAAGGGGAGGTAAGAAGCTTGAGCTGGGCAGGAGAGTGAAGCATGGGGCTGGGGCTGATTCGAGTGTGGAGCCCGGGGTCTGCATGCAGGGAGGCAGTGGGAACACGGAGCTCGAGTGGGCAGGGTGTGGGGTGTGAGGGAGGGTTGAGGACTTCCCCACACATTCCTCCCCATGGTGCACAGGCTTTGTTGCTGGTGGCAGCAGCCGTGGGCAGCAGACCCTTGGGGTGTTCA
Source organism: Crocodylus siamensis (assembly GCF_052110815.1). Lineage (NCBI taxonomy): Eukaryota > Metazoa > Chordata > Crocodylia > Crocodylidae > Crocodylus > Crocodylus siamensis. The sequence continues at coordinate 240,033,168 of NC_143397.1, read as the reverse complement.
TGGCCGATGCAAGCGCAGGCCACTTGGTGTGTGGCTCCAGACAGTTCCACTAGATACGTGTGGTGACAAGGAGTGGAGCCAAGCTGGCCTCCCTTTATTGTGCGGGGCTTCCCGCTTCTCATGTGAAGCTCCTGGCACTTGCATGCCACTGGGAGGAAGACCTGCATGATGGGGCCAGCTGCCTTCCCCACTGCCTGCTGCCATGTCCAGCTGCTGGGACATAGCTGGGAAGCAGGGGGAGGGCTCCCTTCCACTTCCAGTGGAGTCCTGGCAGCTGCACATGGCAGCAGGGAGCGGGGAAGGCAGCTAACTCCATCACACAGGGCTTCCCCCTGGTGGCACACAAGTGCTGGTAGCTGCATGTAAAATGCAGGGAGCTCCATACAATACAGATTGGGTTGGCCTGGCTCTGCTCCTTGCCGCTATGTGCAGCTCCCAGAACTGGCTAGAGCTGTGTGCTGCTTGGTGGGTGCTCCTGCACAGGCCATAAGCACCCTGAGGACCCACCGCCTGCTACTACTGCTGGTGGCAGGGACTGTGTGCCACGGGGGGAACTGTGTGAGGGGTACTTATACCCTCCACCCTCCCTCACAACCACATACTCAGGTTCAACCCCCACAAACCCCCCATGTATACATGCACCCTGCAACGTACCCTGTACCCCCCACAGCCACACCCACTCACAAGCCCCCCCACCTCACTATACGCACTCACCCACACCCCACACACTCCCCCATGCACAATATATAGGAGTAAGACTTTTCTGAGCTATTATGCAATCACCTGTATATACACCATGCAAAAGCACATGGATCAGGAGAAAAATAGTTTTTGAAATAAAATTAAGTGGACTGGCCAAATTTGCTGATGATGCTAAACTTTGGGGCAGAGCGTCCACACCTGAGGATAGGCTGATGATCCAGCCTGACTTGGATAGGCTCAAAAAGTGGGCAGATACAAACCTGATGATATTGAATACCAACAAATGCAAGGTACTCCACCTTGGGAACAAAAACCCACAGTACGCTTGTAGGCTTGGCAGTGCTACACTCACTAGCACCATGGCTGAAGAGACTTGGGGGTCATGATTGACCACAAGATAAACATGAGCCACCAATGCGATGTCACAGCTGGTAAACCAAACCAAACTCTGGCTTGTATCTATAGATGCTTCTCAAGTAAATCTCAAGATGTCATATTCCCGCTGTACTCGGCCTTGGTGAGGCCACAGCTGGAGTACTGCATCCAATTCTGGGCTCCGCAATTCAAGAAGGATGTCAAGAAGCTTGAGAGAGTCCAGAGGAGACCCATGTGCATGATCAGAGGAAAGAGAATAGGCCTTATGAAGAAAGGCTGAGAGCCATGGGACTCTTCAGCCTGGAAAAGCGCAGGCTCAGGGGTGACCTGGTGGTTGCCTATAAGTACATCGGGGCGTGCATCAGGATCTGGGGGAACGCCTGTTCATCAGAGAACCCCAAGGGATGACAAGGTCCAATGGTCACAGACTCCTCAAAGACCGTTTTAGGCTGGACATAAGGAAAACTTCTTTACTGTCCAAGTACCCAAAGTCTGGATTTGGCTCCTTCCAGAGGTGGTGCAAGTATCTACTTTGGACTCCTTTAAGGAGCGTTTGGATGCTTATCTTGCTGGGATCATTTGACCCCAGCTGACTTTCTGCCCCTGGGCAGGGGCCTGGACTTGATCTTCCAAGGTCCCTTCCAGCCCTAATGTCTATGAAATTTATGAAATTAAAATGTGTTATGCAAGATGTTTGACTTGTAGTATATGATTTGGTTTTTTCGGTTCCAAGATGACAACTGCCGCCCACAAAAGGAGTACTACCAGGGCAAAGGGAGGGACTTCAAGTGGCAAAGGTCAGGGGTTAGAGGGCAGGTTTTTTGGTCCGAAAATGGTGACCAGAGGGCGGGGCACCTATCAGGGGTTGGGGCTACCCTTGTGGCCCTAACCAAAATCAGTGCCGTACTGAGGGTCTCTGGTGCCCGGGGGCCAATGCTTATATTTGCTCCCCGCCTCACTGCAGAGTGGGGTGGGGGGTCCCCCAGCACCCGATCGTAGACTGGGGGTGGGGAAGGGTGGCACCAGAAACTGGAAGTGCCTCTCCCTGCTCCCTGCAGTTGCTTCTGGTTTTGCAGCTGGCCGGCACCCCACAACAGCCCTGCGCCCAGGGGCCATAGCCTCCTACCGTGCCCCCCATCGGTACACGACTGACCAAAACTCATTAATCAGCCCTGCAGCTGAAATAATTGCCCACCCCTGCTCTTACATAAGAGTAATGTTGTGAATTCAAACCTCAGGAGTCATAAAGTCGCTGTGTTAAATTTAAAGAGAATTTCCCACACATCAAGTTAGTGTTATAATCCTCTGGAGTGTGATGTCTGCACAAAGCATACAGGTTTGCCTGGCTGATTCAAGGGAGATGGGCTGGGAAGCATCCCACAGTTAGAGTATAGGTTCAACTCTAGCCAGATCAGATAGTAACTCACAGCTGCTTGGTTGCTTGAGATGATTTGTATGTATCAAACCAGGTCCTAATGGATGGATATCACCCTCTCTAATGAAGAGGAGGAGAAATTTTGCACTGCTATTACATCTGTTTGGTTGGCTGCTAATTTGGCATCTTTAATTAATACTAACATCTAGCACAACAAAAGAGCAACAATGAATGCCTGAAATGTTTCTTTGCTTTATTTCTGATTACTGCATGTAAAAATAAACATTTGTTCAATGGTATGCACGGTACTTATGTCCTCCTTCAAGAAATACACTGATCATTTAGTCAGAGTTTTATCTTATTTACACATCAAACAGAAATGGGGAAGCAGGGAAGGCAGAAACTTTATCTCTGAATGCATTGGTTTTTGTGAATCTAAATGGTTTCCACTTTCATGCTCCTTTTCATGCAAGTTTTCTAGTTTAAGTGTTCAATTCTTTGTAATAGTATCACTCCCTCAACTTTATACTGCCTTTATTGCCTGTAGTGTCGCATTTATCTGGTTTTATCTTTAGCATCTCAAAAATTGTCTCTCTCAGGGCACGAGGTTGCTTTGATTTGGTGTTATGGTATGAATTATTTTTTCTGTGTGGGCTGCTAAAAATGCTGCACAGGCAGCTGCCAGTTTGTGTTCCTAGAGAAAAAACAAACACACCTGCCGCTCTCTTGTGAAGACCGTACTTTGGTTCTTTCCCCCTCTATTGTAAACCAAGGTGAAGTTCAGCCTGGCCCTGACAGGTTGTCTTTACTCTGTGTTAATGTAGCGTGCAATGAATGGCACTGAAGAGAAAGCCAGATTTAATCCAAATATTGCATCCTGAGATGCTCTCAAGTTCCTAAACATTCAAAGGGACTAAGACCAGTAACCTTCTCTTAAGTAACTGTAGGAGGGTTCACCTCCGAATGCATCTTCCTTTGTCAACTTTCTTTCTGCCCTTGTCTTTCTATGTTCAGCTGGCAGCATTAATAACTAGGGAAGGGTAACCACTTCAGTATTGTTTTTTGGTAGAGCAGAAATGACAAAGGGAAGAAAGCTGCCATTTTCATGCTGACCAAAGGTGGAAGGAGTAAGAATCAAGAAACTTGTGAGCAGCCATAATGCTTAATGTTAACAATGAACAAACTCTGATGTCCGAAATAGTTTTGAAGAAGATACTGTAGAATTGAGGTTGCCAGACAACAGCTCAGTAGAATTCTCTCTCCGATTTAAAACATACTAATGAAAACAGTTGTTGTTTTTTTTTATTTCTCGGGAGAATTGGCAGGAGTGAGCGGCTGTAGCCTAAAGCACAAAGCAGGGGTCACAAGTGGGATTCAGGGATTGTGCATCAGAAGCCATTCAGCGTCTTCTGCTCTGCATAAGAAATCTGAGATGGGCATACTTATTTTACATGCAACTTGCCTATCAGGTACTATTCTTTTTCAGTTGAAGCCCAAGGACCATGGGGCAAAGCAGGAAAGTTTAAGGCTCTTTCTTTTTTTCCATTGTTTCTGTGTAATTTGCAAGGCAGCCATTGGAAGTTCTTAGTTTTACATTCTCATCGTCCTCTTCCCCATTTCCTGCACTGAAGCTCTACACAGACGTGGGTTTTCCAAACCATCTGATTTGTTTGGATAATAAAAATCGGTTAGGCCTTTTGAGAAAGAGCTGACATACAGCTGCCAACATATTGTAAATGTTTTCCAGGCTCAATTTTCCAAGTGAACCCCAGGGGTGGGCAGGCTTGGGAGTTGCTGAAGGCATGTGTGCTCATACTAACGAATGTTCTGTACATCATTTTACTATTGTACACAGTCTGAGGAGTGCGGCAATACCAGTCACCCTGTACCTTTATAGACCTGGAAGTGGGATTCTTTTGAACCGTTGTTAAATTTCAAATTTTGAACTTTTAGGTAACCTGACAATGTCTTATTACTGTAATAATAAGTATTAAGATCTGCTTGAAATTCTGGCATCCCTCTCACAGCACCCCCTCCTGCCTACCCATCCTATTCAATTGAGAATGGGGCACACCCTTGGGCGTACCTGGGTTACACTTACATTCATTAATCCAGTTCTTGCACTGGTATTTTTTTCAATGAGTGATGTTTGTTCATAGTGGTGTGTCTACATGTGTGCTTTACTGTGCAGTAGACTAATTTTCTGTGCAGTAAAGCATCACCGTTTACATGTGCATGGCCATTAGGTCAGTGTAGAGTAGATTAATTTACTGCGCTATTGGATAGTTCTGTCAGATACAAGTACTATCCCATGGTGGAGTAAATTGCTATGCTTAAACGCATATGTAGATAGTGATATCCTGACTAGTTTACTCTGGCTTAAATTGTGCCAGAGTTTATTTAGTCACATTAATTGCACATGTAGACATGCCCAGTTTTTACCAAAGCATTAACACAGCAACCTTTCCCATCTATATAGGACAATACATCTGGACCCACAGACGAAAGAACCTCAAATATTTGGAGTATGAGTAAACACCTTAAATCTTGTAGCCTGATTTTTTTCAGACGGCATATAGAACAATGCTCCTTTGGAAGTTGGTGGTAGCTGCAGGTGCTTGGCATTTCTGGAAATCAGGCTACAGATGCTTATCTAAATGTGATTCTCAAAAGCCTCAAGGCTCCATCCCATGGAATCACCATTCCTTGACAAACAAGTGACTTGCCACTATCTTTGTCATAGGATAGGTTAAGAAACCATAGGACCTGCTACTTTCACCTGGTGTGAGTTGGAGTTGTGTGTAGACCTGCTCACTCATCTAGCATTTTGGGATGGACATCTATTTTTCCTTCTCTAGCATTTGTAGTCTTTCCCTGTGGTGGGCTCTTTCCTTTTGAAGTTGCTCTTTCTTTCCTTTGCATTAAAATTCTCCCTCCTGCTTGCCCATACACAGTTGGGGGAAGAACGGGGGTGGTTCAGGGTGCTGTCTTCTCCTTGGAGACCCACAGCTGGAGCTCAGATGGCATTGGCTAGTGGCTGCCCCTCTGATAGGGTAACCAGCAGGAGACATGGATTTCTGTAGTTTTGGAGAAATGACTTTATTCGGGGGGGGGAGGGGGGAAACTGGGCACATTCAAAATCCGTGCAATGATGTGAGCATACTAGCCTATAACACAAATTTTTACAAAGTCTATCTTCAGGGTAGGATTGCATTGTAAAAACTGGTGGTCTAATTCTGTTTCCACAGAAGCCCCATTGATCGAGCCTGATTTGGCTTCAATACAGCCAAATTATTAGGAAAAGAAGACTTTGTTCTCAGTGATTTGCTTTGCTGCTTGTGACTGGTAAGTTTGAGAGTCCCTCATGTGCTAGAAAACTCATGACGATTTTTTTGTTTTTAATTGAACATGATTGCCAATGATCCATTTCTTACAATTGAAAAACAGCCAGGAAACTTAAAACATCATGATAGGAGATGGCTATGGGTGGTCCAGTTGTAGTTTAGAAAGAGTTATTTATCAGCACAATAATGTCGAGGATCGTTATGGTAAGGTCTTCTTTTCCCTTGAATTATACAGCTGGGCTAATTGGTAGCTGTCAAGTTTGTTTTATATATACTTCAATGTGCTGTGGTGTTGCAGCGTCCATTTGCTAGAAAATGTTCTAGCTAAGTTTGCAGAGCAGTGTCAATTAGCAATCCATTTCCATGTGCCCACAGCTTTGTGTAAATGTTGTACTTTTTCTTGAAACTTTTCATGGAGTTCAATCATCCAAATCTGCTTACTTCTGTCATATGGCAGAAACCCTTTGGGAAAGAGAGAGACATTTTTAACCTTATGTGCCCAGAACAATCTGTCTTTGATTCTTGATTTGTATTTTGAGGTGCTACAACAATTAAATACTAACCAAATGGAAAATTTGAGAAAGTTCTCTTTAGCTGTTTTGAGTTAGAAATGTCTGTGAGGCAGCCTCCCTGGATTTTTGTGTAGAAAAATGTTATTTTTCATGTTAATGACTCAAAAATAGCCAAACTGATTTATATTCTTAAATACATGTATTCCTGTATGTCATTAGAAAAGTAGCTCTGCCTCTGAGGTTGAGATCCTAGCTGCAGTGAAATCTATGCAAGTTTTGCACTGACTTTGTTGAAGTTAGAATTTCATCATTTTACTATTGTACACAGTCTGAGGAGTGCGGCAATACCAGTCACCCTGTACCTTTATAGACTTGGAAGTGGGATTCTTTTGAACCATTGTTAAATTTCAAATTTTGAACTTTTAGGTAACCTGACAATGTCTTATTACTGTAATAAGAAGGATTATTTTAACATATGTAACCTGGGTACACCCAAGGGTGTGCCCTATTCCCAATCGGATGGGATGGGTAGGCAGGAGGGGGTGCTGTGAGAAGGATGCCAGAATTTTGAGCGTATCCCTCTTTTCTCCATAGTTAGCCCAAGCCCAAAGTTCTTGACTATATACAATTTATTGAGTTATGAATATATATATAAAAAACTCTTTCAGATAGATATAATTACAGATACAAATTATATATAAAGATCTATTAACTAGAGGAAGTTGGCCCTAGGGAGGGCATTCGGGTAAGTAAGTACCCATGCCTCAGGCCTAGAAGAGTGGTGGATCCCAGGACAGTCAATCCAGCAAGTTTATACCACAAGTGGGTTAGCTAATAAAGACATCCTTATAGAGCCCATTATACAGAATTAATACACCCAACTATTTATAACACCAACAATAACAATAGATGCAAATAGGAAACATAACTATACTGGATATTAGATGCACCCTATCTGGGTTCCAACCACTTGGTCCCTCAAATGGGATAGGGTCTTGGCCCACTCCTCCCAGGGTCCCTTGCCTGGGGGTGCCTCCCCTGCAGGCCCCAGGTTCCTGGACCTTCCTCTGGGGGCTGTTGATTTGGGTTCTGGGTCCCTACACCCCCTCAGGCGTCTTGAAGTCATTGCCCTTGAGTTGAGGGTTCTTCCTTTTGGGCCATGTGCCCTGCATTGGACACATAGGGAGCTCCTATGGGACCTGAGCCCTCACTGGCTCCAGTTCCCCAGCCTCACACCAGGGTCTTCCTGCTTCCCGGGCCCTGCTTGGGGCACTGGGGCTCTTTTAGTTTAATGCTGAGCCACACTACGGGGCTCTGGTTATCCGGCCTAGAGCCAGGGCTGACTTGAGCAGCCTCGAGCTGCTCCCAGGGCCAGCTCTCCATGTGCCAATCCACGCACCGTCAAGGCTCAGGCAGGGTCCAGATGATGGTCTTCTCTGGAGCTGCTGTCTCTTTACCATCCCTCACTGCATCTGTCCAGTGCGCTGAGCGTGCTGGGGTTTTATTTACACCAGAGGCCTTGCCCCTGAAGTCTGCTGGACTTGCAAAGTGCAGTCTTCAATCAGGTCCAGGGGCTCCTCGCACCCCCCCACCTCCAAGCAGGGGTGGGGCAAGCCCCTCCCAGCTGTTACTTGATTGATGGAAATATTCCACCAATCCGAAGTGTCCTTCTCCAAGCCGGGCTTGCCAGGCAAAAGCAGTGAGCCTGCCATATGTACATGCAAAATACTAAAACTCTTGGTTCAGAGATAATACCTTTTATTAGACCAACTAAGAAACTGCAAAAACAGAATCTTTCTTTGCAAACTTTCAGGCTCACACACCCTTCCTTAGGCTTATGGAAAATTAAAGATGGTACAAGTTCCCACATGTAGAAAAAGAAATTTCATTTTGCACAGAGGAAGCTGAAGATGGATGTCTGCAAGGTTCCCTCTAAGGTGTGCATGTGCACAGCTGCACACAACTGAAAGTCCGGCCGCGCACAAACTTTTCAAGGCCGCACACCGGGAGAGGAGCTGAAGGTAAACTCCGAGATGAGGCAGGGATGGAGGCCTGGCGTGGCCTCCACCAGCTCCAGGGAACTGCTGCGCTCCCCTGCATCGCCTCGGGGAGTGAGGAGGCACGTGGTATCAGGGCCGGGGAGTGGAGCACTTTGCCGGAGCCGGCAGAGCCCACGGAGCAGTTTGCTGGAGCCAGTGGAGCCTCACTCGGGGCAGGCAGCGGCTGCTCCCCAAGGTGAGGCAAGGCAGGGATGGAGGCTGGGGCTGTGGGCTGGCATGGGCTCTGCTGGCTCCGCCGGCTCCTGGGAAGTGCTCCACTCTCTGGCTCTGATGCCATGTGCCTCCTTGGTCCCCAAGGCAATGTGGGGGAGTGGAGCAGTTCCCCGGAGCCAGTGGAGCCCGCGCCAGCTCCAGGCCCAGCCCCCAGGCTCCAGCCTCTGGATCCCAGCCTCCAGGCCTCTGACCCCTGTTCTCCCGGCCCCCAGTCCCCACTGCCTGCCCTGGGTGAGGAGTGAGGAGCTTACCTTTGGTAAGTGTGCCATGCTGCACCCAAAGGGGGAGGCGGGACTGAAGCGGCGCACTCATGGACCGAAGCCGCGCGCTGATGGACTGCTACTCCTTAAAGGGAACGTTGGATGTCTGTTTCCTATATAATAAAATAAATATGATTTATTTTAGTATATGTTTTAAAAAATGATTGTAACTAAAAGTTCTGGATAGTACCTCAGTGGCATTGCTTTTCAAAAGTGAAATAATTATTTAGGATGGGTCATATGATTTACATTTTTTCACTGTTAGGAAGACAGTCTGATCTTGTAGATAAGGGACTGGACTGGGACTCAGAAGAAATGAATTAACTTACTCTTCTATGTATTCCTAGGGAAAGTCACTTAATCTCTCACTGACTCATTTTCCCATCTGTAAAATGGGGCCAATAAGACTCCCTTCTGTCTCATCTTTCTAATTCTCTGCCAATGCAGGGGACTTAGGTGTAAATAGCACTTCAGTCTCCTGTTCTCTGCCTGTGATACCCAACACTCTGCCAAATAAATGTGGGGCACAGGGTGAGGGATGTGATTGCTCTTCTAATTGCCTCAGAGGGTCTAACAGGGGAGAGTGAGGAGCTAATTAAGTTAAAGGATAAAGGACAATGATGGCACAGTAACACATGCTTATATAAGCTCACTATGAATGTATTTAGGCTGGAAATGGGAAGAACCATCAAAGGAGGGAGGTTCTACCCAAATGGAAGTTGTGAGGTTAAAAAAATCCAAACTGTTTAGTTTTAAGATGGTGTTTGATAAATGTATGAGTTATTGAACTTAGTTGCCTGTAATTGCAGAGGACAGGACTTGATAACCCAGGTGGTCCCAGCTGATCCTTTAGACCATACCCCCTCAAGAGCATCTCTTACAACATAACTGTGAAGTGACTGGCAGTGATCTTGATGCCTTGAAGAGCTACTGTAATAACATAATTAGCATTTAATAGAATGAAATACTGTAGGTAATTCAGAAAATATTATGTTCACATACATTGAGCTTGATCCCCCAAATATTCAGCAATGATTGATTAACATGGTGGAAATACACAGACAAAGATGTGGGTGCATATATATATGCACCCACAGCTTGCATATATATGCACCTCCCTCAGCTTGTGGCCATTGTTCCTGGTGACTCCAAGGGGGGCCCTGGTGAACAGACTTTCCCCGGGTCCCTGCTACTGGTCCCTGATAAGGTTGTAGGAGCCAGCAGCAGGGACTTGGGGAAAGTCTGCTTACCAGGGCCCCCCTTGGAGTCACCAGGAACAATGGCCACAAGCTGAGGGAGGATCGGTTTAGGTTGGATATTAGGAAGAACTACTTCACGGTAAGGGTGGCCAGAGCCTGGAATAGGCTTCCCAGAGAGGTGGTGCTCTCACCTTCCCTGGAAATCTTCAAGAGGAGACTGGACAGGCACCTGGCTGGGGTCTTATGACCCCTGCCACCCCCAGTGCTCCTTCCTGCCCATGGCAGGGGGTCGGACTAGATGATCTGTCTAGGTCCCTTCCGACTCATTGATTCTGTGATTCTATGATATATCTTTTGCTTTGGGAATCAAGTGCATGAAGATAAGGCTAGTGAAATGCCAAGCGTGATTATTTATACAGCATTATAGTGAAAAAGGAAAGAGGAGCAGGGAGTAACAGTGGCTTCCCCCATGTTTGACTTTTCCCAGGAGATTCTCAAAGCAGTGGGTGATTTTCCATATGTGTTGGAGAGATTATAAGTCCTAGTCAGTTAAACTGCTGCTCCTGGATTCTTCACCCAAGTCAGCCCAGAGCAGATTATACGGGAAATGCCAAAAGATGCTTAACAATAGCGTTGTGAATGGCATCACTGTAATTAAATGTCTCAGCTTGTTGCTTTGAAGCAGGAACTTCCCTGAGTTCTCAGTAATGTGCAGAGGCATTTTTGGAAGGAGGTGGGGAGTGGCAGGGATTCTTCCTGGCTTTACTCATGGAAGGCTAACACTGATTCAGCATCCCCAAATGATCTTAGCAAGACTCACATCCTCTCTGTGGGATCTCCTGTACAGTCTCCCTTTCTTGCTTCACTGAAGTAGCATGGCATATGGCAAGTGGTACACAATCCTCCCAATACTTCATGTTGCATGGTAAGTATCATTATCACCATTTTACAGATGGAGAAACTGAGGCAAGAGGATTTAGAGGCTAAAGTCACAAAGATGATATAGGTGCCAACCCACTGTTGTGGTTCAGTGGTAGAATCCTTGTCTGCCATGAGTTTTGATTCCTGGACCACACACAAATACAGCTATCATGGCACCAAATGTACAGACCCAGTCTGGCCTTTGGATTCTGTCTTAATGGTCTAAAGCAGGGATCAAAGGTCTGGGTATCCTCTGCTCCTCCATGCTCCTGCCTAGACGTGCATGTTGAGGGTGTGGGTGACCTCTCACACATATGCCATGATCCAGAAGGATTGATGGTTGCCTTCTATTACTAAATAGGTGCGGCAACTCAGTGTTTGTAGAGTCTTATTGTGGCCAAATGGAGTTGATGCTACTGAGCAGGGCACCTAGGATCCTCTATATCCTGCCCACCTTCTAAACACCTGGAAGTCGCACATGCCTTGCAGGCTGCATTAGCAGGGTCTGCATGCCACACAGATGCCAGCAGTGTACCCCACAGCTGCACCGTGCATGCACCCAACCCCTGTGCTGCATTGCATGTGCATACATCCTGGCCTCGTCTTCAGTTCCTTGGTCACAGCTCCTGTGGCACTATGGGATGCACTATGCCATGCTGTGCTGTGCTGCACTGCATCAGTCTCTGCTGGAAGGAGGAAGTGGAAGCTGGAGGGAGGGGAGCTCAGAGACTCCAGCTGCTACAGCAGGGTAATGGGGGAGAGGTGGTTGAGTGGAAGCCTGAGGGCTGAAAACTAAGCCTGTGGGCTACCAGTTGGACACCCCTGCTCTATACAGTATGGGAGGGGTGAGGTTAGGTGTCTAAGCATGGGGTCTGCAGAAACCTCCATGCTGAACTGCCCTGTCTAACCAGGGCCCGCACTGTTCAACATCTTCATCAGTGATTTGGACGAGGGGGTAAAAAGCACCCTGTTCAAATTTGCTGATGACACTAAGATGTGGGGGGACATGGGCACACTGGAAGGATGCAACAGACTACAATCAGACCTAGACAGGTTACAAGGGTGGGTGGACGAGAATAGGATGGGTTTCAACACTGACAAGTGCAAGGTGATGCACCTCAGGAGGAACAACCGGCACCATACCTACAGGTTGGGGAACTCCCCTCTTGTCAGCACAGAGGCGGAAAAGGATCTGGGGGTCATCATTGACTCCAAGATGAACATGGGCCGGCAGTGTGGGGAGGCAGGCAGGAAGGCCAACCGCACCTTGTCATGCATCCACAGATGCATCTCGAGCAGGTCCAAAGAGGTGATCCTCCCCCTCTATGCGGCACTGGTCAGGCCGCAGCTGGAGTACTGCGTCCAGTTCTGGGCGCCACACTTCAAGAGGGATGTGGACAGCATGGAGAGGGTCCAGAGGAGGGCCACTTGTATGATCAGGGGCAGCAGGGCAGGCCCTATGAGGAGAGGCTACGGGACCTGAACCTGTTCAGCCTCCACAAGAGAAGGCTGAGGGGGGATCTAGTGGCCTGTTATAAACTAGTCAGGGGGGATCAGCAGGCATTGGGGGAGTCACTGTTCCCCCGAGCATGACCAGGAGTGACCAGGAATAACGGTCACCAGCTGGCAGAGGGTAGGTTTAAGTTAGATATCAGGAGGTGCTACTTCACGGTCAGGGCGGCTAGGGTCTGGAACCAGCTTCCAAGAGAAGTGGTGCAGGCTCCTACCCTGGGGGTCTTTAAGAGGAGGTTAGATGAACATCTTGCTGGGGTCGTTTAACCCCAGTACTCTTTCCTGCCATGGCATGGGGTCGGACTAGATGATCTGCTCAGGTCCCTTCCGACCCTAGAAACTATGAAACTATGAAAGGGGTGGAGTTCAGCCCAGTCCTGCCCAGGATTAGGATCTTTAGGGGCCTATTTCCCTTTGGCAGTACTGTAACTAGGGAGGGGTGAGTGGGGCACCATCCCCAGGTGCTGACTAGGAGGGGGCACCAAAATCACCCCCTGGAATCTTTGCTAGGGCAGGACATAGGAGCTGGTCAGGACCCAGCTATACCCAGCAGTATATCTGAGGTGATGTGGTCAAATGGAGCAAGCTCCTCCCTGCCTCCCCTGGGAGCCGTTGCTACAGCAAGTGTTGTCTTGCACCCCATATGTCTGCATTGAGGAAGGGGTGGGGAGAGCAAACTGGGCACCAGGGTTGGCTCCCAGAGAGCCCAGTGACAGGGCTGCTGCTGCCCGAGTGGCGCTGACACTACAGCTAGAGACAGACATACACATAAACTGGTTTAAGTGATCAGAAACTGGTTTAAACCTGTAACAGAACATTTAGTGCACATAAACAAGTTTGAAAATGGTTGAAACTGGTTTGACATAAACCTGGTTGAATGTAGTATCAGACTTAACTAATTTGGGTCAAACTTGTTTATGCAATGACTGTCCCAGCCCCCTTCCTGGTTTAAGTTAAATCACAGTCTCTCAGCATCCCAGCATAATCTCTGGGCTTGGTGGGGCTCTCTGCTCCAGAGAGATGGGCTGGCCCCTCCCCTCTGCTCTCTGGCTGGAGCTCTGGAAGAGACTTGCAGGCACAGCAGGGTCTGCCTGGTTTCCCCTTGCCCCATCCCCTCCCTCACCACTTGCTGCTCAAGCAGGAATCCCTTCCTCCTCTCTCCCACAGCACAGACTGTAGCCAGCATGTGGTATGCTAGCTAATGCTGACAGGTGTCTGTGTAAGGCAGACAGGACAAAGCAGATGGGACAGTGTCCACTTAGGGCTTTTAGAGCTAATCAACAGGTAGCTGGTTCCTCCATTCCTTCCTCCATTCCTTCCTTGGGAAAAGTTGTTTAAGAAGAGCTTGAACTAATGAGAGAAGCTATTGTTTTGCTGAAGGGCTGTGTAAATCCCTGCTGGCTCTGTAGGTGGTCAGAGGAGCAGCAATGGGGGGGAACCCCTCCCGAATCAGAGTTTCCTGCTGGGGCCTGGCCACACCCCCCTCAGCTCAGCATTATGGAAGGGAATGGAGGGCTGCACTAGTGCCCCCTGGGCTTTTAGCCTGAGCCACTGCAGGCATGTGCGTGCATTTCTTCAGTCCACAGGGGATTTCTGTGGTTACAAACTGGTTCAGCCTAGCCAGGTTAGATTAACCTGCAAAGATTGAATCAATTCAGGCTCAGACTTTTTGAATGTCTGTCCCTAGCCTACTAGAGCACTGGAAGAAGCAGCAATAGCCCAGGAAGGTAAGTCTTCCTTTCCCTTCCCTTCCTCCCCCATCCTGTCTATAGTGATCCACATATTCCCCTCCATGAGGATCTCAATGCGCTCACTGCACATTGACCCCTGGGGGGTTCACAATGCTGAACCCTGTCTTAGAATCAGGTGTCTAAGCACTTTCGTTGAAAGTTCATGTCAAACATTTCTTTCCAAATGCAGGGGGATGTAATGAGCCTGGCCCCGGCTGAGGAAGTTTCACCACCAGGCTCCAGCTGGAAGTAGTCAGGGATTAGGTTAAGTCTCCCCCCAAGGCTGCAGAAAGAAGGTCCCACCCACAGGTCTTTATAAGCTGAAAGCAGACAGCAGCAAGTAAGGTAGGGCACTTACCTAGGCTCTGGGATACCCAGGTGAAAAGCCTTTCCTTGACTGAGGGGTGCTAGAGAATGAGAATGAGTGTATTGCTCAGGGTTTCAGAAACTTGCACAGCATAGGGGAGACCTGGGTTTCAGTCCAGTTAATGGTTTAAGAAGTGGACAAGCTTCAGCAAGAGAAATTAAGCAGGCCCAATAGCAGTGAGAGCAATCACATGGGAGAATTGGGTTCCACCCCTCTTTGACAGAGTAGGAGTTTGAATCTGAATCTCCTGCATCATGGGTGAATGTCCTAGTAATGGTACTGGTGTTGGCAAGGGGCTTCTCTTCTTCTGGCCTTGCTTTGTATGGGGTTAGAGTCCAAGCACACTTAATAAGTCACACACCACAAATAAGAGGAGAGGGGACACTTCTTTGTGAATCTTGGTGGGCCTCAGAGTTGAGAGTGGCACTGAGCAGCTTGGCGTTCTCAGGTATGCTAGCAACACAGCAGCAGAAACTTAGGTTTAAAGAGGACTTTACTAGTGGAGATTTAGGTGTTGAAAGACTTTTTGGTGCCTACAGGGTGGGGCAAGTGTTTTGTGAATGTCAGTCAAATGTTGGAGCCTTCCTATCAGGTTTTATTTGTTCCTCTCATCACCGCTGAATGTCTATGCCATCTTGGGCAAGTCACTTGGGGCTAGATGCACAAGAGGACAGAGGTAAGAAAAAGAGACATATACATACTTAAGTTCCCCTAGTGAATCTACCTCTAAGTAACTCACTCTAAGTGAGGCAGTGGTGGTGGGAGGAATGGGTACAACCCAGGCTACTGACTGGAAGGCTAAAAAAGGGCATAACTCAAATGGCAATGCTAATGCCTGGTGCCAGTATTGGGAGAAGGGCAGAGGTTGTCCCTATATTAGCAGACAGCCCCACAAGCCTACTAGGGATTCCTTACCTTTCTCCTTCCTGTTTTTAATGAGGGCTTAATCCTGCAAATGAGCTCCATATACAACTCCCACTGATTTTTAGTAGAAGTCAATGGAAATCCCAAGGCCTGAATTGGGCTATAACCAGGTACAGACATTACACTTTTACTGGTATAAGTGGTCATAAGCCAGTCTATACTCATAACAGAA
The DNA here is from genome assembly GCF_052110815.1 of Crocodylus siamensis. Classification (NCBI taxonomy): domain Eukaryota; kingdom Metazoa; phylum Chordata; order Crocodylia; family Crocodylidae; genus Crocodylus; species Crocodylus siamensis. Next base: position 240,017,502 of record NC_143397.1, on the reverse strand, counting down.
CAGAAGTCCAGCTCGCAGACTGGTTTAAAAATGGTTAGCTGCATCCCCCAACGTGTAGCAGAGCTGAGCTGTAGTAGGAGCAGGAGGGTTTGGAGCACTTGAGAATGGGAAGTGTAATTTCCACTTTGGGAAACTCATTATTTTTGGGGGGATCTTGGTGTGTTTAAAGCACAGATTTCAAACGTATGGCTCATGGCCAGATCTGGCCTGTGGAGCCCTGCTACCTGGCCCCCAGTGCTACCCCTGGGTCAGAGCAGAGCCAGAAGGCATGGCACCCAGTGGACCAGCCCTGTGGGCAGGGACGTGTGCTGTGAGTTACACCTGCCCCAGCCACTCTAGGACTGCACAGGTGGGTGCTTGTGGTATGGATCCCACAGGAGCCAGAGTGGGTATCACACTACATGCCATGGTGCCTACCTCAGCCAGACTACGCCACATGCAGTGCCTGCTCCAGAACTCATGTTGCGTATGGCACCTGCCCTAACAGCGATGCCTGCGAGCACCACCTGTAGCATTGGTCCCAGATGGTTGGAGCAAGAACCAGCAGTGCAGTGCCCAGAGCTGGTGCCATATGTGGTCCAACTGTGTGGGAATGGCATGTGGTGTGGCACCTACTCTGGCTGGTCTGGAACCTGTACTACATAGCCCTGGCCAGACTGCACCATGCACCGCGCCTGTTCTGGCCATTTCAGGATCTGTGCTGCACGCAGCATGGGTCCCTGACTGGCTGGAGCAGGTGCTGGATCCAGTATGGTGGGGGAAGGGAGAGAGGAGGGGGTTTGTAGACCCTCTCTGGCCTGTAGACTGGCCCCATACCACTCATCTGGCTCATGGGTCTGGATGCCTTTGACATTCCTGGTTTAAAGGGATTGTTGCTTTTTCTTGTTTTAGTGACAGACTTTAGCATTTTCTTTATTCTGAAACCAGACAGTAGAAATTACAAGTATGACATTTTCTAATGAATCTAGGGCCAAAATCATTTAGGTTATTTAAGTACCTGAGTCATAAGACTAAGGTTATGTCCACACAGCACAGGTGAGTGTAGATGCAAGGTAGGTTTAAATGGGTTTAAGTGCTGTGAAAAGCATCCTACAACATCAGTTGAACTTAGCTGACAGCAAATGAGGCCGTAAGCAAACATGTGGCCTAACTGGAAGTCAATGAATGTTTTAAAAATGACTTCAGACAACCAGGATCTGTGCCCGCATTCTCAGACATTAAAATAGTTTGTTCTCTGTAATGTTCGACAGTACAGTAACAACCTTTGAAAATATTACCTCCATTGCCTCCAAGAAGTGCCTGTGACTATTCAAAGAATAAGACTGTTAGTAAAACCACACAGTGTGCTGTCCTCACAAGTACAGTGTGCTGTGGTTGTAAAACAGACTAAGTAAGAGAAAGCACAGTCTGTCAGTGGGCCGCCTTTTGCTCAAGGGCAACAATACGAATACGGCAGTCGACGGGAAAGGGAAATTGTGTTTGTGGTTGCTGACTAGGAGAGTTGTGGGCCTTTCTTTTTGAGTGTCCAGATTAAGGCTACTTACAAAAAACCGTTGATAGATAGATGGATGGGTTGATTGTTTAATTACTGTAAAAAGTTGATCTCTGCCTATGGGTGGACCTAGGATTTTGAAAAGGGGGTTGCAGATTTTGTGGTACATTATCACATGTAACACTATACATATTTTCTCCAGGTAAAAAGAAACTAGAAGCTACTAATATGCTAGGTGCCTCAGGCTACATTATTCAGTTTAGGACTGAAGCAAAAATAAATATAGCTTTATTAGAATGTGCATTAATTTGCCGTGTCATATATTATGTATTAAAAAACCCAACAAGCTAGGCAAAATAATCAAAAGATGTAGTTTCTTCAGTCTTATAGTCAGTAGAATTAAATGCACATCTCTTTTAGATTCATAAAACAAAATCAAGCCTTCCTGAGCATCTTAACTGTGCATCCAATGCTTTACTGAAAGTTATTTCCACCTGAGTTTCTAGCTAGAGTTAAAAACAGTTGGCAGGGCTGTGAAATAAAAGCTACATGACCAGAAGCATTGAACAGACAGCAGAAATGCAGAAGAAAGAAGAGTTTGCTTAGTGTTACAATAAGAGCCTTGAAAAAGGAGAGAGTGTTGTAAAGATGTATGGAATGAAGATTTTAGAAAGTATCAGGTAGATTATAATGAGTCGTATTGCCTCTCCTGAAGGCTTTTCCAGATGGGCTTTGCTAGGGTTACCATATTTCCAGCTTTAAAAAAGATGATATCTGTTGGGGGTGGGTGTAATATGATTGTGGGGAGGGGGCAGTGCCCATGCCCCTACCCCTTACTCCCAAGCTACTGCCCCCCCAGTCCTCTTGCTGTCCCTCAATCCTGACCCACAGTGCCGTATCCCCCAGACCATGCTGGTGCCCCTCTCTCACAACCCGCTCCCCCCCATCCCTGCTGATACCACCTGTAGCATTGGTGGTACAGGTGGTACAGGTGGGCTGGTGCCCCTCACTCCTGACCCACAGCCCCTGGCACTGCCTGTGCCCTGCACTCCCAACCCACAGTCCTCCGGTGCCCCTCACTCCCAAGCCACAGCTCCCCTAGCCCTGCCAGTGCCCCTCACTTCCAACCTGCAGCCCACTGCTGCCCCTGGCCCTGCAGCATCTGGCTGCCCTGCACAGGCACTGGCCACAGTACCACCAGCCCAGCCCTGGTGCCACTGGCCTGGCCATGCAGCTCTCTGCTGCCCCAAAAGGATCCCCTTACCCCATTCCCCCACTTGAAGAGCAGATGTTTTCCCCCCCTCCCATTCCCTTCTGGAACCCCAGCATGTGGACAGCTTTCCCCAGCACTAGTAGGCACCTGCCTCCCCTCACACACCCATCCCCTCCACACACACTGCCACATGCACACAGCCCTGGCCCTCCAACCCCTGCCCCCATAGACTTACCTGCATCCAGCTGCCGGGGCTGCTCCCACACCCCTGCCTGGCTGCATGTCAGCCATGTGCATGTGCATGCGGAGATGTACGTGATGCCCCCTGCCTCCAATTGCCCTCCCCCACATCCTGAAGCAGCTCCTTGCTAGGGCAAGCTGGGAAAAACTTCAGTGGTGAGCATGGCAAAATCCCCAACATTTGCTGATACTTTAAAAGACTGCCTGGATGAAGATGGGAGGACCTAAAAGGGGACATGTCTGGGAAAATGCAGACATATGCTTTGCTCCCTGAGGGGGCCCTCAGCCGGGCCACACCAATCAGAGTCTTTAAACAAACAAAACAAGCAAAGAGACTCCTGCTGTCCTGGAAGGAGACCTCTGTGGCTCTTGCCCTAGCACTGCTGTCTGCCCCCTCCATGTAGCATTTGCTTCTGGCTTGCAACTGTTCCCTCCTAGGTTACTACCTTGCTGCTCTTCTCTTAAGGTTTTAAGGTCTCAGTAAGTCACTTTCTTATCAGCAGTCTCCTCACAGCAGTAGCTATTCAGTAGGGCTACCTGCCCCCTCTCAAGGAGACAGGTCATCTTGTTACAGGAATCCAAAATGCACACAATAGTAGCACCTACCTTTTACAACAGGAAGCTGTCACATCTGCTTCCCTTTATTCCTGGCTCCTGAGGCTGTTGCCCTACCTTTGCTCTGCTGGTACAAGGCTCCCAGTCCTTGCAAACTAGAATTGGAGACATAGGAAATTAGTTTCTGCACAGATGACCAGCACAAGTGCAATGCTTTACACACTGGACCTCTGCACAGGAGGGAATTTCAGCATGTGATCAGAAAGCCCAAACTGGGTTTTGCTTCTGGGTTGGGTGCGAGTGAAGGACACTCGACCTACTCATCCTCCTGCACTCTCTTCATCACCTATGCATAGCCCTGCACAATCAAACACCAAATGTTCCCTTTAATTATCATCTCAAATTTCTTGCATTCTGAAGGGAAAGCATAAATTATGGTACCTGAACTGGAATAATTATGTGATTAAGTCTTGTAATATTTATGTTAAAATTTATGTATCCAGGAGTTCAAACATTATCAAGGCACCTGAAGTAAACATTGTATAGTATTGGCATGTCAGTTTTATACTCTCAGAATGATCACTCATTTTTATATGCCAAATTATACAGTTTTTTATTGCCAATGTCTTTCTCATTAATAGCCCACTTGAGTTTTATTGTATATCTTTTTGGCATGAAATCAATTGAGAGTTTGCTATTATGTTTCTGGGTATATGATATTCTTTATATCGTTTAGATCTTTAAATCTTGGACCTGGAAATCTATGTGGGACCTGGCAATCTATGTAGTTTACAAAGCAGAGCAGAAGATAATGTAGGGCATTTATAAACCATTTATAGCCAGCAGGACAAAACTGGTGGCAGCTAAAATCATGGAAGGAGATGTTGAGGGAGATCTTTTTCACTTCTGTTCAAAGCTGGGGTGGGAGGTATGCAGCAACATTGTGGGACTTCAGGCTAGGGACAGACATTCAAAAAGCCTGAGCCTGAATTGATTCAATTTTTGCAGGCTAGTCTAACCTGCAACACTTGGACCGATTTAGAGGTGGATAGACATTTCCTTTTCATTCTAGAAATGGAGGCACACCTACAGTGGTTCAGACTAAAAGCTGAGGGGTGCTACAGCAGCCCTCCCTTCGCTTTCAACGTGCTGAGCTGAGGGGGGCATGGCCAGGCCCTGCAGGACACTCTGATTATTCCTGCCTCCTGAGCTGCCTAGCAGGGAATGTTTATCACCCCTAACTCAGTGTTTGTCAACCCATTAAGAAAACAAAGCCTTTTTCCATTAACTTATGGAACTCTTAAACAGCTCTTCCAAGGAAGGAGATTAAGTTACCTGTTGATTAGCTCCAAAAAGCCTGTCTGCCTGTCATCTCCCACAGCACAGATCATAGCTAACATGTGGCCTACTAGCTAATGCTGAGGTGTCTAGATAAGGCAGAAGGGAGGGGGGAATAATCCCTGCTTAGCAGGGAGAAGCCAGGCAGACACTCTACCCCAACAAGTCCCTGTGGAGTTCCAGCCAGGCAACAGAGGGGAGGGGCCAGCCCTGCTGTGGAGCAGAGAGCCCCACCCAGCCGAGAGAGCATGCCAGAATGCTGGGGGTGTTTGGCTTATCTTAAACTAGCAAGGGGTCTGGGACAGACATTGCATAAACCAGTTTCACCCAAATCAGTTAAGTCTAATACTACATTCAACCAGGTTTACCTCAAACCGGTTTTAGTCATTTTCAAACTGGTTTATGTGCACTGAATATCTGTTCTGTTACAGGTTTATGTGTAACGTCTGTCCCTAGCCCTAGGAATAGACTTCCCTCCTATTGCTGCCTTTGTTCTGTGTCCCACTCTGGAAAGGGATTGGACTGTGTAGTTTAGACTCCTACTACCCTTTTCTTTCCTTAGCAGTCACCAGCTCTGTTACATGGTGGTGGGGTTAGAACCCATGTAGGCCATAGTTTCATGAGATACAGGGTATGCAAAATGCACCTCTACTGCCTTTCTTCAGCTTGCCTTTACCACTGTTCCTCTGGGCATAAGAAAAGTACTGCTTCTGTTGCCACGGAGGCCTTACACAGGGAGAAGGGCTGAACTGTACAGGATAAGGAGGTCTGTGCCTTACTCTGTCACAGTGGGAGGATGCTATGCCAGCATTCTCAGATGCACTTGTGAGGCCTCGTATGGGCACACTTTGTGCATTGTTAGGCAACATGCCACATGAATCACATTGCAGAGGCTGGAAAAATGTGGCAACATATGGATCTGAGTTGGGCAAAAGAAATGAAAACAAAACTCATAGCTTGTGCTGTTTCCTCACATGGCAGCATTTTGTTGACTCTTAACTTGGGCCTCTCTGGTCACTGGGGCAATCCCTGGCAGTTCAAGCTCTCTTGCTTTCAAACTCCAAAAGCCTTTCATCACCTCTGTTGAAAGCTATTTTGGAGGAGTGGAATTCTCAGTTGACCTGAAGAAAGTGCAGGGTTGGCTGCTTCTCTCACTTAACCTAAAAGGACCCTCCCCTGACCAGTATCACTATCACCTGTTATCAGCTTTATTTCTCACTTCCAGGCACTGTGCAGCCTGTCAATAGGCACTACATGTAGCTCACGCCATGCTTCTTTGAAGAGACTTGTGAGCTTTCAGGTGGCTAGTGGGAGAGCTATTATTCGAAAGGGTGGTGGTACTCATGAACATTGGAAACCAATGTCCAGCACACCAAAAACTGCACTCAGATCACTGTCCCTGTTGCTGCAGCACTTTGCATTTCTCCTTGTTAAATTGCATTCTATTCTTTTCTGCCCATTTGTCCAACCTGTCCAGGTCTGCCTGTAGTTGTTCCCTGCCCTCCAGTGTGTTCACTTCTCCCCACAGTTTTGTACCATCCGCAAACTTGGACAGAGTACACTTCATTCCCTTGTCCAAGTCACTGATGAAAACGTGGAAGAGTATTGGTCCAAGGACTGAGCCCTGCAGGACCCCACTGCCCATGCCCTTCCAGGTCAATACTGACCCATTCACTATCACTCTCTGGGTAAGACCCTCTAGCCAATTTGCCACCTACCAGACTGTGTAATCATCCAAGTCACAGCCTCTTAACTTGTTCACCAGTATGGGGTGGGATACCGTACTGAGGCCTTCCTGAAGTCTAAGTAAATGATATCAACCCCTACTCCTGCATCCAGATGTTTTGTAACCTGGTCATAAAAAGAGACTAGATTAGTCGGGCACGACCTACCCGCTATGAACCCGTGCTGGTTTCTCCTCAGCATAATTTTTCCTGCTGGGTTCTCACATATATGAGCCTTAATAATCTTTTCAAAGACTTTGCCAAGGATGGAGGTGAGACTGACTGGCCTATAGTAGTCTGGATCCTCCTTCCTCCCCTTCTTGAAAATAGGGACCACATTGGCCCTTTTTCAGTCCTCCGGGACCTGGCCCATGCACCACAAGTGCTCAAATATTCTTGCCAGTGGCTGTGCAATGGCATCAGCCAGTGCCTACAGTACCCTCGGATGGAGTTCATCTAGGCCTGCCGACTTAAATACATCCAGTCCTTCCAAGTGACTCTGCAACATCTCAGGGTCAACGCTTGGTCGTCTGGTGCCCAGCTGTTGCCTCTCTACAATCCCATTGTGAGACTTGTCTTGCCCCTCGTTTAGGAAGACTGAGGCAAAGAACTCATTGAGGAGTTCAGCCTTGTTCCCCCGTCTGTCACCAATTGCTTTTGCCCATTCAGTAGTGGTCCTATTCCACCCTGGGCCTTCCTTTTACTCCCTATATATCTAAAAAACAATTTTTTGTTATCCTTAACTTGGGATGCCATCCTCAGCTCCATGGTAGCTTTGGCCTTTCTAACTGCCTCCCTACAACTGCGAGCTGAGGAGGTATACTTCTCTTTAGTAATCAGTCTCTGTTTCCACTGCTTATGTGCCCTCCTTTTTGCCCTTAGGCTGCTCTGGATTTCTCTGGTCAGCCAAGGAAGCCTCTTGACCCCTTTCCCCCTTTTCCCCCGCATCGGGATAGTCTCCCTGTGTGCCCGAAGGATTGTTTCCTTAAGGCACAGCCACCCTTCCTGGGCTCCCATCTCACCAAATCTCTTACTCTGCAGTGCATCATTGACGAAACGCCTGAGTTCGCTGAAGTCAGCCTTCCTAAAGTCTAGCACTTCCACCCTACTAGTTACCTTACCCATTCTACGCCTTATGATGAATTCTGTAATTTGATGGTCACTGTCCCCCAGGTGACCACTGATCTGTAGGTCCCCTACCATGTCATCCCCCGTTGCCAATACCAGGTCCAGTATGGCATTCCCCCTAGTGGGACCATGTATCTCCTGCGTCAGGTGGAGGTCCTGTACACAGGATAGGAACTTGAGTGAATGGTGGGAATTTGCTGTCTGTGTTTCCCAGCAGATGTCAGGGTAGTTTAGGTCCCCCATGACTACCGCCTCCCTAGTCTTTATGGTCTCCGAGAGCTGCCTCAGGAAGTCCAAATCTAGTTCTTCCCCCTGGTGCGGGGGTCTGTAGCAGACCCCTACCACCAAATCCCTTTCTCCTTGACCTCCATGTATCCTAGCCCACAATCCTTCCTCTTTCTCCTCCTCCGATTCTATTTTGATAAGGGTCGATGTATAACACTCCTTGACATAAAATGCAACCCCTCCCCCTTTCTTCCCCACTCTATCCTTTCTGTACAGCTTATAGCCCTCAATGTGTACCGCCCAGTCATGGGTAGAGTCCCACCAGGTTTCTGTTAACCCTACTAAGTTGTAAGTGTTTTCTGCAGGCAGGAGTGCAAGTTCATCCTGCTTGCTCCCCATGCTCCTAGCATTAGTGTATAGGCACTTCAGCCCTGTGACTGGTGCCTTTGTTGCCCCTTGGCTCTGATGCCCAATGGGCCCCTTAATGCTTACCTGCTTATTGCTTACCTGTGCTGTACTGCTGGACATCCCATGGATTGCAGGTTCCTGATGTTCTCCTTCTTCTGCCTCCCCATCCCTCATCTGAGCTAGTTTAAAGCCCAGTGTAGAAGATCAGCCAACCTGCTGGAGAAAAGACTTTTACCTTTCGCTGAGAGGTGAAGTCCATTCACTTCACCTCTGAGGGCTGCTGCCCTGCCTGGATCTCTTGTCTGTATTGCTTTACCACAGGGAATACCCCACTGCACTGGGATGTGCTACAATTGCTTTATTCCTAGTTGCATTTTCTCAACTCATCAGACTGACCTGGTGTCCCAGGTACCCCAAGGGCATAATCAGTGCCTGACCCTTCCTTTTCAGGTTCATCCTCATCCTGATTGTATTTCTGCCATCAAGTTGGTGTTACTGTAAACTATGAAGTGAGATATGGCCAGATTTTAGCTTCTGATACTTGTGTGCAACATGCTTTCCTAGCTTCATGCACTTGTAGCTGAGGGCAAAATTTGGTCCTTGGATTTTTGAAGTGGCTGCCCGAAATACAGGATCCAGGGCATACAATGCGGACTTTACTGGACATTACTATAGACATCCCTGCTATTAATTCCTGTGATCAAAAAGCATTTCTGCACATGCTTAGCTTGACTAGAATGAAGCTAATCAGGTTGCTTAAAGTTAAACAGGTGCTTAATGGATCAGGGCCAGAGTGCCTAGCATCCTCCAAGATTAAGCTCCAGACCAGGTTGTGAAGGCTGGCTGATTTCTACCCTGGCTATGCTTTTTGTTACACCTGCATAATTTAGCCTAGTGTGGTCAGACCTATTCTTTCCTGAGTATATAATTCTCAACCAAAAACTGCACTTGGATCACTGTCCCCTTTAATTCTGAGTTGCATATTCTTCTGTATGAATCAACTGTGACTTTGGTTACATTATTTATGTTGTGTTTCTTTGAGGAAACAGAATTCTGTCTTCCAGACTTCTGTTCAATTCACTTCTCAGTTGCTGTTAAGGGAAATGTTTCTCTGCATCTATATAGGAAAGGATTTTTTAGTGGGAGGGATATGCAGGGAGTATACTTTTAGGAAAGGCCCATTATAAATTTTTAGTGTAGTAGCTCTGCTAGTGGTGAGTGTTTGCAGTTATTTCTAAGAAACTCATTCTCTTCATTTAAATCTAAAACACAGCAGCTCAGCTGAGCTGAAAGGCAGGACATAAAGTCCTATTTAGAAATGGTGAGGTCATTTTTGGAGTGGGTGCAAGCAGGCACAACTCCAGTAATGTTGCTCCTAGCCAGGTCAATGGTGAATTTGCCTCATGTGCCTGTATTGTCCCAGCATAAGACGCATGTTGTGCCAGAGGTCTGGAGCTGGTATATACAACCATGTCATTAGCTGGCTTCATTTTTGTGTCCTTTTGTAGAATCACAGCTTCAGCGTTCTCCTTTCCAAAGGTTGTTTGTGTCACATTCTCATTCTTCTTCCTGGTTTTATTTTTTACTTTGCTTTCATTTATTTCCTTGCACAAGTAGAAGATATTAAAATGGAACGCTCATTGCTCTGCAGTAACTGCGCTGCTGGGATCAATTCTGATATAATCATAAGAAGACAATAGTGGCTACCACAAAGTCCAAAAGTCCAGACACAAATTAATGATCTTGATGCAAGGATTACTGGGTACAATTCTACAGCCCATGATACTCTGGTGGTCAGACTAGATAATTACAATGATCCCCTGTGACCTAAAATCTATGTGCCTGAAAAGATTCTGGGAGGGACTGTGGTCAATTTTTAATGGCACTCTCCATAGGTTACTGCATTTCCTCTTCTCTCTACTCTCAAATGCTACCCATAAATTTGAAGAGAACATTTTAAATAAGGCCAATTCGCAAAGTAAGAGGTTTCATGCATGGCAGGGACTTGCCCCTTATTTTCATGAGCAGGGGAATTCCTCATTTATTTCTAAACCAGATCTTATTGCAATCAAGAGGAGAATACATGAGAAGACTGTGTTGTACCATGTGCCAGTAGATAGTTCACTTTTGGAGAGGTGAGAAGAGTGGAAATGCATGTCTCTTAGTACTTAAAAAGTGTAAACTAAGCAAGAGTACCCTTTAATAGCTCTATTCATGAGCCAATTGGCTTGAGTCACATAGTTAAAGCTGAAGCTTTTTTCCACTTAAAATCATCACTTCAAGCTATCATTAGATCCACTTTCCTGGAAAGGGCAGTTGCTGCAGAATTCAAGTTGTGAGCTTTTACCACCGATGCCAGCTGTTTTGTTGGTTGCCAACCCCCCACTCTGAACAAACAAAAAGTGTTCTGTGAGCACGTGGTCCTGAATCAGTGGGTACCAGAATGACCAAAATATGCTAGCCTTGCCTTTATTTTTTCTGTGATAGTTTACATGGGGTATTGATTATCAAGAAACTTGTCCTTTCCCTTTCCTTCACTGCCCCATTCAGTGGAAAACACCAGCCACAGCAGTCAAAGGGCTCTGATAGACATGCACAAAAAGCACCACGAGTTAGAGCGACCCCCCCCCAACCCAACAGACATTCACCTATTGGGGTGGTGCTGGGGGGGAAGTCAAGTTCCACTCTGGAGGCAATCCAGCAGAGGAACCTGCCTGCAACCTCTTCCCCCTCCCCCCCGGGCATCTTCCTGTGCTGTCTGCACACCATGATCACCATGATCTCTCCTAACGCCCCCTTACTGTGCCAAGTTAGCCTAAAGGGCACCCTCAATTCTCGCCCGCCACGTCTTTGATGGAAGATTAAAAATAGGGAGGCTGCCGTTCCATCCTCTTGGACACTGTCTCCTGCTGTACACTGGCTCCGTTCTGTAATGGGTGTTTTGGTGCACCCTAGCCTCATGGGCTATGCATGGCTCCAACCACCCCTTTACCACGCCCCAAGCCTTGCAGATGGAACTGATGTTCCTCAGTCTCACCCCGCGCCCCCACTGGGCGCTCAGGCTCTCTGCCACTCCATCTCACCCCGCGCCCCCACTGGGCGCTTGGGGTCGGCACACTGCCAGTGCAGCATCCTCTCTGGCACTCGGGGTCAGCGCACCCCCAATGCTGTTCCTCCTCTGGCGCTCGGGTCCCCATGCTGCTGTGGACCCCCTATGAGGCCGCCTCCATCCTCTAATAACCTCTTCCAAGCCACCGGTTGAACAGCAAACAAAAACACAAGCCCCTGGTCAATAACATAAATTCAAGCTGCCTGGGTATAACATCATTCACCCTACCGGGGAATACTCCATCCTTCAGCAGTGACAGAAACTGTTTCTGCAGCCAGACCTCTCCCCTTTCCTTGCTCTGGGAACGCTCCTTCCCCCTGGTCTGCTGGCTTGTAATTTATATGGGCCTAAGGCCCTGCCTCTTCCAGCCAGCTGACCAGGTGCAGGTGCGGCCAGTTCCCTCAGTAGCTACTTGTCCCAGCAACCTGCATCTGGGTTCTTAACTCCACTCCAGGAGTAGCAGGCACCTTACTGCCCTGCTACACAAGCCAAATTAGCCAAAAAATTCCAAATCTGAGAGTCAATCCAGAACCATAAGTGGCCCTACTACTGGTAAATATCATCCCACCATCTGGGGCTTCAGTAGCTTCCAGAACTTTTGATGGGCATCCTACTTGCAAGCCCAAGCCCAGAGATGCCCCCAAGTTTTGCTTGCCCTCAGCCATAAGGCCGCAGGAGCAAGCTAGGGAGGATTCTCCCTTTTCCATAAAGTGGGCATAAAGGCATAAAGGCAAGACCTTCTTACTCCAGGAGCTAAGTGGGAGGCTTACTATACATTACCTTAGCAGGTACTATCCCCATGCCAGGAGAGTGGTCTTCCCCAGGTATGACTAGGAAGACTGCCTCAGTGGTCATGGTGTTTCCCTTGCCAGGCAAGCATAGGACCATGCCTGATCTGAGCTGACAAGAGGCCAAGAAGTGATGCATTGTACTGATGCAGGCTGCCCCTAGGGAACACAAATTCCCTAAGGCGCTCCATTTAGGAGCGCCTTCATCTGATCCCTCATTAGGCGAGGGTTAATTTGTTGCATGATTGCCACTTTTAAAGCACGCAGCAGCCATGCATGTGTGTTTTGGCATGGCTGCCAAGGGCTTCCAGGGGGCCACTTGCATGACAAATGTCACTTCTGTCAGTGCCCCAAGAGGTTTTTCACTCCCAATTGTGAGACCAGAATCCACCTGCTGCCTGTGGCAGGAGTAGCTAATGCAACATGTTTTCCTTCCTCTTAATTCTTGTTTCAGCAATATTTTTGATCCTTCCAACTTCATACAGCTCTCTGCATAATGTTTAGCTCAATGATAACTCATCCCAGATGGGTCCTGCAAAAGATAGCACTGGTTGCCTCTGTGTGTAGCACATAGCAGACTGGGGAGGGGAAAGGTAGTACAGCGGCGGATAGGGTAGAAAAAGTGAAAATATGAGCAGCAGACTAGGCTTGGAGCATAGGGCAGGGAGCAGAAAGCAGAGCAGAAGATTGGACAGGGGATGGGAATTGAAGTGGCACTTGAGGAATGTACAGGGTTTAACTATGGCAAGCCAGCCAAGAAAGGCTGGCTCCCACCAGCCTATATTATGGTTGCACTGAAATCAGTGGATTAGCTCGTGGCTTGCCTATTTCTAATGCAAGTGTTTTTGGAATCTGACAGTTTCTTGGTTTTTTTGGACCCCTACATTCCCTACTTGTTTCCCAGGTTCTTCTGCCATTTCATTCGTCATACCTCTTCGATGTTTCGCCTCCTTTTCTTAAAGCACTTGGGCACTGCACGGGATGGAATTATGGGCATCAATTTTGCCTTGCGGGCATTCATGGAAGAGGCAGAGAATTTCAGTGGTTTCAGTGCCTCACTTCTGTGGCAGAGTTAAGAATAGAGTCCACATTTTATTAATCTTAATACAATCTGGACAGCTTGGATCCTTCATTGGGTTAAGTTCCTCACGTCTCTGTGAAAACAAGTTTGTGAAATTTCTGGGACTATACAGATTTTCAGCAAACAGTTGGGCAGGACCTGAAGGTGCCCCATCTGTTTAAAGGGTACTTTTCTCTGTTTGGCTGCACGGGACTACTGCTGAGCTGTGACTAAGAGGAGAAGCGATGCCCTTTGAAGTAGAAGCTGTAGCAAACAGCTGAGTGGCTCATTCTTAATTCATTAATCCTCTGAAAATTAAGCAGGTTGCAAAACACCCAGATGGAAAGGATCCAAGTTCTGTACATTATTTTTTCCAAGGAATCACCCTGCTTCTTACTGCCTGTAGCTGCTAGGAGTTTGAATTAGAACATGTATACAACATTTTGTCCAAGAGAAACCATGTAGTTGAATCAAGTTTTTATCTTCCCACTCTCCTCCTGGTGTTATACTTTAAGGGGGAAGCATTCAAGAGACTCAGTAATGTAAGATTACATTACAAGAAGATGCCATTTTTGTCCAGCTGTTAATGCCATGGTATGTGCTTCTGGGGTTTGATCATTGATGCACTATTCTAATTCTTTTACTAAGTTCCAAAAGCAGGATTTTGGTAATTGAGTGTTGAGTTTATTGACACCCAAAAGGCAGAATAGACAATTGCCTCTGCTGGGTGTTTTAAAGACTTCCCATCTGATAGTGGCAGAAGCTGCTGTTTCATTGTGATGACAGCAGTCTTTATTTTTGTAGGTAAATAGTGAAATGCTGGTTTTGAATTGTTCTTTTAATTGAATTATTTAGATATACCAGGACTATCCATAGGCTAATTCATTATCCTACTGTATGTAAAACTGTGGAATAATTGCCTTTAATATGTTTTGGATCTTGCTATGTTCAGTATTTTATATTCTATCTGGTATCCTGTTATGATAACACGAATAATTCTAGTTACCCATTGTCTGTGTGTGTGTATATTGAAACCTTCCTGACTCCCTAGAGATTGCTTCTCTAAATGAAGCAGTCTAAGGATAAAACCCCACAGTAAACAAAATTAACAAACAGTTACTCTGGAGACTGTGAGCTTGCTTGTTGTGGATAATGATGTGATGTCTGTGCACTCTGACCAGGCTAATAATAACTCAGAATAAGTGGGAGTATCATATTGAAACAGTAAGCATGTAATAGCCTTTCTATTATAAAGGATAATTTTGCTACCCCTGTTGACTGACAGAAAGTATGTCTGTGTATAAATCGGCATGTAAGGATGACTAAAAGGCTAATTAGTTCCAAGTTTGGAGTGAAGACTTGCCAATACTCACCTAATTCAGAAGTATGTCCTGTTCAGCAAAACTGGAATTGGACTTAAGATTTAAACAACAACTGGCCTCTTTATGTTACTTCTCGTGCCCCCAGACATAGATGTGTAAAAAGAGCTGAAGCTATATAAGTAAACCACGGGGAGCAAATTACTCCAACATTTTAACTTTGTAGTAGGTTTTCCTACATTTCCTCTTCAAACTGTTCCCCCTTGCAAAAAATAAGAAAAAAGAGGCCTAGATCAAGGCAGAAATTTGCCTAAGGGAGCTTGACCTTTGAAACATAGGAGATGATCAAATGCCGTAAACCCTTTATTTATAATTTCAATTAACATTGACACTCCAATCTTGCTGAATTAATGATGAGATGATGCTGTTACTGACTTGTTCCACTATCGGCTCATTATTTACTACCCCACTCATATTTTTTCTTGATCCTAAGACTATGTATTCAATTTGTTTGGCTAGATACTCTGACATTGCTCAGAGTATGTAAGAGTGTAATGTTCTGGTTCTTTTATACGTTCATACTATAATTTGTCTAGTTCTGTGATTAAAGACCTGAACAATTCCAGCTTTTTTTTAAAAGAGTATTTTTCCTATTTATCCCTGCCTGTAACTTCACATTTTTCACAAAACATAGGCTGAGATCCTATTTTACCGATTATCCACGTAAGTGGACTTAGGTGCCTAATTGCTATCCATTTACCCCCTTCTAAGTCCCTGAAAAATTGTTAATGAAAACGGTAGGTGGGTCCTTTTTTTTGCTGCTTTTTTGTTATGTATTAATAGTTTTTCAGGGACTCAAGCAGCACGGAATAGAATTACATTCAGGTACCCAAGTCTACTTAGGTGCCTGACAGATGGAATAAGATAACAGTGCCTGAATTTACTGAAGTGATATTTTCAGTCCTGAAATGGGCTATTGCAGTCCATACTAATGAGTAACACTTCTATTCTATCAAAAGAAAGGTATTTAGAATCCATGTTTTAAGAGCCGAAATACTAGGTTGTGGTCTGGCATTGACGGTCTGGGATAGAAAAAGCAATGTCCTGTACGAATAATTATGTTTTTAAGAGTGTCTTGCTTGCCAAATGTCCTTAACATCCAGGTTGTTCATTAATACTGAGGGTCTTCCTACAATTTGTAAGCCAGGTCTTGTTCTACTGATTTTATTAAGATGCTTGCCTATTACTGGGTTTCAGTTAGCATCCAGAATAACTGGAATATTTTTTTCTAACAGACAGATGACTGCAAGATCATTGAAGAGGTCTGGATTTCCAATATTAAAATGACACATATGCTTTCTTAGATCAGCTTTTTGAAGTTAAAAAAGCCTGTAGCAAGAACCTAAATCTTTCATCTGGATCTCTTTAAGGTCTTCATTTGCAAAGATGTATTATGTGCATAACAGGCAGCTTAAGGGGCACTTACCTTCCGAGTGTCCTACATCGGGCTCTGCCTGAATGCTTGAGGGAGACTGTCCCAACAGGGGCACCATATTTGTAGTTCAGTATTATCCTCAGCAAGGGAATGCAAGATTCAAAAAGCAGTTCAGGAGCCTGGGAAAAATCCCAGCCCCCAGGACAACTACGTCCCTAGACTGTACGGCCTCTGAGAGCTGCCTCAAGAATTCCAAGTCTAGCTTTTCCACTTGGTGTGGTGGCCTATAGCAGATCCCCACCACCAAGTCCCTTTCCCCTCAGTCTCTATGTATCCTAACCCACAATGTCTCAACTTTCTCCTCCTCTGATTATTTTTGTCCTGATTTACATGTGTTTGCATAGTGTATATAGAGGTGATTGTATAATAGCTTAAAATGAAGTCTTATTCTTGTATATTGTGGGAGGGTGTGAGGGTTATGGGTGTGTGGTATAGGTTTGTGTGAGGCTGTGGGTATATGTGTATGTGGAGTGTGGGGGAGGGTGGATAAATGTGGGTGGCTATGTATACGGGGTGAGGGAGCATGTGTGTATTGATATGTGGGGTGTGGGTAGGTATGGGGTTTGTGGGGGTATTGAGTGTATATGGGGAGGGTGGCTGGGGTGTGTGAGGGGGTGTGAGTGTGGGATGTGCATGAGCGGGTGTGGGTGCATGCGCAAAGCAGTGCAAGGGGTGTGTGTACATGTTTATGGTGGAGTGTGCATGGTGGATTTGCCCTATGAGCATCACACACACACACACACCCACCCACATGCACATACCCCTCTCCCTCATTGCCACCGTGGACCCCTGCCAGTGCTCCTGCCAGCCTAGGCTCTGCATTCCTGCCGTTCCTGCCCTGGGGCACCAGCATGGGTCCCGTGTTCCTGCCCACCTGCTTGCTGCCACTTTGCTCCTATCTGTCACTGCTGCCCTTCTCCTGCTTCCCTACCTTCCTACCTGCTGCTGCCACTCCCCCTCTCCCCCTTGCTGAGCACTTTGGCACACCTGGGTCTGCAGAACATAGCAGAAGCCAGCCTGGCTCAGCTGGCACTGCACGGTGCCAGTTGAGAATCATGGGGGCTGGGCTGGCTCCTGCTGCCTCATGTAGTTCTGGCAATGCTGCTGGGAACCATGGGTACTGAAGTGGCTGGTGGGTGAGCAGAGGGGATGGGGAGAAGTGGTGTGGGGGTGAGTGGCAGGAGGTGGGTGGGAGTGCAGTGACAGCTAGGCAGGAGCATGGGGCCCATGTTGGTGCCCTGGAGCAAAAGCTGGTGGGGCCCCAGGGTGGTGTGGTAGGAGCATGGGGCCCAGGCTGGTAGGGGCTCTGTGGCACTAGGCCGCCTCCCCACTCTCCCTGCTGGCACTGCCCAGCCTGGCTCCATAGAGCCCCAGCCAGCCCAGACCAAACGCTCCTACCGCCCCACCCTGGGTCCCCGGTGGTCATAGAATCATAGAAGTAGCGTCAGAAGGGACCTCGTACATCTTCAAGTCCAAACCCCTGCCTGGGCAGGAGAAAACTGGGCTCAAATGACTCCAGCCAGGTGGGCATCAAGCTTCTTCTTAAAGACCCCCAGGGTAGGAGCCAGCACCACTTCCCTTGGAAGTTGGTTCCAGATCCTAGCCGCCCTAACTGTAAAGTAGTTCTTATGGATGTCTAATCTAAACCTACTCTTCAACAGCTTGTGGCTGTTATTCCTTGTTATGCCAGGGGGTGCGAGGGGAAACAAGGTCTCTCCCAAACCCTTCTGGTCCCCCCTAGTGAGTTTATAGACAGTCACCAGGTCCCCCCTCAGCCTTCTCTTGTGAAGGCTGAACAGGCTCAGGTCCCGCAGTCTCTCATTGTAGGGTCTGCCCTGTTGTCCCTGGATCATGCGGGTAGCCCTCCTCTGGACCCTCTCCATGTTGTCCACATCCCTCCTGAAGTGGGGCTCACAGAACTGGACGCAGTACTCCAGCTGTGGCCTGACCAGTGTCACGTAGAGGGGGAGGATCACCTCCTTGGCCCTTGTACCAGGATGACACCCTAGGGTAGCCATGCGCTCCCCTAGGGTGTCCTCCGTAGTGTGCCAAACGTTCGTTAAGCACCCTCGGAATCTTGCCTGTCACGTCTCTGATGTTATGTAATTATTGTAGGGAGGCTGCCCTTGGTTCCCTTGGCTACGGTTCTGCTGCTACCCTGTGTCTTGGTTCTATAATGGGGTTCCAGGCACCCCAGCCTTATGGGTTATGCATGGCTCCAACTGCCCCTGTACCACACCCCAAGCCTTGCAGATATACCAGATGTTGTTTAGGGCTGTTTCACTCGCTGCACCTCACAGGCGCTCGGGCTTGTCTTGCAATCTGTGCCCCACCGGCATGCGAGCCTGTCTCGTGACCTGCACCTCGCCGGTGCTTCTGGCTTGTCCCCACTGGTAGGGCGCAGGCTGCGAGACAAGCCAGAGAGCGCTGGCGAGGCGCAGGTCATGAGACAGGCCCGAGCGCCTGTGAGGTGCAGAGAGTGAAACAGACCCAAACAATGTCCGGTACATCGGCGAGGCTTGGGGCGTGGTATAGGGACAGTTGGAGCCATGCATAGCCCATATTTGGCTTTCTTTGCAACCGTGCTCCCTGGCACTCATCAATCGTTGCCCCCTTTCTGGGGCTTCTCACAGTGCTCACTCTATGGGGCTTCTCACACTGTCCGCTCCGGGGCTGGGATCAGTGCACCCCTGAACGCCATGCCCTCCCTGGCGCCAGGGTCCCCACGCTACCATGGAGCTCCTATGAGGCCTCCTCCAATCCCTAATAGCCTCACCCGGTCCTCTGGTGTAACGACAACAAAAACACCAGCCAATCGGCTATAACATAACTCTATGCCTCATGGGTAAAATGTCCTCCAAACCACACCGCAGGTGTTCCATTGCTCACCCATGTCACTAGCTGCTTGTACATCCTTCACACGTTCAGGGCCAAGCTCCTTCCTCCTTGGCCGCAGGCTTCCCTCCCTGGGCTTTGGCCTGAGGCTTATATCTGAGCCAGGCCCTGCCCCTTCCATTCAGCTGACTAAACAGGTGTGTGTCCTTAACTCCCTTCGGTTGCCCCCTTGCAACCAGCACCTAAGCCACTACTCTGGCTTTCCAAGTAGCAGGTATCTTAGTGCCCTGCTACAGCCCTACTTGAAATGCACCTGTGGATGCACGACAAGGTGAGGTTAGCCCTGCCAACCGTGACCTCGCATTGTCGGCCCATGTTCATCTTGGAGTCAGTAATGACTCCAAGATCCCTTTCTGCCTTCATGCTCTCAAGAAGGGAGTTTCCCATCTTATAAATATGCAGCTGGTTACTACTGCCCAAGTGCAGCACCCTGCACTTGTCAGTGTTGAAATGCATCCTGTTTTTGTTAGCCTACCCCTGTAACCTATCCAGGTCTTGCTGCAGTCTTTCCCTCCTTACTAGCGTGCTCACCTCATCCCAAATTTTGGTATCATCAACAAATTTAAACAGGTTGCTTTTCACCCCATCGTCCAAATCGCTGATAAAGAGATTGAACAGTGCGGGCCCAAGGACCAAGCCCTGGGGGACTCCGCTGCTCACTTCTCCCCAGGTCAAATATGACCCGTCCACCACCACCCTCTGAGTATGACCCTTCAGCCAATCTGCAATCCATCTGACTGTGTAGGCATCAATGCCACAGTCACCTAGTTTTTTAATGAGGATGGTGTGGGAGACGGTGTCAAAGGCCTTGCTGAAGTCCAGAAAGACTACATCCACGGTGACACCTGCATCCAATTCTTTTGTGACCTGATCATAAAAGGCAATCAGGTAGGTCTGACATGAGCTGCCCCTAATGAAACCATGCTGGTTG
The DNA here is from genome assembly GCF_052110815.1 of Crocodylus siamensis. Taxonomy (NCBI): domain Eukaryota; kingdom Metazoa; phylum Chordata; order Crocodylia; family Crocodylidae; genus Crocodylus; species Crocodylus siamensis. Next base: position 239,997,582 of record NC_143397.1, on the reverse strand, counting down.
CCCTTGAGCATCATCGCTGAAGCTGGCCCATCGCAGATGTGCTCCTTGATGATCTTCTCAAAGAGTTTCCCTAGGATTGAGGTAAGACTGATGGGCCTATAGTTGCCCGGGTCCTCCCTCCTCCCTTTTTTAAAGATGGGGACCATGTTGGCTATCTTCCAAGCATCTGGCACCTGGCCCGAGCACCATGAGTGCTCGTAAAGCCATGCCAAGGGCCCTGCAATAACCCCTGCTAGCTCCCTCAATACCCTGGAGTGGAGAGCATTTGGACCCACTGATTTGAACATGTCCAGCCCCTCCAGAAGCTCTCTAACGCAGTCCTCCCCAGCCTGAGGTCTGGAGGCATTCCCCTCGAGTCTGTCTTGCATCATGGTGGGGAAGTCCTGGTCCCTGCCCAAGAAAACGGAGGTGAAGAATTGGTTAAAGAGGTCTGCTTTCTCCTTTGGTGCAACCACCAGATTGCCTAGAGAATCTTGCAGGGGCCCTACATTTTCCAGTGCTTTCTTCATCCTCCCTATATATTTGAAAAGGGACTTTTTATTATCTTTGATCTTGGACGCTGTCCTAGCTCTATGTCCGCCTTAGTTTTCCTGACAGCCCCCCTACAGGCCCGAGCAGAGGAGGTATACTCCTCTTTGGAGATAGCACCCCCCTTCCACTGGGTGTATGCTGCCTTTTTGGCTATCAGGCATTCCTGGACACCCTTGGTGAGCCAGGGGGGCTTTTGGGCACTCCTGCCCCTCTTGCTTCTTGTTGGGATGGTCACCCCTTGGGTCCTGAGTATTGTCTCCTTAAGGAACGACCACTCATCTTGGGCACTGAGTTCCCCTGCTCTCGAGAACCCCAGCACCTCTCCCACTAATCTCAACTTGTTCAAGTTGGTCCTCTTGAAGTCTGGCCCTAGGGTACTGGCATGGGCCCCACTCTCCCACCCAGCTGTCAGTGCACTGCCACATGCTCACTGCCACTCCCCCCTGCTGCTGCTGCTGTCACCACCATTTCCCCACTTCTCCCCACCCCGCCAGCCGCTCCAGCACCATGTGGTTCCTGGCTGTGTCTCTGGGACTGCAAGACACAGCAGGAGCTGGCTCAGCCTTGAGGACTGGGGCCATCCCTGATGGTCCTTCCCTCCCCCTCCCACATGTTCTTAGCTGAGTTACACTCTTGGATGGAGGGAGGTAGAGAACAGCCCCAGGGTCACCAGGCCAGAAACCTCTGCTAGGCAGAGGCTTCTGGTTGGGGCCTGGGGTGGGGCAGGTCTGGATGGACCTTTCTGCTGTGGCTGCTGGGTCCTGCTGCCCCTAGGCCCTGCCACCAGCTCCCCTTAGTCCTGTTGATGCTGGTGCTTGTCATCTTTTACAGCCATCCAGGGGCAGATAATTCATTTTCTACATTTTTGGGGGCCCCACAGGCCAGATAGAATGGCCTGATGGGTTGGATTGGGCCCGTGGGCCATATTTTGCCTGCCCCTGGATTATGAGCTAGATTCTCAGATAGCATACACTGATGTAGCATTGTCAAGGTAAACAATGCTTAAAGGAGTCAGAACATATTACTTCTAATACTGAGTAATACAAAGTCTTTGTAATGAAAGCTGTTTGGATATTGATTTAAGTTGGAGGTTAAAAAAAGCTTTTTATGTGTGAGGGTAGGGACACATGGGAACAAGCTATGAAAGGAAGATGCAGATGTTTTTCATCAGAGGTTTTTAGAAGTAAATTAGACAACCCTTGTTGGGGATGGTATGCTTGACCCTACCTCAGTACTAGAGGCTGAACTCAGTAATCTCCTGAGTTTGCATCAGACCAGAATTTCTGTGACCGTCTCTCTGACATGCTGACATACATTATTATGTGTTTATATTAGCACAGAGAGCCCCCACATCATTGGCTTATATAGGCCCTATCACAATGTAAATGAGAAATAGTGAAGCTATTTCCCTTTAAATTATATATAGTAAAAGTTCTGTTTTCCGGCATCTACAAGTCAGCATGCTCCACTAACCAGCATGCCAGCTTGTAAGAGAAAGTGAAACCGGAAGTGCCTACTGTGGCACTTCCGGTTTCTCCGAGCCCCCATGGCTTGGGGCAAAGCAGCCTGTGCTGCCAAGCCCCCACGGCCTGGGGGCATAACAGGCTGTGTGTGGCTGTGCAGGACCTGCCTCCCTGTCCAGGGAGTGGCGGTGATGCTGTAGGAGGGGCGGCAAAGCCGTGGGAGGGGCAGAGGGACCCCCCCAGATGCGGTGTGAGAAGTGGTGGCTGGGGCTGCTCAATTAACTGGCATATTTTGTTATCTGGCATCCCCCGTTCCCGTCCCCGTTTCATGCATTTTGCCCTGCACAAAACCCCATGTTCAGGAGTGTACACAGTGACAAAAAGCAGAGGCACGAATTTCTGCCTCTGCTATTTTTGCTGCAGCAAACACATGCCCCTGCACATGCATGCTCATCTGGATGCACTTCATGAGATTTCTTTTGGTCCAATCCTCCAATTTGTCTAGGTCTTTCTGAATCCAAGACCTATCCTCCAGCATATCTAGTACTCCCTGCAGCTTGGTGTCATCCATATCCTATGAACCCAGCTGACTTCCTGCCCTTTGGGCAGGGGGCTGGACTCGATGATCTCCCGAGGTCCCTTCCAGCCCTAATGTCTATGAAATCTATGAAACTTGCTGAGGGTGTACCCTATGCCATCTTCCATGAAAGTTGTGAGAGACCATATCAAAAGCCTTGCTAAAGTCAAGGTATAACATGTCCACTGCTCTCCCTGCATCCACAGAGCCTGTCATCTTATCATAGAAGACTGTCAGGTTTGTCAGACATGATTTGCCCTTGGTGAATCCATCTGACTGTTTCTAATAACTTTCTTCTTCTCCAAGTGCTTAGAAATGGATTCCTTGAGGATCTGCTCCATGATTTTTCCAGGGACTGAGAGGAGGCTGACCAGTCTGTAGTTCCCCAGGTCCTCCTTTTTTCCCTTTCTTAAAGATGGGCGCTATATTTGCTCTTTCTAATTGTCCGTGATCTCTCCCAGTTGCCCCAGGTTTTCAAAGATAATGGCCAATGGCTCTGCAATCACATCAGCCAACTCCCTTATCACCCTTGGGTGCACTGCATTTGGCTTCATAGATTTGTGCATGTCCAGCTATTCTAAAAAGAATCTTAGAATCATAGAAAATGAGGGTTGGACGGGACCTCAGGAGGTCATCTAGCCCAACCCCCTGCTCAAACCAGGACCAGCCCCAACTAGATCATCCCAACCAAGGCTTGGTCTAGCCAGGTTTTGAAAACCTCCAAGGATGGAGCTTCCACCGCCTCTCTGGTAACCTGTTCCAGTGTTTTACTAACTTCCTAGTGAGAAAATTCTTCCTAATATCTAACCTAAACTCCCCTTGCTGCAACTTGAAACCATTGCTCCTTGTTCTACCATCTGCCACCACTGAGAACAGTCTAGCTCCATCCTTCTTTGAATCACCAAATAGTCCCTAACCTAGTCATTTGCCACTGTTGGCTGCTCATGTCCTCTCCAAACTATATCCCAGGTGCAGTTGTCAGAGAGCACACCTTGCCTCTGAAGACTGAAGTAAAAAGGCCATGGAGCACTTCAGTTTTTTCAGCATCACCTGTCACTAGGTTGCCTCCCCCATTCAGTAAGGGACCCACACTTTCCCTGACCTTCCTCTTGTTACTGACATGTTTGTAGAAACCCTTCAAGTTGCCCTTCACATCCCTTGCTAGCTGGAACTCCAGATGTGCTTTGGCTTTTCTGATTTCATCCCTGCATGGCTGAGTAGTACTCTTATACTCCTCCGTAGCCATTTGTCCAAATTTCCATTTCTTGTAAGCTCCCTTTTTGTGTCTTAGCTCACTGAAGAGTTCCCTTCTAAGCCAAGCTGCTCTTCTGCTAAACTTGGCAGTCTTCCTCCACATTAGGACATCCCTTGCATGTGTCTGTTTTGGGTGGTGATGTACCTCTGTGTTTGAGGTGGGGCAGCTATCTTTTCAGCTTTCTCATACCTGAAAGGAGCTTGCATTTCTTTCAAGTTCTTTAAATGCAGGGCAGTGCTTACAGACCACATTCATAAATTGGATTTAATTCATCCATAGCAATACGAAGACTTAGAGAAATAATACTCAATATCAACTCTTATATTGAAATATAATCACCTAAATAAAAGGATTTTCCCCCCAGGTATTTTCTATTTATAACTCCCCCCTCTGTGACTATGCTTTGTGGATGTTCAGACACATGTTTCCCTGTACACATTTTAAAGCTTGTTTAGGTAATGTAATAAAATGTAATAATATGGATGGTATCTTGGAAGTTGCAGCAATAACCTCCAACAAACTTAAATTAAGAAGTGGATCGTAATTCTCAGATTTGTTGTAACTGGGTTTAGTTCCTCAGGAGTTTCAATGGAAGAAGAGAGGTTATTCCTGGCTTCCTGGCACCCTAAAAAATTTAAATCTTCTTTGGGATTTTGTAAAAATTCCATTTTGCCATTTAATTAATTCCTAGGTTATGCTGGGTGTCACATGGAGTGTTTTTGCTTTGTCTTATTGTTCCAGGTAGTTCTGGCTGACTCTGCTGGGATTTTGAAGGCTGACATCAAAGTGAGAAGAAATGTGCACAGAGCTGAAGAGGACCATGGATTTTTTTCATGGCTCATTTTAAGACTATTTTCCTTGCCGTAAAACCTTAAGATGATAGATACGGAATGTTGAATCAAAGTCAGGTGAACTAAATTTGCTTCCAACCAGCTAAAGAGAAGGCACATGAATGAACAAATGAACGGACTGAAACCCACCTTTCAGGACCAGTTTAAAGAACAGATTCCAAATGGGGGAGGGGACGTTTGCCACCAGCAAGCACAAAAAAGCCTCCAGGGAGGATTTCTAAAACCACTTGGTTTCATCAACAAACTTATCTGGAAAAGAAAATACCTTTAAAGTTTGCTGGAGGAAAATCTGTCACCTCCTTGACCCTTGCACAGCAACCATTGACTTTAGTAGAGCTCTCATTCAGATCAGTGGGAAAACTCCCATTGATCGGATGCAGCATCAAAGCCCAGCAGAACTGGGTTCAGTCTTAGTGAACTCCGTGTGCCACCCTCTGGTAGGCTTACACGTCTAACTAGATTTCTGCTTTTACCATATCCTTTCTCTTTCTTCTTTTGGGACTGAAAGTTCTTTGTCTATTCTTCTCACTGGGCGCATCTTTTTGTTTGTAAAAATATATGTCTCTCTCTATATAAAGTTATATCTATCTACACTCTTCATATCACGCCACAAAAAGAAAAACCTTCACCTGTTACAAAAACCACACCCGCACACCCGTACAAAGGCCTGCTGGCCCCCTGAACTCTTTACAACATCTGAATTACATGCAACACACACAACAACAATGAGTCCATCCTGGTCCCCCATACCAGGCCACACTTCCTTTCCACCCCCGCCTGCTTGCGGGGTCACATACTCAGTTCAAGTGTCCTCTCCATCTCTGTCACTCCAGCTCCCACTACATGAGATGCTATGTAGCTCGTTGCTACAGTGATGCAATGTTGGTGGGTACTAACTGTGATGCTGCCGCTAGTGCACAGTAGCTTGTTGCATCTGTGCAGTAGGGTCAGAAACAACCCGTGCGTTGCTGGGACTACGCACTACCCGCTGGGCAGTGGGGTGTGCATATAGACCCCTGCCCAGTGTCCCGAACAGTAATTCTTTCCTCGCTGCCTTCACGTTACTTCTTAGCTCTCAGGACCTTTTAAGCCACATTTTTCACCTGGAGCTGGAAAGAATAAACCACCTGGATTCAGGAAAAAATAAACAAACTACAAGAGCAAGGACCAGAATCCAGATTTTCTTCCTCCCAGAGGACTGTTCTAGCCCCTAGACATGCTCTGTCCTGCCTGCTGTGTTTTTGGCTCCAGGCAGATCTTGCATTCATAGATTTCATAGATTTCATAGACATTAGGGCTGGAAGGGACCTCGGGAGATCATCGAGTCCAGCCCCCTGCCCAAAGGGCAGGAAGTCAGCTGGGCTCATAGGATCCCAGCAAGATAAGCATCCAATTTGCTCTTGAAGGTGTTCAATGTAGGTGCCTGAACCACCTCCGCTGGCAGACTGTTCCAGACCTTGGGGGCTCGGACAGTAAAGAAATTGTTCCTTATGTCCTGCCTGAAACGGTCTTGCAGGAGTTTGTGACCGTTCGACCTCGTCATCCCTCGGGGCGCTCTGGTGAACAAACGTTCCCCCAGATCCTGGTGGTCACCCCTGATAAACCTATAGGTGGCCATCAGATCACCCCTGAGCCTGCGCTTTTCCAGGCTAAAGAGTCCCGTGGCTCTCAGCCTGTCATCATAAGATCTGTTTTCCTGACCTCTGATCATGCGCGTGGCTCTCCTCTGGACTCTCTCAAGCTTCTCCACATCCTTTTTGAATTGTGGAGCCCAAAACTGGACGCAGTACTCCAGCTGCGGCCTCACCAAGGCCGAGTACAAGGGGAGAATGACGTCCCGGGATTTGCTTGAGAAGCATCTATGGATGCACGCCAGCATTGTGGTCGCTTTACTAGCCATTCCTGGTTGCACAGTAGCTCAGGAGGAGTGGAAGCTGCCCCAGACAGACAAATTTATAATCTTGTAATTGTAATCCTTTCAGGCTGAGGAGGGCCTAAATCCAAGTCCCCCATTTCCTGGGGGAGTGCTGTTGGGCAAAAGTTAGACACCACCACTGCTCAGTTTGGTGCCTACCTCAGAAACCAGAGCTCTATATTCTGAATGGCCAGGAAACAGAAGGGCATAGGGTGCAGCCTAGGATAGATGCCTGAGCTCCAGAAAGAGGTGGCAGCCTTTTACATTTAACATTTCCCATTGGCTCTCTCTGGGTTCTCTCATGGGCAGGCCTGGATTTTGGAAAGCGGGGAACAGAAGCAGTGACTTGCTTTGCAGGGGTGTCTGTACCCTGGCTCCCAGCTTCCCCACCACACACCAGAGCGGGCAGACCCTGTCACAGAAGCAGCAGCGGGGGACTATTTTAAGGACCTCAAGAAGGTAAGAATCTTACCTCTACCCTCCCATCCTCTCTCTGCTCAGTGGCATGTTCCCGCCATTCCCATTTCTCCCTCCCACCCCATCCGCTGCTGCTGTCCCCAGATGACCTGGGGGCAGTGGAGATGCACCAGAGCTGCTTTTGCCTTGCTGCAGCTGGGTTGTACGTGAAGCCAGGCTGGGCCAGCGAGAGCAGCAGCAGTGGGCCAGTTCGCTTCCCTTGTGCCTGTTCCCAGGTTGGCATGGTATAGAGAGGGGGGCCAGGCAGGCAGAAGAGACCTGCCCACTGCTGATGGAGCCCAGCTGGAGTGGGCAAAAGCAGCTCTCAAGTTCTTGCCCTTACCCCTGGGGCAAGTGGTGACGGTGGCAGTGGTGAGTGCGGTGGGGAGGGGAAGTGCCACTGAGCATGGAGAGAAAGGGATGGGAGGGAATTCTTACGTACAGTAGGGACTTAAACAAAAGCCCCCGGCTGCTGCTCCCGCGGCGTGGTTGACTGACAGGGGAGAGGGGTGGGCGGTGCATCTGTACCGTTGGAACCCCCCTCCACCACATCTGCACCGGGCTCTCTGAATTGCCTTTTAGAGACGATCTCTCTGTGCCAGGGCACTAAGGTGTGCCTGCTCCTTAAGAGCAGAAGCTGCCTAGAGAGAGGGCCCTAAGAGCCGGGCAGAACCCCCCCAGGTGCAGGTTGCCATGGCAGCAGGCTAACGAGGGAATTAGCCTGCACCTGCACCCAGTCAGGTGACTAGAAGGAGGCAGGGCTCTGGGCGCACAGAAGCCCCAGGGCCGAGGCCAGCAGGGGTTAGTTCTCTGGCAGCAGCCAAGGGGGAAGGAGCTCTTGCAGAGAAAACTACTTGGAGATGCTTGACTGCCTCTTCTCCTGCTGGTAGGATTAAGGGGTTATAGGAACTCATAAGTGCTGGTGGGAAGGAGGCCCATTAAACTGAGAGAAGCTTGCCTTCTCAGAAAGGGATAGAGTGTGGACTACAGGGCATTGTTGTGTTGTAGCCCAGGGGCTTGTGCTGTCTGTTATTTTAACCGGTGGACTGGGCTGAGGTTACTGGGGGGTGGGGAGGAGGAGACCTCATTGGGGTACACTACTGTGCAGAGCCCCAGTGCCAGAGGGCACAGGGACAAGGGGTGAAAAGAGCCCAGTGCCAGTGAGGGTGTGTAGACAGGGGTGCAGAGTCAGTGACAACAGGAGGCTGAGCTAAGTTAAGGCCTCAGAGGGAGAATGTTTGAATACCACTTGCAAAGCATGGGGCATGGTAAAGGTGAAGTTTTGGAGCCATGCTTCTTGCCCATAAGGCTTGGGGGAGTATCGTAAGGCACGTCTTGAGTGTAGGACCCAGTAAGGGGTCCAACAACCTACAGGATTTAGAGGAGTCTGTCAGGACAGTGACTGCGCAGCAACCTGAGGGCAGCCTCCTGGGTCATCATTTAAACTAGCAAGATGTGGCAGGAAAGATTAGTAGGTCCCCATAGGGTGGGGCCAGCATGGTCACAGGACCCTTGGGACATCACTGCCATCCCTGGGGAGGCTGTATCATGACACTCTCTCCCCTATTGTCAGTATAGAACACTAGACCCCTACCCAGCATTGCTATTGTGAGATACCTAAATCTCCCCACCCTTGGCACCTATGGTAAATTTTGTTAAAATCGGTAGGTATCCTGGGGCTGTTTCAGCTGTTCGAAAGCCTATGTGTAGGCACTTATGTGACAAAGCTGGATCTGGATGTTTAGGCTGAAGTCATCTCAGATATAGCTGCCCATACTGTAATTGCATTTCTGATTGCAGTTTAGATACAACTAGAGTCACTGGCAGCAATGGGAGATCTGTTGACTTCTCATTCTGGCTTCAGAACTACTGGACAATATTCTGCTGTGGACATGTGAGTCGGTGTCTCTGTCACTGGTAGGAAATAAAGAAAAAAACAAGCACGTACATACTGGTTAGGTTGTTATTTTGCCCCTTAATTATTAGTAAAACTAGAAGTCTTGCAGGCTGTTTTTTTGATCTTACGTGTATATCTGGTTTATTGATTAATTCATAACTGAGGGAGCGTGACAATTCCATGCTCCGGGGTGGCTGTGATGCCTCTTGGTGGCCCTGTGACTCTTGCCTGGCTCAGTCTCTATTACAGCCCTTCCTTAACTGCTTGCTTACTGTGCCTTGTTCTTACTAGAGGTTGAACAGGGAAGGCTGGAACCTGAAAGCCATTATAGCTGGTATCACAGTATTTGAAATGCTGAAATTAAAGCACTGCTTTAGGGATGATTTGGCATCTCCAGTCTCAATCTGAAGCAGAGGTGAAAGGATGTGTCCAGGCACCCAGGACAGCTGCCACACATGGTCAGTGGAGACTTCTGGTTTCCATTGCTGCAGTGATCATGATTGCATGGCTGCAGTAGTTGCTGTTTGTTTTTCTGCCTTCCTGCAAGTTTTGGTGCCCAGGGCAGCTGTCCCTGTCCTAGTTGCACCACTGGTCTGACATACCAAGCAGTCTTTGTTAAGTTACTGGACACTATTTATTTTGCTTTGGCTCCCCCAACTCTCTAAAAACTTATAATTCTCTCCACAAATACATAACATTCTTCAAAGGTCACTTTTCAATCCTTAGTTTTGGTTTAGGCTGATAAATGCCTTATTGTTTTCCGTTAACACCAAGGTTCTTACAAATTCATTAATTTCCTCCTGGCAGATAATTTTCTTCTTCACTGTACAGATTTCTGTACAGGTTAGAGACAGAAAAAAGCTTAGTGTCTAAAAGGATTGACACCATATAATTTTGGGTGACTGATCCAGAGTCTGTAGACTTCAGTGATTTCATTGACTCAACTAGGCTATGAATCCAGCCCTTTGTCCTGTCCTGTTTCCAAAGACTCTCCGTGTAATACATCTCTATTTAGATATTTTCTGATAAATCTGCTTTATGGATGATCTGCTCCCTACTGGAGAAGAAGGGGATTTTTATTACTGACACCAATAGGAATGGAGTTTAAATCATCGCTGCACATCTGTGGGCTGAGATTCGGGGAAATTCTGGCTTAAGTGGTTTTGGCTTTGAGTTCAAACCTTCAGCATAGCATTGTTTTGAGATTCACTGATGTCACTCTCTCTATGGAAGGTAGCAATCTTAGTTTTCCATCTGTTGTCTCCCCCATCCCTATGGAATCCGTCTCATTTTTTGGTATGAGACTCTTTGCTAACATTTTTTAATTTTTGAGCCAGTATGTTGATTTTTTTGGGGGGGATCTTCTTACTGAAATATGATACCAAGGAAGACTTTCCATTTGGGGCCATGTGCATCTTAAGTATATCAATGCATCATCATCTTTACCAAAAAACCTCCTTTATGGTATTTGAGCTTGTCCACGCTACTAGCACCATTTCAGCTGTAAAATCATGGTAGTTCTGCTAAAGTTTTAGTGATCACTTTGTAAAAGAGTCACTATCTTGAGTCACTTTCCAGTATTTACAAGATGATTCATTTTCTAGGGCAGCTGGGTGAGAATTGGATTTTCTGTTTTCTGGAAACAGCCATGATTATTTTGACCTTTCTGCTAATGAAGCCAAAGGGTTAAACATTTTCCAGTAGATGGAAGTCTGAATCCCCCCCACCCCCAGCCTTGGGTTGACTGAGGCTATTTCTTTTAATTTTGACCTTGCATTCCAAAAAGTCCTTTCAAAACAACATTTAACATTTTTCTTATGAAAATATTAAAAGGGATGTTTCAACAATATCAAAATGCTCTATTTCCTATTTTATTCTAATTACATTTTCAGAAGAATTGACAGTTTTAAAAATGTAACCAATTTTGACAGTCTTTTTTTTTTTTTTTGCTCTAGAATATTTTAAAAGACATTTCTTACCAGGTCTAATGGCAAGGTTTTTGAACTATATATTATTTCAGACCTCTGGTAGGGATTTTCAGATGCTTTCCTGCAGTGGAAACTGTGCACTGCTGGCCAACTCAGCTCCTACTAAAGTCTGAGAGTTTCCTCATTGATTTCAATAAGAGCAGAGCTGGGCCATGGCTGAAAACTTGTTCAAGGGGCTGATTTGTAAAGACACAAAGTGGGATTTACATGTCTAGTTCTTATTGAGTGTATCTACACAAGACCTTTAGTGCACAGTTGAACAATTAACTGCACAGTAAATGTCCTAGTGTCTTTGTGTGTCTCTAGTATGGCTCACAAAAACTAATAAACTCTGCAGGTGGATTTACTTTGTAAAATACAAGTCCTACCCCACTGCAGACTTTTTTTTTTTTTTTTCTTTTTCATGTGCAGCAGTGTATGTGTAGACACTGATCCAGCTGGTTGGGGTACAGGGTGCCTCAGTGCAGGGCTAGCTGGCAGGCGGCCTCAGCACCAAGGCACTTTGCATCCCAGCCAGCCACTCTGTGTGCTGCAGAGCTCCTGTGCTGAGGCATACTGTGCTCCAGCCAGTTTGCCTCAGTGTGAGGGCTCTGCAGGACAATGAGAGAGGGAGCAGCCCTGGGGTGTCTACTCCTCTGTCTCCACATGCTGCTCCATGGCTGGCTGGGATGCAGTGTGTCTTAGCATGGGGACTAGTTTTGTGCTGAGACACCTTGTGCCCCAGCCAGCCCCTCGCCCCTTACAGCAGGTGGAGCCCAGTTGGAGAAGACCTGGGCTAGCAGGCTGACCCCCTGGGTCCCTTGCCAGCCTTGGCTGCTCTGACCAGGCTCCATGTGGTACATGTGAATAAACTATGGAGAAATTTGTTTGTTTGTTTTTGGGGGGGGAGGGGGGGGTTGCTCCTGGGTGCACATTCAAGTGGCAGCAAAAAACTCCAGAGCAATAACTTCAGGAGTTTATTGTTCCACATTAGTTGCAGAAGCATTCATTGCAATGGTGTAGATGTGCCCATTGATTTTTTTCGAAGGGAGCTGGGTGATTCATACTAGGGCTGTGCAAAGCTTTGGTAGTTGATTCAATTTGGAGGAGATTTGGCCTGATTTGGCGACTGAATCTCCAAATCCAAATTGAATTGGGAGACCCATTAAAAGGTCTGAATCAATTTGGAAGCCTCCAAATCTATTTGGAAAAGATTTGGAAAGACTTGGAGATTCAGAAGGCAGTCTTGCAGGAAACAGAAACTGAGAAGAGGGGTGGGAGAAGAGGGCAGGAAAGACTGCTCTGATACTGACATCTGTAGCTGGTCAGTGACTGTGAACTTTCCCTGAATTCCCTTCCAATCCCAGTATTGTGGGGGAGGGATTTAGAAATAACATATAAAGCTGTGTGTGAAGTGATCTGTGCCTTTTGTGAGCTGTCTCTCTTGGATCAGACCAGCAACATCTGAAAGGCTCTGGCTTGCTATCTAGTCTCTTGTTAGCTAGCTAGTCTCTCTTCTGTGTTTTCCCTGACAGTGTGTCATCACTGTGCACTGCAGGAAAGCACAACATATATTACAGACACATAGACATACACATTTTGCAGGACGCCAAACATTATGAAGCATGCTGGAAAGGCAGCTGCCAGGTCTGCTGGCAGGGGAGGGAGAGGGGGCAGAGGGAGAGCTGCAAGTTGCCCCTCTTCCCCCCCCTCCCCTCCCATCACCGCCAACATAGACACATCCTCTTTCCTGGCAGCAATGAGTCTTCTGCTGCTAGTGGGAGCAAGGAGGTGGGAGCAGTGTCTGCACTTGCACCACCTTCATTAACACCAGTAATAACCATCAGCACCAGCATGACAGTCTCCACCCCAGTTTCAGTTTCCCGTGTGAGCCTTCCAGTGCTAGAGGAGGAGCTGGCTCTAGAAGCAGTGGAGCTGACTGCTATAGCTAAGGAAATTCTGGGGAAGGAGGGGAAATCTGAGTTTGTGTTCCACAACCCTCAGAATTCCCCTAGAGGTAGGTCTCTTCTGGAAGGCATTTTGGAGGAGGTTATGGGGGCAGGTGGCTCAGCTCCTCCTGCTGTGCTTCTCTCTGGAGTGGATGGGGATAAGGCAGGATCCCCACCCTCAACCCAGAAGTGGGTGGGTAGTGTAGTGTGGGATCATTTTGAGGTGGCAGATGATCCCAGGTATGCTGCCTGTCAGCACTGCCAAAAGCAGATCAGCTGGGGCAAGGACGAGAAACATTTCACCACAGCAATGCTGCTGCATCTCAGGGGGAAGCACTACCTTGCCTTTCTTTCCCCTCAGCCTGGCACCACTGGGAACATGCCCAAAAAGAAGTCCCCCTCTTGCTCCAAAGTCCCCATCCCCAAGAAGCAAAGGCAGGCCACCTTGGACCAGTGGGGGAAAGGTGGAGACAAAAGGGGGGGCATGTTCCCAAGGTGAGCGAGGTCACCCAGAACATTAGGGAGATGCTTCCTCTGGGTGGCCAGCCCTTCTCCTTTGAGTATTCAGGGTTCAGGCAGCTCATGGTGCTTGTGGCCTCATCCTAGCAAGTGCCCACATGCACCAGCTTTAGCAGGATGGTGATGCCCCCCCATATGAGGCATGCAGGGAGTACTTGAGGGAGGAGCTGCGGAAGGCAGGGCCCCAGGTAGCTTTGCACTTCACCTTGGACATCTGAGCAGCTGGGGTGGCAATCATGCCTACCTCTCCCTCACAGAGCACTGGATGTGATCAGTCAGGGTGTTGGTCTGCTGACCTTCAAGCAGAGGTATTGGATGAGTCCCACATGGCAACAGAGATCATGGTGGCCGTGAACTGCAGGGGTGGCTTGTTGGGTAGGTCGAGCTCACCCGCAGGCTCATGGTTACCAGCAGTGGGTCCAATATGGACTAGGTGGTGTGCAATGCCAACTTTGTTGGCATCTGCTGTGTGGCATACAAGTTCCAACTCATAGTCAGGGACACCTAGTCAGGGATGCCATGCCTAGGGTTCCCAATGACGGTGCTGTCACTACCACCATCAGCCAGCTCACTTGAAAATGCAGGAAGGTGGTGGGCTATTTCCACCGGAGCATCAAGGGGGACAAGATGCTGTGGGACAGACAGACAGGCAGAGCTGAGCATCCCGCAGCACAAAATCATGTAAGATGTGGAGACTCAGTGGAACTCTGCATACCTGATGCTGGAAAGGCTGGTGGAGCAACAGAAGGCCATCCATGAGATGGCCTTGCACGGGGAGATTTGGATCAGCAGCCCCCTTAACAAAACAGAGTGGGATACCATCTCCCAGATCTTGGTGGTTCTTAAGCCATTCCTCGAGGCAACTAAGAGCCTCAGCGCTGGTGATGCCCTCCTTAGCTAAGTGATCCCCATAGTGAAGGAGCTTGAGAATCAAATGGAGAAGTTCCAGGGGATTGATGTTCCTGGCTGGGGCAAGCCGCTTTCACCACAGGTGCAGGCACTGGTGAAGTGGCTGAAGGAGGGCATCCAAAAATGGCTGGATCTGTTGTGGTCCAGTATGGTCCACGTGCTGGTGGGGGCGTAGTATGTGAAAGTAGAGAGGTACCTGGGGAGTTGGTCACATGTCAGGCAGGTTATAGTGCGTCATAAATCCAATGTCTATATTCAGTCCATGAGTTTCTGTATCTAGGAGGTTGATGAAGTGAAGTTCATAGGCTTGTTTGTGAAAGGTGTTTTGTAAATTCCCTTTGAGGATCAGGACTGAGAGACTGGAAAAAGGGAGTTGTTTTCTTGTGAGCAATATGCCTCCACTGGTAATTGAGTGTTCTTGTCTTTAATAGATGTCTGGTGTGCATTCAGTCTGGTGCACGGTTGTTGTTTGGTCTCTCCTATGTATTTTCCATCAGGGCATTTGGTGCACTGGATGAGATGTATAATGTTTCTGGAGGTGCAGCTGTAAGATCCAGGAATACTGATGGTTCTGTTGTGGGGTGTAGTAACTGTGGAGTACTGAAGATATATTGGTATGTGTCACCGACGGGCCTTCTTGTGTCGTTCCTGGGAGCACTGCCCTCCTGGTCGTTGGCTACTCCCCGTCTGGACCTGGTTGTCACCGTGGGTGTTAGTTTTTCCCTGTTGCCAACCCCACTCTTGCCTGCCACGACTTGCTGTTTCCCCAGTGGGCGGGGCTAGTTCACAGGTCCCTTGGTGGCCCGGGCTTGGCCCGCTGGTTGCACACGGGGCTCCTCCACCCCTACACCCTGGCCTCACGCCACCCGTGGGCTCCGCTTTCCCGTGTCTGCTCTGTGCTGCTTCTGCAGGCTTCCCACACATCCTTCGTTCTTGATCCCACCATCCGGGGATTTCCCACCTCAGTGTAAGCCCCTTCACCTTAACCTACACTGGTGACTCAGTCACATCGTCTGTATACCCCGCGCCACAAGCCCTTCACCCAGTGAGACCCTCTACACTAGGAGTCTCTGATATTCTCACTGTCACGCGGACCCTCCAACAGATCCCTCCTAGCCCGGATGGGGCGGGGAAGGGATTCCCCTTAGCTGCTCTCTGGCTGCCCCGCTCCTATCTCTTTAACAGGCGTCTGCTGGTCTTGGCGGCGATCCCGCCCCGATCTCCCTCCAGCCAGGTGATCCACGATCCTTCACCCCTCTTCGGCGTGCCTCGCACCCACCGTCCCAGCACTTACTTCAGGGTCCTCAGAATCCTCCTGGGTCGTCCTGATCTCTAGCAGCTCACCTGATCCACCGTTCCAGGGATGATCCACCAAAGTCCCGGTCGTCGAGCTTCTCTTAGGGGTCGCTGCTCTCTCCGGCACGCCAGCTCGAGGTTATCCATCCCAGAGTTCCCTCGCCATCGCTGGCCCTAACTGTTTCTTTCTTCCTGGGCTTTCCACTGCCTCTGGAGTGGCGGCTGCCATTTTTAAATCCCCCAGCCAGCATCTGGCGCTGCCGTCAGCTGCTGGCCACAGCTGTACAAAGATGCAGCTAATGAGCTGCGCGGGTTCTCCCCCCGACTTGGCGTCTCTCCTGTCCTGGGCTGCAGGTAAGTGTCTCCTGTTACCTCGGGCCCCGGGACAGTACGTTTTGCACTTCTTGTCATGGCATGGTCTGGATCCATTTGGTGTGTTTTGGGCTGTAGGAAGTTTGCTTTTGGTGATGAAGTTTGCGAGGTTCAGTGCTTGTTTGAGATTACAAAACACTTTTCACAGATGAGCCTATGAACTTCACTTCATTAACTTCCTAGATACAAACACTTATGGACTCAATATAGACATTGGATTTATGACACACTATAACCTGCTTGACATCTGACTCCCCAGGTACCTCTCCACTTTTACCTGCTACATCCCCTCCCCTCCTGCCAGCCTGTCTCTCAGCCCCCGATGCCTCAATTTTACATTTTCACTGACTGGCTTTCTTGTATGCATACCAGCCTCTGGCTTCTTTAATATTTATTCTATCCAGGACGAGTACACACACCAATTGCAGATGCTTCCTCAGCCTGATGAAGGGTTTTTAAACCCAAAACCTTGCTAAGATATATTCTTCAACTGTTCAGCTGGTCTAATAAAAGATAGCAAATTGACCCAAAGAACCATGTCTGCTTATGTCCTTAGACCAACACAGCTACAACCTACACTCCTTAACACAAGTGATACGAGTTTTGCTTTCAACAGTTTGAGGGGCACTTTCACAGAAACTCCTGCACCTATCTCCTTGAAACTTGGCAGGCTTCATGCCCTCAGAAGGGGCTATCATCCCTGTTTTTTTAATTTGAATCTTTAAAAAAAACAACAACAAACCACACAATTTTATAGGTATTTTAGTGATTCCCCATTATAGTCTATGGCTGAATCTCTGAATCTGTTTTGGCCAAATTGAATCAGGACAGTGACTCTAATTGAATCACTGTTCCTCTGAATCAGCCAAATCTGAATCTGAATTGAATACTTGCTGCTTTGCACAGGCCTAATTCCTGGTGCTGGTGGTGCTGGCTCCTACCCTGGGGGTCTTAAAGAAGAGGCTTGATGCCTACCTGGCTGGAATCATTTGAGCCCAGTTTTTTCTCATGCCCAGGCAGGGGGTCGGACTTGAAGATCTACAAGGTCCCTTCCGACCTGACTTCTATGATTCTATACCCATGGCATCTTTGGCAGTCTCGAGGTAAATCTCCCCTCATTGCTAATTAGGTCTAACATCTGTAGCAGGGTCATTAGATTCTAGTTTGTTCTTGTACTATGGGCTAGTAATCCTGTGGCAACTTCATTTCTGTTGGGAAATATTGGAATTTTTAAAAAAAAGTGTTTTAAATATGAAAATTCAGTCCATAATAGAGTATCCCGTATGACTTGCATTACGTTGTCTATGAGTTTTTTCACTGGTTTTTAGAGTGCCACTGATTCTTCTACAGTCAATGCTTAAATAAAACAAAGAAGCCCAGAAGGTATTATCAGTGTTAGAAATTAACAGCAGTGGCAGTAAGATAAAGATAATTGATGTTATTTAGTGATTTTTTTGAAGTTATTAGTTGTGTCATAGGTAATAAAGTTGACATTTGTCTGTCACTACTTTTAAGATATCACATTGTAACAAGTGGGTGTCCCGAAGTTGGTCAGATTGTTGGCCTACCCACTTTTCTCTGGGTTAACTGCCCACCTACTTCAACCACCATGCCTTTGATACAATCAAAAGATGATAACAAGGCGCAAGGCTACCCATTTACTTGCCCTGATGCCAAAGGCTTATATACATGTCTCTGACCTCCTTTTATACCGTATCCCATGCCTCGCAGATGGCATCCATGGCCTAACACATGGCCTTAATATGTTTGGCCACACTTGGCCTATAAGCCCATGTCCTCACACTGGGATCCATGCTCCAGAGTCTTATATGGAACTCTCACTCCCCACTGGAGCTCGCAGTCACTGTGCTGTCATACTGGGCTCTCCTTTAATCCATCAGAGTTCCTAGTCCCTACCAATTCAGGGCTCCAAGTCCCTACCACCTTGGGCACGGTACCCGACTCGGGACCCTCTCAGTTCCTCATGCCCCTATACTGGGGCCTAATCCTCTGCTCTACACTGGGCCTCAAATCCCTTTATCCCCTTGCCTGAGGAGCCTAACTTCCTCATCTTAGGGGCCCACCCCCCTGGAGCCTCACACCTGGCTCCTTAATACAACCTCAGAGATTTCAGTGAGTCTGGGCACTGCCTCGAGTCCCTTCCTGACCTGGGCCTTGCCTCAGGACTCTCTGTGAGCCTGGGCTCCTGCTTTTAATTCAGGGTGTGCTCCCATAGCCTTTTCCCTCCGTGGGATCACCCACAAGGCAGCAGGGGATGAGGCTTTCTGGTGCCCCATACTCACCCTTCACTGGGGAGACCCCCGGTGCAGCATTTCCTGGAGGCTGCCCCACCAGCGGCATCCCACCACACCAACCAGCCCCAGCAGGGTGTAGTTTTAGGTTATGCCCCAGGACCAGGAGCTTCCAGCCATCCCCATAGCTCCTGCTCTTACTTTCAAAATGTCATGAGGAGCAGCTCCAGCCAGGTGGTATTCTCCCAACTGCTAGCAGCAGACTGCTGGTCTTGCTGCCCTGGGCCCTGTTCCCAATCAGGCAGTTGTTCCTAATAGGAATTGCAACCAGCTGCAGGCTGCGTTGCTGCTGCTCATGCCCCTGTGAGTAACAGAGCACACCCTGTGCTCTGTTACATGCATACAGTCCAAACCGTATACGTTCATAATAAAGGTGTTTGATTTTGTATTTTGATGCCAAATTTCCATAATTGCACATGGCACAAGTGCTTTGGATGTTGTGTTTTAGCAAATGCATGCACAAATACTGGTAACAGAGTACATTCTGAAAACAAAATATTCAGAATTTGGCAGCGCTTGCAAATACCTTGTCCCAAGGAGACTACAATTCAACACAATGCTTCTATGGTGTTGGAAGAAATCCGGGTTATGGAGAAACATTGATATGGCTATTTACCTTATTACAGGTGACTAGAAGTTATTTTTGCATGTTAAGAAGCCTGAGGAAGAATATTGTGATACTGGAAATCTTGCCAGTAAAAGATAACACCCATGAGAATTTTTTCCTTTCACATAGCTCCTGGATTATCATAGTAGCAGCATCACCTCAACACTTTCTTTTGCAAGTTAAGTTTCTCCACACCCCTTTATGAAGGCAATGCTAAAAATGAGTTCTTAAGAAAAGGGAGGTTTGATTTTGGTATATGTTTGAGATTTGCAGATGACTAGTGTCATAGAAGACCTTAGTCTATTTTGTTGTGTTTTTAGTTTGGTTTCGAGATGCAGATTTTGGATTCACTTAAATGCAATGTGCAATTTGAGCACTAATGTTTCTGAACTTCCCTGAGCAAGTCTGTCTGAGGCATTGCCATTTTTGGCTAGGTACAGAGGTTCAGAAAGCCCAAGGCAGAGTTACACTATATTTCATGGCTTTTTCTAAGTCCCCTAGATGGTGCTCAACATCTGCACAGAAAGCTGGGAGGAATATGCAGAATCCCATCCGGTCTGAAGGGAACATCTGGTACTGGGTGCAGGTCAACATGAAGTGGCTCTAATCCACAGGATGGAAGCAAAATGGGAGAGATGCTGTAAAGGTGGACTCCAGCTCGGACAACATATGGATCTGTGAAACTTGTAACAAGTTGTGTCACTCCCGAATTGGGCTTGTCAGCCACAAACTTATCAGGCGTCTGACTAGACTGTGTATGTGTCCCATGATCACCAGAGGATCAAATGGTTGCCTATAGATTAGTTTGGAGTGAACAGAAACCACGTTCACCCTTGTGGGATGGGGCACAGAGGCAATTTGCACTGGCCAAGGCCAGCAGGCTGAGGGCACTCATGGTAGGCTGCCAGAAACTGCCAAGCGTGGCCAAGCAGTTGGTCATTTCTGACCAGGCAGTGTGGCCCCAGCCCTGCCTGCTGCCACCTGTCTGGCAGCTGGGGCGGGGAATGGAGTCCCCCTTGCACAGCTCCCCCCCAGGTATGCTGGCTTGGGTCTGGTGGGGACAGGGCTGGGAGTGGAGCCCCTCCTCCCCCCCTTCCCCTGTGTAGGCCCTCTCAGATTTCTGGCTTAGGGCCCGGGGATGCCGGGGCAGGTCCACGGGGTGGGCAGCTCTGCTGACTTCCTCCTTGCCCTTGGTGCTCAGCGCTGCAGACAGCACATCGTTCAAAGCCGGAGCTCCTGGCAGCAGCTGTCAGGAGGGTCGGGGATGGGGGAGCAGTGGGGGAATAGAGCCCCTTGCCACATGGGCCTTCCCCCACTGTCCTGGACTGGGGCTAGGACCCTGCAGTGATGGGGTACCATTCCCCCTTTCCTCCCCCTTTCCCCCCCCAGGGAGAGGTGGGTTTTTCTGGCTCCTGTCTCTGACAACCTGGGGGTAGGGTTGGCCCAGTGCTTGCCTGGAGTAGAGGAACACTGGCCAATGTTAGCACGTTGCCCTGAAAGGGGTGTCTGCGAGTGCTGAACTAAGGCAATTTGCTGTGGGATCTGGGACAGACATTGGATATACTGCTCTATCTTAAACTGATTTAAGTCTAAGTCTACATCCAGGTTTATTTTGGAGTGGGTTCTGCCATTTTGAAATCTGTCTGTGCTGAACTTCTATTCTGTTACAGGTTTAGATTGCACATAAACTGGTATAAGTGATCAGAAACCAATGTCTGTACCTAGCCTTTATATCTTCAAAGGAAGTTTTTCTTGTAGAGGGCGCACCAGCTACAGCACAGCTTGTGCACAACTTGCCAGCTTGACCAGGACGAATTGGAGGAATTTCTTCCATCAGTCAGGAAGGGGTGCCCCTCCTTCTCCTGACTGGTGCATTTATGATCCAGGGGCAGAGCTCCTGGAAGGAGGGGTCCCAGTGAGGTTTTCACCACCCCTTACTCTGGTAGGACCTTTTGTCCGTCCCTTTCCTCCCACAGGGACACTGGGCCTGGCCCCAGAAAAGGTGGGCTAAGCCCCATGCCTCACCTTGACTGAAGGTGGGGCATTGGAGGTGCCCAGGGCTGGACCGCAGCCTGTGAAGAAGGACCCCCTGCAGCATGCCAGAGCAGCAGCCCGGTCCACACCGTGAGGGGTGAGGGGGAAGCAAGCCTACCACATCCCTGCTCAGGACAACTGTGAATTCGGGAATAGCAGCTTTGTAGGGGAGGGGCCAGAGAAAAGGTGACCTCCCACCCTGCCCCTTTCAGAGAACTGGGTGAGCATGTGCCCTACAAAATGTGAAGCTGCACCTAATATTTTGTAAACTGGCTGTACTGTGTGAGTTTCATAGTTTCTAGGGTCGGAAAGGACCTGAGTAAATCATCTAGTCCAACCCCCTGCCATGGCAGAAAAGATTATTGGGGTCAAACAACCCCAGCAAGATGTTCATCCAACCTCCTCTTAAACACCTCCAGGGCAGGAGCCTGCACCACTTCTCTTGGGAGTTGGTTCCAGACCCTAGCCGCCCTGACCGTGAAGTAGCGCCTCCTGATATCCAGCCTAAACCTGCCCTCTGCCAGCTTGTGACCGTTATTCCTGGTCACTCCTGGCAGTGCACGGGGGAATAGTGATTCCTCCAATGCCTGCTGATCCCCCCCTGACTAATTTATAACAGGTCACTAGATCCTCCCTCAGCCTTCTCTTCTGGAGGCTGAACAGGTTCAGGTCTCGTAGCCTCTCCTCATAGGGCCTGCCCTGCTGCCCCCGGATCATGTAAGTGGCCCTCCTCTGGACCCTCTCCATGCTGTCCACATCCCTCTTGAAGTGCGGCGCCCAGAACTGGACGCAGTACTCCAGCTGCGGCCTGACCAGTGCCACATAGAGGGGGAGAATCACCTCTTTGGACCTGCTCGAGATGCATCTGTGGATGCATGACAAGGTGCGGTTGGCCTTCCTGACTGCCTCCCCACACTGCCGGCCCATGTTCATCTTGGAGTCGATGATGACTCCAAGATCCTTTTCCGCCTTCGTGCTGACAAGAGGGGAGTTCCCCAGCCGGTAGGTATGGTGCCGGTTGTTCCTCCCCAGGTGCATCACCTTGCACTTGTCTGTGTTGAATCCCATCCTATTCACATCCGCCCGCCCGTGTAGCCTGTCTAGGTCTGATTGAAGCCTGATGCTTCCTTCTAGTGTGCCAACATCCCCTCACATCTTAGTGTCATCAGCAAATTTGAACAGGGTGCTTTTTACCCATTCGTCCAAATCGCTGATGAAGATGTTGAACAGTGCGGGCCCGAGGACCGAGTCCTGGGGGACCCCACTGCCCACGTCCCTCCAGGTTGAGAAAGACCCATCCACCACCACCCTCTAGGTGCGGCCCTCCAGCCAGTTGGCGACCCAAGTGTGGGCGTTGACACCACAGTCCCCCAGTTTCTTAATGAGAACGGGGTGAGAGACAGTGTTGAAGGCCTTCTGAAAGTCCAGGAAGACTATGTCCACTGCTACCCCTGCATCTAATGATCTGGTAATCTGATCATAGAAGGCCACCAGGTTGGTCTGACAGGACCTGCTACTGATGAACCCGTGTTGGTTGTTATATTTTAGCTGGTAAATAATTTTCAGGTTGTTACTTTCTATTGGAGTGTATTTTTTTTGTTTAATTTGTTGAGTATTATATTGGGAATCTGGTACTTACCTCTGGAGGCCTGCACAGGATTGCCCTGTGGGCCTACTGGCTTACCTTAAGGATCTCGGGGTCCTGGGTAGGGGGGCCACTCTCCAAGCATACCCTGTGCAACCCCATTCCTGAATATAGTTATAAATATGTGTATGCAAAAGAATGTATGGTGGTGAATTTTCTCTAATATTATCTATTTGCTGTGAGCGAGAGACTTATTGCATTGCAGATTTTGGTGGAAAATCTGCAAACTTTCAATATAAACTGTTGTCTTTCTCTTGTTGGCTTGTTAGGGGAACAAAAACAACAATATAATTCCCAACTGACTGGAATAATGAGGCAAATTATTGTACAGACCAATTAGACAAAAAGTAGTCAACCTTTCAAACCATGTAGATGCTGGAAAGATCCACCTAAAGGCATGGAGACTTCAGTTTGGTGGTTGAGAATTCCTGATAAAACTGTTTACTAAAAATGATTAACTATAATGCCGGAAGAACCATAAAAAGTGGACAAAAGTGCATGCAACAATCGTTTACATTATGGACATCTAGAGGTGGCTGAGGATTTCTATGCACTGTTGCATAAAAAGATTAGCTCTGTATGTGGAATAGCTGTGTGTGTATGTGGGCAGTTTACCTCTGAACAGGTCAGAGTAATATTAATTGGATGCGAACAAATTGAGGTTCTCTGCTCATTTATGAATCATCTTTCATTTTCATAATTAAGAGTAGAAGAAGCTCGCATCTGAAAGCTGGACAAGGTAAAGTGGGTCAGCATAATAGTCTGTAATCCTGAAGTAGGGTAATGCAATGGGACTCATTATTTAATTATGAAGAGTTGGCCTCTTCTGATACGTAACTCTTAAACCGCCAGAGCTCTGAGAGAGACTGACTAGCACAGAAAGGACAATACCATACATGTAGCCTGTGCACCATAGTGGCTATAATGACAAATGCACAAAACTATATACAAACTAGGATGTCTGCAGCCCCCAAAAAGGTATGTATAAAGGTAGGTATAGACATATGTAATTGTAAGCCTTTAGGCAGGAGAGAATAGAGGCCTAATTCATACTGCATTGAAGAGTGTGGAAAGATTCCCATTGACTAAACCACATAATGATTACTATGCAGTTTGCTGGATTGCATTCTCTTTTTTTTTTTTCTTTTTATCAGTGGTTGGCTGCCCTATAATAAAGTTAAGACACTGCTCTAAGGCCTAATTATGTGTAATCTGTAGGGGCTGAATAAATCAGAACAACAATTCAATGTATTTGGCTGGTTTGAGAAGATATTGGAAGGTCCCAGTTCCAGCGTCGGGCAGATAGCTGTTGGCTCCTGGTGTAGAGGCACAAACAGCCCTCTTCTCGTATCCCTACTGCCTATGCAGACTTCCATAATATTAGGACCAGTCCTTGTTTGGGCTCCCCTGGCATTAGCAAAGGTTCCCCTGGCATTATTCTGAAGGGAAATTACAGCACAGGTGCTTCAGGCTTGGTCAGCCTGGAGCAATGTGCTTGTCTGAGATTTGTTTCTTCATGCTCTCCCTGCTGTGGCTATGTACCCTGCCTTCCTGGTGAGAATAAAAAGGTATATATGTCTAGGCCGTTGTTATTTAGATAGTTGAGTGCAGGGGGGCTGGATTCTGAATACCAGAAACAAAAGGGTCTTTGTTTTGCGTGTTGAGAAAAGGAAAGGCCAGTGTTGCAATGAGGCTAAGTGTAAAGATCCTCTCTAGCTCAGTCATCTGCTCTGTGGGACTTTTCCCTTCATGGCTCCCCTGCGAGTGCCATGAGCAGAGGTTTTGCTGAGATGGATTTAACTGACATTAGAAAGCTCGGTTTATCTGAATTAAATGATGGGCAGTTTGCTAATGCAGTGCTGCAGCAGGAGGTCCTAGGGTGTAAATCTCTTGTGATGCTCTTTCTAATTCAGAGTTGAGAGGCAGAGAGCCTGCTGAGTGACTGCCTGGTTTTTAATCTCCATTGCAGCTGCTTACAGGGAAGAACTGCTTTGTCCTTTCTAACATCCTTTCATCAAGGATCACAAACTGAACAAATTAAATCTCCCAACAACTATATAAAATAGGATTATCCCCATTTCACAGGTGAAACAAGGCACAGAAAGGCTAAGTGGCATCTAGTTATCAGAAGTAATACCTCAGAACACGGTCAGTTTGAGTCGGGCTCTGTGAACACATCTAAAAGAGAGCCCTTGCCCTGAGGAGACTAACTTCAATAGAGAAGACCAGTATTGCTTCATTTTCTGACCCCATGGGCTGGATGTGTTGCATGGGCTGGCCCCAGGGCTGCAATCTGGCATTCTGGTTGGCCACACATGCCAGCCTAACACCACAAGTGGCCCAATCTGGCTGCTCTTAAACTTGACCCTGCATGCTGGCTACAGCTGCCCACTGGTGCAAACCCACATGCCAGATCCAGCCATGCACTTATAGCAGGCTTACTTTCTTTGGAGCTTGGGTTGAGTCCCAGGATGGAGGGTCTGCTGTTTGATTGGTGGAGCCCACCGACCAATCCGGAGGCAGCACAATGGAAGCAATGCAAAGGATCAGCTGAACCGGAATCAGAACTACACCAGTCAGTTCCAGAAGAGTGTAGGAGGGGAGCGTGCTCAGCAGGCTGAGCGATGTGGTGAGGGACTCGAGAGCTGAGCCAAGAAAATCTGGGGAGCTCTCTCCCAGTGGGCCGTAGCCCCAAGGCTCCTGAAGCTGTCACTGGAGGAGCAGCCTTGGGAGCAGTGTGAGATGGCTCAGGCCCATCACGGTGCATGGTTTGGTGCACAGAGTCCAGGCTTTGGGACCTGCAAGCAGCGGCTTGAGCCTGCAACCCTGGCAGGGCCAGCGGGCCACACGGTGCATGGAGTAGCGTGCAGGGCAAGGTCACTGGGGGAGGGGAGGACCACAGTGAGGCGGCTCAGGCCCCATCTCTCAGCAAGCGGCCAGGTCCCACAGGGCTCAGGGCAGCGCACGGGCCCAAGCCTTGGGAGCCAGGGAGCAGCGGAGGCTGCTTCAGTTAGCCACCTGGTGTGAGGATGGCCGGCCGGAGCCTGAAGGGCCTGGCCTATGCTAACAGAGCCCTCAGTGCCAAGCCAGGGCATGGGGAAATAGTAGTGCCGCAGCGTGAAGCCCAGCACCCAGAAGCCAGCAGCAGTGGTGCAGCAGCTGAGAGGAGCTGAGCCCTTGGTGCCCAGAGCATGGCACAGGGTGGGGAGGAGCCCAATGGCATGGGAGAGGCCTGGAGAGGTGCTTCAGCAGAGGAGACCCCACTGAGCTGTGCCCTGACCACCACCAACTGAGGGAGCGTGAGTCTTTGGGCCCTTGGGCCCCAGGGGAAAGACATTTGGGGTAGGCAACTCCAGAGAAGGGGCTGGATGAGCAGCCCCCTGCCTAGTCAAGGCCCTACGGGGAGGGGCCCCTGGTGCTTTCTGGATACCCCGCAAGGGACCCCATTGAAAGGAGGACTATCTCTTGCCATGGGTCAGGGACTATGTTAAGGAATAGATGATATTAAGATTGTTCCTGTTTGTGCCTTATATTGTGTAACTGAAATGTTGTATTGTGTTGATGCTGCTAAAATTTGTTTTATTGTGATGGGTAAATAATGTTATTTAGGGTTTGACCTTTTGGTTTTTGGTTAATGTTCACTGTATAAATATATGTATATGATATTTAGTTTTATGTTTATGTATATTATAACTCAATACATTGTGTGTAGTTAATAAATTTGGGCCTGGGCTAACTCTATAGAGGAAAGAGGGATCTGCTTAAATTCTGGCATCCCTCTCACAGCACCCCCTCCTGCCTCCCTGAGAATAGGGCATACCCTTGAGTGTACCTGGGTTACACACTGATCCAACCCCATGCTCTGGATCCTATACTGTGTGTCAATCTAAATCTCTGTGCCAGCCCCATTGTACGCAGGTGAGATCTAGCATGCAGGACCCTCTGGGGCTCCCAGTGAGTCTAGAAATGTGGCAGCAGGGAACTGTAACTAGTGCTGCCACTGCTTCTCCACCACCAAATTTTCTTTACTGTGGAAAGACCATGGGCTGGATGACATGGCTTTGCAGGCCAGATTTGGCCCACCAGCCAAGGGTTGAGTACTCCTGGACAAGGACAATGAAAGGTAAGAGGGGAAATGGGGGTGGGGAGGGGGACAGAGAAGCACAAGATCCACCACAGGTCAGAGCTGGAATCGAAACTCTAGGCTCCTGGTCCAGTGCCCTAACCAATGGGCCATGCTGCTGCCAAGCAAATAGAGATGGAATAGTGGGTGGGCATGGAGGTTCTAGCTTTTTAGACCATGCTTTATCCCCAAACATAGAAAAGGAACACGTGAGAGGATCATTTGGCCAGAGACACTACTCAAAGCCTGAGGGTCATGGATAACAGTGAAGAATTTTAGAGAAAATACCTCTTGTGTAACTACTGACCCAACATTCATAGTGTTTGGGTGCAGGTTCCTGATTGTTAGGGTGAATAAATGGTAGTCCTATTTGTGCCAGGGATTGGGAGTATGAACCTGTTACTTGAATTCACCTGTTTCTGGATGACTGTCTCACGCTTATTTTATTTTATTTTTTTTGTTTTTGTTTTTTAGCATAATACATAGTTGTTTTTTTTTCCCAGAAGGAAGAAGAAAAGATAATAGATCTCCATCTTCTATTGCCTGTAAAGTAAACAGTTTTGTAGATGGTGACCAAGATTTTATGGACTAACTTCTTTTCTCTGTCAGATGATCTAATAGTCCAGCTCTGTTGGTAACTTGACAGGTAAATTCTGCCCTAAATTGCACCTACTGATTTTATTAGTGTTAGTGAGATGTCAGCAAGGGAGGAATTTAGCTTGTATATTTTGTTTTTTGCATTTCTGAAGTAGTCCATAAAAGTCAGTATCATTGCTCTGTGCCTGATCAAGGAGGACTAGCAAAGAATTGAAGAGGTAGCATATGCTAGAGTGAGTGCCCAAATGCTAGGCCTGTGCAAATAAGCAGCTATTCAATCTGGCTTTGCATCCAGCCGCTTTGGATGCCAGTGATCTGATCCAGAGCTCCGGACTGGATTCCCATTTCGATCTGGCTGAAGTGGCTCCAAACCTTCAGAGCTGCCTCAGAGTTCCGGCCATAGGGAATAATGGGGAATCAATGAAATAATTATAGCTTTATTTTTTGTCTGATTTTTTTTTTTTTTTGTGTGGTTTTGTAGGTGTTTAATCATTGCTTGTTAACTCATTAACGTCTTCAGAACAGACAGAGGAAATAATCAATACAGGCAATCAACTGCCCCATGACAGAGACAGTCAGTTGCACAAGCACCTATGTCACGAGTTTTGCCTGTCTGCAGCTAGAGGTGCAGACCTCCAGAAGCCAGACTTCTCCAGCAACTATCTCCTTGACAGCTGGCAGGCTTCATGGCCACAGCACGGGCTACCATCCCTGCAGCTTTTTCTGCTGTGCCTTAACACACACACTGTCACCCATGTCACGAGTTTTACTTGTCTGCAGCTTGAAGTGCAGTTCCCTCAAACCCCTGCACCTATCACCTTTGAAACTTGGCAGGCTCAGCAGGGGACACCCCTGCAGTTTTCACCCCCCTGTGGCATAACACATAGACATGACATGAGAGGTGCTCTCAAGAATTTGGGGTGCACTGATCTTCTTGAAACTTGGCAGGCTTCATGCTCTCAACAGAGGCTATCATCCTTGCATATTTCATCCAAATCAGCCAAAAACCAACAACATTATAGATAGTTCATTTTTTCCCCATTATACCCTATGGCTGGATCTCCGAGGTGGCTTCAAAGCAGTTCAGAAGCTCTGAACCATTCTGGAAAGCCTAAAGAAGCCAGCACTTTGATCCAGAGATGCTGCTTCAGATGCCGAAGTGTCCAAAGCTTCTCTGGATCTGAAGCGCGGTCCAAAGCCTCGCACAGCCCTACCAAAATACCTAAAGATTCCCTCAAAGTCTGAAAAAAGATTACTATATTTTTGGTGGAAGCGGATCAAGTAAATTATAAATTTGTTTTAGACGGTGGACATGTTGAGAGTCGGCCAATGGGACACAGCATTGTGAAAAATAACATGTTGAATGTATTGCACCTAGCAGGCCAAAAGTCTGTACTTAAATGTCTATAAATCCAGATTAACACCACTAACTGCAGAAAGTTTTTTACACGGGCATATGCGAAAGCAGAATTTAGTCGTGCGTGGCTGTTGCATATATGATTTGAGAATTTTTAAACTGAATTTTCATTTTAGCTGCCTCAGGAAGTAGGGGCAATGTTTTTATCATTTTACTTCACAAGGGTTCATACCCCCTCCCATAATTCCATTTTTAAATGTGGGATTCACATGGAATTACTACCTCTTGCTTAATTTTCACTGCTGAATTTTCCATGTCATAACTTTTTCCTGGAAAAATGAAGTCATGCTGGGTTCAACCAGAAAGTCCTAGAGCTCAAGCCCTAACAGTAACATAACTATTCTTCTCTTCAACACTAGAGGGAAGCAGAGCTATAGAGCTGCACAGCTCAGGAAAAGAGAATATTTTGATCTCAGTAACTGGCACAGTAACCCAAAAGGTTGTTCTTTTCAGGGGATCATCAGCTAATGCTTAATGCCTTTCCTTCTACATTAGACCTGATGTATGCGGTCCTAGGAATTTCAATACTTTGGCAAGTTAAAGTGTCTGCCTCTGTTGACACCCCTTTCCTGAGAAAGATGTGCAGCCTTTCTGAAAACTCTTTTTGTGTCCAGGACACAAGCAAAATCTGTAACTTGAAAAAGAAGTGTCACAAAGACAGTTTGTGAAGAGGGCCAGACTGGTCATTTGACATTTCCATGGCCATCCTGGAATGAAAAACATTTTCTGATGGGTTGTTGCATTGATCACAGACACAGTGACAATGTAGCTGTGAATGTGCAGAAATCCAAAGCCTTCTACTCTTCTGACTGAGGTTCTCCTGAGACTCTGAACTAGGGGCCTTTTGGTATCACAAGCAAAAGATATACCCCCATCCCCATCAGTCTTACCCATAATTGCTACCTAGCTTGCCAGTTTTTTAAAAAAATGCCCCACTGCCCATCCCTTTCCTTCCTGTTCACAGCAGGGTATTTTATTGTATAACCCTAGTGCAGTGTTCTTAAAACTGATAAAATCAAAGGTCAGTGAAGTGTGGGACCCTGCCAAAAACACTCTCCAGTGTAGCTGGGACCCTCAAAGCAAGGTGGGAATGCGTGGTTGTGACAACAGTTCTGGAAAGCCCTGTGGGCTTCATCCACTGCTGTGGTTGAGAGCTACTGCTGTAGTGTTTCCCTTAAGCCTGTTCAGGTTTAAAGATGTAAGGTAACGAGATGTGTTATCTCCCCAGGAAAGCAATGCTGAATGACGCTTGGCATACAACTAGGATTTGATGTATTTGAAAAGGACAAAGCCAACACTTGCACGTGCACAACAAAATGCTATAGCAGTAAACATTAGCTCTGTGTCCAGCCACAGGATGTGGACAATAACTGTGCAGTGTTATTGACCTACCATTTACAATGATTTTGGTCTGTAAAGAAAAATAAAAGAATGGCACTTAATACCTTTAAAATGTTTAGCTGCCTCTGGCTAGTGATTTTATGGATGCGCTGTAGAATTTTACCTTGGAGGTAACTGTATTATCCTGGTGGGTAAACACAAGGTACAATTTTGTCTCTGTTCTCTCTGCAGAATTATTTCATTTGGTTCCTAATTAACTTCAGAGGAATTGTGCCTATGGGAGCTCCACAACTGCATATGTCAATTGTCCATCAGAATGTGAGGTGCTTTGTAAGTGTATGAGGATGATTATTATCAGGTTTTATATCAGCCCCTCTGGACTTATTCAGTTTAAACACAGCGAGGGGATAACGTTTTTTGCAAAGTCAGATAGTTGGTTTGTTGCTGTGAAGATATTGCAAACTTTTTTTTATAGATACATTTATTGTTGCTACTTAACCTCTAGTACAGTGGTTCTCAACCTGTTTGCCATGGTGGGCCACACTTGCAGCTCTCATTGTGTTACGTGGGCTGCACCCACACAACTTTAATTCTTGTGTATCCATTTAACAAGCTGGCACCTGGGCTGCAGCAGTGTACTGATTGGGCCACAGGCTACGGGTTAAGAATCACTGTTCTAGTACATTTGCTGAGTTGGAGACTCCACTGCTCCTATAAAAAAACTGTGATCCTTCTCATCTACCTCGTGTCAGTTCTTGCACTGCTCCCATCACCATGCTCTCTGCCTTCCTGCCATCCCTGTACTCACTCACAGCACAGAGAGAGGCAGATGGACTCAGTCATCTCCATTTCAGAGATGTAGAAGATGGAACAGAAAGGTTAAACGGTTTGCTCAGAATCACTTGGAGGCCGTCAGACTGACAAAATTATAGCTCAGGGCCCACGTCATACCTTTTGATCACATCCAATCACAAACCAGTCGGCTAAAAACAATCTCAACAGTATAGGTAGAAGTGATTCTTCATGGATTGGAACTGACACTTCAGTTGTTCAATGTGAACTCCATTTTATTCTTCTTCTGGGACTAATGTTATAGGTATTTGACATGACCGCTGACTGGTACAGGGTACCAAGTAACCCTCTGATTTATTTTTACTGACGGGTATTCTAAATTCACTCTGGGTAATTCATATCCAAGTTGTGCCAATTCCTGTAATCCAGCCATGGGTATTACAATATTGCTGCAACCAATGCAGCTCTTCTCTGGCACTTAGCAGTGGAACACATGCCAGTGATTCATGTGAATCATAAGGAAACTGTTCCCACTATCAAGTACATTAAGTTAAAGGAGAGAGCTATTTCCATAGTAACCACATATGGTGGGTCAGATGGTGACTTTCCAGATTTACCACCAGTGGTTTTGATTCTGAATGATTTATACAGTGAGTTTTGCTTCTCTGGTCTCTTTTTTTTGGCTGGTTGCCTGAGAATCTCCATGTTGACATAGGGGAGGAAAGGGGAGATTTACATGTAACAGCAGAAATGCTAGGACCTGATGTTTTTATCTGTAGAGGAAACATTACTATTCTCACGGCAAACATCAATGCAAGCAATAGTGAGAGCACCTGGGGGCTCTAACAAATGTTTTCCTGAGTGCTCTGCGGACTGTAAACTAATCTGAACACATAGGTGGAGCTGGGAGCCATAGGCTTGCCTCTAGTACAGACTGCCAAGCACTTTCCGTTATAAGACCCTGTTTCAGTTGCTTATAGCTTTACATACCATTTGGGCTAAAATTTTCTATGGAGAGTGTTTTCGAAAATTTCAGGCACTTTGGAAACTGAATTTAGGGGATACATTTCATTTCCTCTTTCGCCCATGCTAAAAAAATTCTTACAGCTGTTTTGTTGAGAAGCTGTAGCGTTTTCAGACCTTTGAGCAAGAGATTAACTTTTGCTAGGAAAACACCTTCGTATCTGGGATGCACCTTTTATTGTCCTTAGGAAATCCATCCAGATTTGGCCAAAGTAAAAGCTTCTGAATAACCCGCTTGCACATATTCAGCAGAAATGTCTTAGACGCTTCCAGCCTAATACTCTGTACTCGGCTATCCTGAGAATGCTTCACCCCTCAGGAAGTTGGTTAGAGAAGCAGGTAATGGACAGGAGCAGAAAGCTTCTGTAACCACCTGAGCCCAGTCTTTCTGGACCCTCCGTGTTGCAGCTCAGTCTTCAGATTGCCCTGCTGGCAACAAATACTTGTGGAAACCACTGGCAGAGAGTGTAGCACATTTTCCATTAGTGACTGGTCAATGTAGTGGATAACAAATTCCTACAACCAGGTAGCTGAAGCTATAGAAGTTTCTATATGAATTCTAAATGTCCAGCTGGGTGTCTGTATGTTCTCATGTAACTTCATGTCTGTATTTGCTCTTTAAATTAAAAAAAAGTAGGAAATGTCATACGGAATGGTTTTGTATGGAAGGGTGTGGTTTTGAGAAGAAGGCTTTTAACTCTAAGTTGGTCCAGGGGGATTATGGGCCAATGAAGTAAGGTTAGTGAGCACAAATGCTTCTAAAACCTTTCTTCAACAGTCTCTCTACCTTCTCTTACCTTCATGCCTCAGGTACCTGACTTGATTGCATTGGATGTGCTTCCATTGCTTTTGCATTCATTATAGACCATCAGCTGAAGTTTGATGCCTCCCAGAGGTCCAGGATTGCCATCTCCCTGTTGCACAGTCCGGAGGTCCAGGATAATAATAAAGCCACTGTATGCTCAGTCTGCAAGGCTTTCAAGCTGCTGAACTTCAAGCTCTTAAAGAGCTCACACTCAGTCCCTTGTTTCTGCATTTTGTCCAATGAATATTGAATGCAGAATGGATAAATAGCACTGGGACCATGGGCCAGAGCTCAGCACCTGCGCGGCAACTCCCTCCTCTCCGGCCCATAGAACCACACTCCCTCTTGCTTGCTGTCCTTTTGGCGCTTTGATTCAACATGTTGCCCAGTGCCCCAACTTCAACAGGATGGGCAGAGGAAGCTATCGGTCCTGTCTGCCCAATGGCCTGCTTGTTAAAACACTTGCTTAGGAAGTGGGAGATGTGTTAAAAACCCCTCTGACTGAGGAGTGTCTAGAACCCCGGTGTCCCATTTCTGGTCAAGTGGGCAAAAGTTTTGTGCGTCACTCTGTGCCATTGCCATGGTTATTGTCTGACTAAGGACTCGGAGACTTCAGCAGAGTTTATGCATTTTCCAAAGGAATTGCAACAGAGTGTCAGCAGAGTTAGATGCCTGGGACAGGGGTGTTAAATTCATCCAGCACCACAGGTGGGAGGAATGGTTCAGGGGCAGTCCATAGGCAGGATTGGACCCACGGACCAGGCCTGGATTCCAGATCTAGTGGGTACCCTGGAGCTACCCCGTGCAGTGCACGGCAGCCACTCTGAGGCTATGCTGGACATAATAGCTTCTCTGCCGCTCTGGGACATGTGCTGGAGTGGCCAATGTGTGCAGCACAGCCTCAGAGCAATGCAGCAGCCACCACATGCAGTGCACAGGGCAATCCAGCATGCCTTGTACGCTGCCCCTGGGTCACTCCAAGACCCGCTGGCAGCACTTTGGGCCGTATCTGGTTCACTGGCTTTATTTTTAAAACCACTGACCTAAGCAGATCACTGCTGAGCGTGTGTAGTAGGCTAAAATGGAGATCTACAAGAAATCTAGATGTCCTAGTGGTTTGATAGCTGTTGCACAGGCTGGAATAGGAATAAGATTGTATTTAGTGACTAAGATGGCTAAGTCTTAGAGGTACAATACGATCTGGAATAGGGGTGGGCAATTATTTCAGCTGGAGGGCGGCTTAATGAGTTTTGGTACACTGCCAAGGGCTGCAAGGGTAGCCCCACCCCTTGACGGGTGCCCCACCCTCTGGTTGCCATCTTGGCATCAGAAGTCCCACCCCTAAGCCCTGATCTTTGCCACCAGAAGTCTCTCCCCTTGCCCCCAGAAGTACTCCTTTTGGGAGGGAAGGGTTGTTATCTTGGAACCAGAAAAAAAAGAAGAAATCATACACTAAAAGTCAAACACCTACTATAACATATTTAAATTTTATTACAAAAAATATTTTTGTCATGATTTATATTTGCATAGTGCATATAGAGATGATTGCATAATCACTCAATAGTAAAGTTTTACTCTTGTATATTGTGTGTGGGGGGTAGAGATGTGGCGGGGGTGTGTGTGTATGGTTGTGTACGTGTGGGGGGGTTGTGAGGGGGTGTAGCTGTGTGTGTGTGGGGCATAGGGTATGTTGGGGGTGTATATGTGGGGTTGTCGGAGACGGGTGTGGGTATGTGGGGTTTGTGGGGGGTGTTTGGGGATTCCCCCCACACTCCCTCCCATGACACACAGCCCCACTGCTGGTGGCAGCAGCAGGCAGTGGGTGCTCAGGGTGCTTGTGAGCTGTGCAGATGCTGCCACCTGGTGGTACACAGCTCCAGCCAGCATTGCATGTGGTGGCAAGGAGTGCAGCCAGGCTGGCCTGCCTCTACCATGCAGGGCTCTCTGCGGTATATGCAGCTCCTGGCACTTGATGTCACCAGGCAAAGCCCCATGCAATGGAGCGTGTTGCCTTTCCTGACTGCTGCTGTGCGGGTCCCAGGGCTCTGCTGGAAGTGGAAGGGAGCCCCACCTCCTGCTTCCCATTTGAGTCCTGGAACCTGCATGTCAGGGGACGGGGAAGTCAGCTGGCTTCATTGTGCATGGCTTCCTTTGGTGGCATGCAAGAGGAGCTGCAAGTGCATTGCAGGGAGCCCCATGTAATAGAGGCAGGCCAACCTGGCTGTGCTCCTTACCACCACATTCAGCGTTGGCCAGAGCTGTGTGCAGCCAGGCAGTAGCTTGTGTGCAGGCCACGAGTGCCCCAAGTGCTTGCTGCGGCTGCTGCCACCGGTGGCAGGGGCTGTGTGCCAAGGGAGGGGGAGTGTGTGGAGGCTCCCTACACCCCCTGCCCTTCCTCACACCCACACCCTGCCAACCTAAACTCCATGCTCCCGCTGCCCCCTGGGCCTTGGCCTAGGCCCTACACTCCTGCCATGGCCATGCCCACACTGCTTTCCTGCCCAGCTGCAGCTCCCCCTCCCTCTGCCTCCACCCCTGCTGCTTCCCTACTTGCTGCCCAGAGGTAACACTGCAACATGGAGATGAGGAGCTGCTGGATGCCAGGAAAGCTGAGCAGGTCCCTCGGGCTGTAGCAGTGGCACCAGTAGCAGCAGTAGCCCTTCCTGGAAGTTGCATTCTGGCTGGGCCAGGTCCTTCTGCATATGAGGGTAGGAGCAAGGCACACAGGCTGATCAGGGTACAATTAGTTGGCGGGTGCCTGCAGGCTGAATGAAGTTGCCTGGCACGCCATACTTTGCCCATTCCTGATCTGGACCCCGTGGGTGCATCCCTATGAGTGGAAACATGCATGTCCCTTGGGACAAAGAGCCGTGGCACAATGTGTGCTGCTGCTACTTGTCCCCGGGGAACCCCCATGCACACGTGCTTTGGTGTGTAGCATGTTGCCTCTGGTAGGGGAGGCTGAGGTCAGCACCTGAGCTGGCCCCAGCATCCTTACCTAGGGGCCTCCAGGGACTGCAGCTGTGTCTTATGTTCCTAAAATGCAAGTTATATACATCCCAGGATCCACCTTGTTGTCTTTAACCTTGTTACTTTCCTCAGACTTGGCATGGGGAAGGCAAACATATTAATATCCCAGCTGTGCATGCTGGAAGCTTGCCTATTTCTCTGTTGCATTCAGTTGCTAGAAATCAGAGGAAACAGGGGGCTGATAAGGCATTGTGGGGCTTTAAGGGCTCAGCCAAGCAGCCAGCAGGTGCTTGACTGCAGTGGCCATTTTAGATCTCTGGCCACCTATATAAACAGAGCAGTTTGCTGCTGGCAGGCTAGGCAGAAACACTGCCTGGCTACAAAGCTGCATGCAACACCCTGGAGGTAAGGGCAGGAGCTTAAGGGGATGGTTCACAGGTTCCTGGTTCTGGGCATGACATAAAACTGCACCCTGCTGGAAGTGGGTGGCCTGGTGGGGCTCCCAATGGTGCGGGACCCTCCAGAAAATGCCAGGCCAGTTACCATGCCAGTGAAAGGTGGGTTGGGGCACCTTAACTCTAGCTCCCACAACTGGGTGGGTTATCCCATGGTAGGGACAAGAAGGTGGACCCAGATTAGAGAGTGGGCTAGAGGCTCAGAAGCCTGACTTGAAACACCCTTGATTGGTCAATGTTGGGGCCAGGGACAGAAGGGTCAAAAGGGCCAGGAACCCACCATGAGGGATGCCCAGAGCTGAGGTCCTGGGTTTTCCAACTGGCTTTGGAGGTGGGGCCAGGGCCTGTGTGGCCAAAGGTCCTGGGGGGACCACACCTGAGAGGGGTAAGAGCTCAGGGAGCTAGGCAGCCTAGAATGAGGGTGAAGTAGGCTGCCTGATTGGAAATATCTAGTTGGGGTCTGATTGGAAGGATTCTGGGGCCCAGTGTAGGGCTGGTGATGGTGTAAGAACTGTGGATACCATCTGCGAGGCTTGGGCTGCAGTGTATGGGAGGAGCAGCCACAGATAGTGCCCCCTGGCATTGGGGCAAGAATGGGCAGCCTCCCACCTAATTAACATTCTAATTAGGTATCATTAAGGCATGGCAGGTGAGGAGGTGGGCGGTTGTCCATAAAAACAGGTGGGTAGGTCGGCATGGGATCGGGCCCCAAGCATGGCCCCTGTAATAGGCATCCTTACTTCGTCACAGGAGCCAGTCTTTTGGAAGATTGGTAGCTGTGGCAGCACAATACTTTGTAGCTTTATACATAAGATAGTGACCCTGTTCTCATTAAGAAACCGGGGGCTGTGGTGTAGACACCCACACAGTCAAATGGGTCGCCAACTGGCTGGAGGGCCGCACCCAGAGGGTGGTAGTGGATGGGTCCTTCTCAACCTGGAAGGACGCGGGCAGTGGGGTTCTGCAGGGCTCGGTCCTTGGGCCCGCACTGTTCAACATCTTCATCAGCGATTTGGACGAGTGGGTAAAAAGCACCCTGTTCAAATTTGCTGATGACACTAAGATGTGGGGGGACATGGGTACATTGGAAGGATGCAACAGGCTACAATCAGACCTGGACAGGTTACAAGGGTGGGCGGACAAGAATAGGATGGGTTTCAGCACAGACAAGTGCAAGGTGATGCACCTGGGGAGGAACAACCGGCACCATACCTACAGGTTGGGCAACTCCCCTCTTGTCAGCACGGAGGCAGAAAAGGATCTGGGGGTCATCATTGACTCCAAGATGAACATGGGCCGGCAGTGTGGCAATGCAGGCAGGAAGGCCAACCGCACCTTGGCATGCATCCACAGATGCATCTTGAGCAGGTCCAAAGAGGTGATCCTCCCCCTCTATGCGGCACTGGTCAGGCCGCGGCTGGAGTACTGCGTCCAGTTCTGGGCGCCGCACTTCAAGAGGGATGTGGACAGCATGGAGAGGGTCCAGAGGAGGGCCACTCGTATGATCGGGGGCAGCAGGGCAGGCCCTATGAGGAGAGGCTATGGGACCTGAACTTGTTCAGCCTCCAAAAGAGAAGGCTGAGGGGGGATCTAGTGGCCTGTTATAAACTAGTCGGGGGGATCAGCAGGCATTGGGGGAGTCACTGTTTCCCCGAGCACGACCAGGAGTGACCAGGAATAACAGTCACCAGCTGGCAGAGGGTAGGTTTAGGTTAGATATCAGGAGGCGCTACTTCACGGTCAGGGCGGCTAGGGTCTGGAACCAACTTCCAAGAGAAGTGGTGCAGGCTCCTACCCTGGAGGTGTTTAAGAGGAGGTTAGATGAACATCTTGCTGGGGTTGTTTGACCCCAGTATTCTTTCCTGCCATGGCAGGGGGTCGGACTAGATGATCTGCTCAGGTCCCTTCCGACCCTAGAAACTATGAAACTATGAAACAATCCAGTAATTAGAGTAAGAGCTGGTGGCAATACATATATCATATTTTCTTGCATACAACATGCACCTTTTTTCCGAAATCCATCTGATGGACATTTGGATGTGCATTATATATATTACACATAGGCGAAGAAATATGGCAACAGCAGTTTCTGCCACCTTGTCTTCTGCTGGGGAAAAGCACAAGTAACTCTGCACTTTACCCACAATGAACAGGTCAATGAGCAGCCTCGGCTGCCTAGTTCCTGCTTCTCAGTTATTTATTACAAGGAAAGATTTTTCCCTTTTCATTCTGCCTTTCCAAACAAGGTGCATATGGGGCATGTTGTATGTGAGAACATATGGTACTTGATATTGCTTACCCTTATCTTTTTCCAGTTGCTTATTACTTTGCCAAACTCGAATGGCTTGCAGCTGAATTCTTTTGTGTGAAATATCTGACTGAGATCAACTATTTCTGGAAATCAAAAAAATGGTTCACCCTTTTGTGAGATTAAGAAATTGGCCCACGTGAAAGGATTCTTGCAACAATTTAACTGAGATGCTCTAGTGACTCTTCACTTTTTGGCAGGGGGTGTCACTGACATCAAGCATATGCCAGGCGCTGTCTCTGTGAACACCTGCTTGAACTCAGTCATGAAAATCTCAGTTTGGCCATGGAGAAATCCGTGGAGTTTTGTCCATTCCAATAAATATTTTATGTCCATAAAAATACAGATGTTCTGAAAAATAACCAGAATAAGAATAAGAATACCCCCTTCCTCAGTGCCATGCACCATTATTTTTTTTTTACAATTCATTTGCCAGAAAAGGCCTGTTGTGTTTCTGGATGGAATCTCTGGCTGAATGAGCAACATAACAAGCTAATATTGCTTTGAAGCAGATAAAATGTCTTTTCATAATCTGCTGAGCTACTCTCAGAAATGCCCCAGTGCATGTGTCTGCATGTGGGATGGGCTGTTTACAAAGGGACAGAAGGAGGGTCAGTGGTGTCAAATTCAAATCAATTGGTGGGCCATTTTCCCTGCCAGCATGGAGGGGGTCAATGCTGCTACTCACCCCTGTCACCAACCTGATTTTCATCACCAGCAGTGATCAGAAATAGCAAGTCTGCTGTCAGGTAAAGGTGAGGTGAGAAGTTATCTGCCTCTGGTGACAGCTATGCTAAGCCATTGGGTACTGGCTGCACCAATGCAGCCGCAGTGAGAAGCTCTGTAGCCTGGATCCCCGACCTCCGTGAGCTGGAGCTGGCCCGTGGGCTGCATGTTGAACACTTGCTCTGCTTTAAGCAGGGGGTTGGACTTGCTGACCTACATGGAGGTCCGTTCTGGCCCTACTTTCTTATGATTCTTTGAAAGGCAGCTTGGGACAAATGCCTATTTTGTGAAGCACAATTACTCTGCAAAACTGAAACTCCACTTGTGAGGAGGCTTACAGAAATATCTGAACCCCCTTAGTGAAAAACAACACTAAGCAGCACAGTTACTTCTCACTATAAGAACAAACATCTTATGGGAAATGAATGCTATCCTGTTTATACACAGGTATCATACAGATAGAATGAAAGGCCTTCATAATTAGGAAATATCTATTTAAAAAAAACCAACTAGAGACCCAAACAAACAGGCCTCTAAGCACCTTGTGCTCCTCTTTGTCTCTCCTGGTTACGAGGGACAAACATTTTCTAGAACACGGTACTGAACTCGGAGACATCCAGGAGCTGAATAACACTGCAAGTAAACACTGTATTTACCTGAATCTAAGTCAACCCTGAATTTAAGATTACTACCCCAATAATCAGATTCTATATATGGAAAATGTATAAATTTCTTATAATTTTCCAGGTATAGAAACTAATTATGTGAGGATTGTCTTAACGTCACTCCCCACACCCAACACGCCTACATGCTGCTACAGCAGGGGGTGACTGGTAAGGTGGCTGGGGAGATCAAGTGGCCCCTTGTCCTCTCCGCCGCCCCTTCCCTTTGCAGCCAACACTGACTCCAGATGCCCCCAGCTCTCCACAGCCTTTGCCCCTCCACTCCCATGCATTTCCCACAATCTCTGCCCCTTCCCTCTGCTCCCAGTTTCTGTTTCTCCCCTTCCTCCACCCCTCCCTTAACTGTCAGACTCTGCTCAAGCTCTGTTCCCTCCTGGAGCACAGCACACGGGAGCACAGCCCTTGCCAACTGTGCAGCAGTGTCAGTGCAGCTGACTGGCTGGGCAGGGGACAGAGTTTCCATCTACTCTGTGCCCAGGAGGAAATCCAGCCTGAGCCTGAGCTGAGCTGCCCCTGACCATAAGTGGGGAAAAGGGAGTGGGGCAGAAGCTGCAGGGGGGAAGCAGAGGAGGAGGCAGGAAGCTGCTGTGGGTCTGACTGTAGCCCCAGCCTGAGCTCAGGGCCAGGATCAGAGCTGCAGCAGCTGCCTGCTCCCACCCTGCTTCGTATGCAAATTGAAGATGAGGGGCTTTCCTCCCCAAGCTGACTGGGGAGGAAAAAAAACCTCAGCTTAGATCTGAGCTGTGTTATACAGACATGATGAGGAAACAGGTCAGGGCCAACAGTCATGGTGTGTTTTGCTAAATGCTAATATAGAGGGAAAGTGGACAGAGGCACATAACCATGGGAAGATATTTTCCAGCCATGTCACACTTCCTCTTCATTCTGTTCATGTCAGCTTGAGTATCTGACATTAAGAGGATCCTTATGCTACTCAAGCACAGGGCTCTTGTAAAGTCCAATATTATGCCAACCAATGGGAATGGATGGTCCCCTACATCTTGACAAGGAAAACAAACCCGAGGCTGGCTGGCTGTGCTGATGGCTCTCCCTGCTGAGATGGAAGTAGGTTTTTAAGACATTGATTTATAAACTTCTTAAAAATCTCCTGGATCTTAAATGTTGGACCTTTCCAACTGGATGGCTTCTCATACATCCACTCCTCCTATTTAAGACTTTCTTCACACATCTCCAGCTGCTAGGTCCCACAGGGATGATGCAGTACTTGAAAGAGACCCAAAAATGAAGGGCACATAAATCATTAATGCAGGAAACGTCAACTATTGGAGATCTTTCTATTATGTAGGGGCTGAAATGAGCACTATCCACTGGACTAGGGAACACGTGAGATAAGTGACTCTTATCGCTGCATTTACTTGCTTCATCTGTATTGAGTTATTGTCTGATTTGGAGGTCAAAAAGGAAAAACCCATAAAATACCATAATTACAGGATAGGCATGTGTACAGGTCTATGACTAAACAGTGTATTGCAATGCTAATGCTTTAACGTTCTTTCTCCCTCCACTAGGGGGACCCAAATGCAAATAAAAAGCTGTAGTTTTCACTTAGAAAAAAGGCAGTCTTAGCTATTGTGGCACAGCTGAGCAGCAGTCGAAATGCAGTCAATGAAAACACATCTTCCTCAATATTTACATTATTGCCTGATGAAGGCCCTGATTCAGTGTGCACTGGAGTGGGGGGAGATTACACATATGTTCCAAATTAAGCATGTGCTTATATGTGATTTGCTGAATTGGGGCCTAAAGCTTTAGAATCAGACCATTCAATGCTTGATTGGACTCAGCCTGTAGTAACTGAGGAGGTTGAAAGCTCAATGTAAGCTTCAGACGTGACCTGGAGAGTGTATTTCTGAGGTTACAGGATAGATCAGTGTCTGCCTGTGACCTCCCTGCTGGGACTGCTTGAAAGGAGGCTGATGCTTTACTACCAACTGAAGGGAGAATAGAGCTCCAGGTTTTGAGGTGCTTTTTAACTAGCTATTTGTAGAGGGAAGAGCAAAATCACTGCAGCCTGTCATAAATGACTTCCAGAAAGATACTAGGAACCAGAACTTAAATGGGCAGAAGTGTAGATTCTCTCTCCCAGCCCTCTGGCTCTTTTGCAGCCAAAAAAAAGCAATGTAGAGTGTGAAAAAGAGGTGAAGAAAAAACACTTGAATATTATTTTCAGTTTTGAAACCCAATTCATTTTTTTGGTTTATCAGAAGTGTTTTTGTCTTGATAAAATTCCTGAAAAAATCATTTTTAAAAGCCATTTTCAATGCACATGATTTTAATTAATAATGTTTTGACTAGCTCTTTCTGAAATTAATGAGAGTTTTGCTGGTGGAGCCATTTCTAAGTCAGTAATCAAATAGCAACTCCTGGAGTGACTGGGAAGAGCATTTCATTGAATCCTTCTGTTCTTTTTCATTCACAAAATGAAGAGCTTCAGCACTGGACACCATCAGTTGGAAACTCTGGGGAGGGGGACAAGAAGAAAATATTTGGAAAATAACTTGTGTTTAGAGAAGGGTGTTTTTAAGTCTTCCTAGAGGCACTGGTTGTTGGCTGCAGCCAAGGCTGGGACTTTGCAGTATGCCAATGCTTCTGCTGGGACCAAAGCTGGAGGCTCCTGGTTAAAGGGTCCTGCCCTTCTGCTCAGGGTCAGACCAATCTCCATATTTAGGGTTAGGAAGGAATTTTACCCCATGGTCAGATTGGTATGGATTGTGGGGTGTTGGCCCTTTACCCTACACCTTGCTGGGGTCATTTGACCCCAGTACTCTTTCCTGCCATGGCAGGGGGTTGGACTCTACTCAGGTCCCTTCCGACCCTAGAAACTATGAATCTATGATCTCTTGAGCATATATAGTGACAACTTTTTATAGAAGTAGGTTGTTAGCTGCTGTAGTTCCCTCTGTTTTACCTGTGCCAGGCTAAGGTGTTAAATTTGTGTTGTGTAGAGTTTAGGTTATGGATTGTATAGTATGGCTTGGATAGAGGTGATCTTGCCTAAATGACCTCTGGAGATCCTTTCTAGCCCTACTTCTCTGATTGTATGATTTTCTATGTCTATAGCATAGAGGTACTTGAGATAGTTTTAATCAAGTTTGCTCAGGTATGGGAAGCAGTTCAGCCGTGGAAGCACGGGGCTCAGGATGCTAATGGACCCTGTTCTGGGGAAGCTAATAAAGTCCACACCAAGTGCACCTACAGCAAGGTTGCTTTCAGTGTAAGGCAGAATATTTAGAATTACCTTGGATAGCTCTACACTACAGTGCACTCCCCAGCACAGCTGCACCCATTCGCAAATGAAGGAAATTCACAGGAACGTAATCCACATAGCCCTGAAACACAAGGGAACAACTGCTTAGAGAGAGTCTACCATGAGACTCTAAAATGCCATCAGCTTGTCACAGCATAGCTTTACTTTGTGTATGTCCTGCATCATAGCCCTTTAGTTTACTACCACATTAAAACCCATGCTGACTTGCTGCTGTGAGCATGTCGGCTAAGCCATTGTAACTGTTCCTGCTGAATCTGATCTAATGCCTGCTTTCCCTTGCAGTAAAGGGAAGCCAAGTCAGGCCAGTTGGCCTCTGAAGGAAAGAGAAGCTAAATTACTGCAGTTCAGCTTCCACTCACTGTGGGATAGGAGTGGACGCACAAAACAGCTACACTGGATCAGTCGGACGTGGCAAGTTCCTTTAAGGCAGCGTAATTGATTCATCTCTCTGTCCCTTCGGACACCATGGGATGGCTGTATTTTGCTTTGTGGCAGCTGCAAAAAACTCTCTGGATTGGAGGGTAACAGGCGGTGAGGGCGTGTGGGGGGCATTTTCAGGTATTATCTAATGGAACTGGTGGTTTGCCAAGACCAATGTTGTTTGCTCTTCCATGGCTGGCATGCTTCTTCCTGTAGCCAAGCCAGCAGGAGCTGCTTAATCCAGCCACTCACCTCTGCCCCTTCCACTTACCTCCTTATCAATGCAGAATGAAAGAAGCACCAAGTGACTGCCATAAATAGCTCTTCCAGCCTGACCTCGGGAGCAGGGGTTGGAGAAAAGTATATAATCAAAATGCATGTGTGATGCCTTTAAAGTCCCTTAGGTCCTGCTGACGTCAGCTGAGGTGCAGTCTCCCTCATGGAGATCCCAATGTGAGGACGAGGAGGTGGGACGAAGAGCATGTGGGCATTTGCTATGGTGAGACCCA
Organism: Crocodylus siamensis; assembly: GCF_052110815.1. Lineage (NCBI taxonomy): Eukaryota > Metazoa > Chordata > Crocodylia > Crocodylidae > Crocodylus > Crocodylus siamensis. The sequence goes on along the minus strand of NC_143397.1, from coordinate 239,953,569 downwards.
CACTAAGAAGGTTTGTTGGTATAGCTGGACCAGTAAACTCTCCTCATATGGTTTCCTTATATTGGTTTCCTGTGCAAAATAAACTGTACCAGCAAAAACAGGTCCAACAGCCGGATTTTGGGCCAGTATAGAAATGTCATTAAAAAAAATCGCACCCCAAACTGACATGATGAAACTGGCAGAAGTTCCTAGCATAGATTTGGCCTTTGTTTCTTGCTATGGTCCGTTCCCTGTCTCTGCGAACCTCTGTCCACCACTGCTGCCCTCTCATTACCTGCCCTGCACACTCCCCTTGTAAGTCTCTGCTGACAATGTCCTTTCAGACATCATTTCCTGACTCTCTTGCCTATAATATAGATGTGCTGTAAATTGTGAGATTTATATGGAATTGCACAAACTGTGCTCTTGAGACACTTAAAAGAAACCTGAAATGAACAATTTTGGCAGGAAAACTAGTAACCAGAGAAGGTCATTTCAGAAGAAGCAGTTAAAACTATTCAGCATAGGCTGATTAAGACCCAATAGGCCCTCTGCTTTGTCACTACTTGGGATTTGGCCATCAGTGATCAACAACTAATGTAACTGCATGGATGCAAACACCAAGTGGAGACAGGGAAAAGCATGCTTTGCACCACTTGAATCTACCCTTGCTCAACCTCCCCTTCTGTCTAACATTGTCACTGTTGTCAGCAGTCCTTTGATATGAAGATGACAGTTTTCCAGTAAACAGAGAAGTCATTGGTGAGTCTGTGGATGACTGAAGAGGCCTATCTGCATGTTCAGCTGCCAAAGTGGCAAATAGTTCTGGAAGGAAGGAGTAGATCCTGGTGATGTTGGGTCACAGCTCTTCTCCTTCACCGTTCTCATTTAACCACCTGCATAGTGAGGCAAGTTTGCTCAAAATAATCAATACCTTGTCACACATCATGGCGCTGTTGGGCACAATTCAGTGCTTGAGTCTTTCAGATATTGATTTTAATATCTGACTAACACGGAAGTAAAGAGAGAAAAGGGAAGTCAGTGACTTTGTCTTTCACTAAATCTGCAGCAAAACAAGACAGTGAAGTTATAATACAGTACAACCAGAGTTCTTCTCAAGCTTATGTTCCTTACTCCCTTGCAAAGATGAGGGCTTGGGAACCAGCCAGGGGGTGTACAAAGCCGCAGCTAACAGCAGTGTGGGATCACTGAGGTGCCCCAGCTGTTTGCTATAGCTTTTATTTCAAAGGGCCCTTCTTTTCCAATCAGCTGTGATGAGCTCCAGCTGAGTGGAGAAGCGGCATCCTTTGAAGCAAACAGCTGGATGGCTTGTCCTGAATTTAAGAACCTCAATTAAATGAGTTGCAAACCACTCAGTTATGAATTATCTGCATTCTAGTGTGGCTTTAAGCCATTAGAGTGGATTTCACTTTTGAGACCTTCACCTGAAATATTTTGACAGCGTTTAATTTTTTTACTATTCAGTTTAGAGAAGCAGTGGAACTCAGCTTTCAGTTCAGTGTGGAAAGTGGGAACCGGCAGCCCTCATGAAAATGAGGAAGCAAGTGGTTAGTGGTTTCAGGATCAGGCTCAAAATCCTGCCTATCCTCAGTTTGAAAAGGCACTTCATACTGATGACATTTTAAGCACTGGAGTGGTCACAGTGGGCTCTCCCTGTCTAACTACAGAACACTTCCCTTAGCACTGGAATGTCTGGACTACCAGCCAAAGGAGGCCTCCGTCTACCAGCTCTGCTAATTACCAGCAGAAAGAGCAGTGGAACTGAACATTGGGCAACCACCTTTGGCTATACAATCTCTCTAGCTATTGTGCAACAAGAGGAGCTTCAGAGAGGGAAGAAGTAAAAAAAAACAACCCACTTTTATTTTATTCTCTTTAAAATGATTGTTCTTCTCTTCAATACCATAGGGATGGGCACGCAGGAACCTTCATGCTAGATACCCAACCAGTCATCTGCTTTCTCACTGTACTAGCATTAATGCAGTTGGGAGTTCAAAAATAGACACTTTCAGGCAAAATTTGTGTCCAGTTATTGAAACTGGTCAACTTCCCCTCCCCCCACCAACCTAGGATAAAACCCCAGAAAGACAAGAAAAAGAAACTTAAGAAATATTTGATTTGGACTGCAGCTCAGTTTTTATATATATATGTATGTATGTATGTATGTATATGTATGTGTGTGTGTGTGTGTGTGTGTGTATATATGTATAAAATGATCTGGGTTCACGTATTGTATTGTAATATATTGTATTGTATTGTATTAGCTCACATAGTTTCATAGTTGGTAGGGTAAGAAAGGACTGAGCAGATCAGGTCTGACCCCTTGCCATGGCAGGAAAGAGTACTGGGGTCAAATGACCCCAGCAAGGTGTTCATCTAGCCTCCTCTTAAAGACCCCCAGGGTAGGAGCCAGCACCACTTCCCTTGCAAGTTGGTTCCAGATCCTAGTCGCCCTGACAGTGAAGTAGCACTGTCCTGATGTCCAGTCTGAATCCACCCTCTGCTGGCTTGTGACCGTTATTTCTAGTCACTCCTGGTAGTGCTCGGGGGACCAGGGACTCCCCAAATGCCTGCTGATTCCCCCTGACTAGTTTGTAACAGGTCGCTAGATCCCCCTCAGCCTTCTCTTGTGGAGGCTGAACAGGTTCAGGTCCCACAGCCTCTCCTCATAAGGCCTGCCCTGCTGCCCCCGATCATACGAGCGGCCTCCTCTGGACCCTCTCCATGCTGTCCACATCCCTCTTGAAGTGTGGCGCCCAGAACTGGACGCAGTACTCCAGCTGCGGCCTGACCAGTGCCGCATAGAGGGGGAGGATCACCTCCTTGGACCTGCTCGAGATGCATCTGTGGATGCATGACAAGGTGTGGTTGGCCTTCCTGACTGCGTCCCCACACTGCCGGCCCGTGTTCATCTTGGCATCAGTGATGACTCCAAGATCCTTTTCTGCCGCTGCGCTGACGAGAAGTGAGCTCCCCAGTCTGTAGGTATGCTGCTGGTTCTTCCCCCCCAGGTGCAGTACCCTGCACTTTTTGGTGTTGAATCCCATCCTGTTCTCATCCGCCCACCCCTGTAACCTGTTTAGGTCTGATTGCAGCCTATTGCTCCTTTCTCGCATGCCCACTTCTCCCCACATCTTAGTGTCATCTGCGAATTTGAACAGGGTGCTATTTATCCCCTCATCCAAGTCGCTGATGAAGATGTTGAACAGTGCGGGCCCGAGGACTGAGCCCTGGGGAACCCCACTGCCCACATCCCTCCAGGTTGAATGTGACCCATCCACCACCAGTCTCTGCGTGCGGCCCTCCAGCCAGTTGGCGACCCATTTGACTGTGTGGGTATTGACAAAACTGTTCCCTCTAAAGCAGGAGTGTCAAACTCACCCTACTGAGTTTGTGCTCCCTCAAGGCCCCTAGACCCAGGTTTCCTTGTCAGGAAGGCACCTCAGAGGAGGTTGTGACAGCAAGTGGATCAGCTGAGTCAGCTCCTCCTGTTGTTGTGCCTCTGCCTGCTGAGGAGAGGGATAAGGCAGGATTCCCAGCCTCACCCCAGAAGCAGGGCGGGGGAGGCAGGGGTTGTGTAGCATGGGATCATTCTGAGGTGGTAGGTGATCCCAAGTATGCTATCTGCCAGCACTGCCAAAAACAGATCAGCTGGGGCAAGGAGGTGAAACACTTCACCACCATGGTGATGCTGCTGCATCTCAGGAGGCAGCACCCCTTTGCCCTTCTTCCTCAGCCTGGCACCAGTGGGAGCATGCTCAAAGGGAAGTCCCCCTCTTGCTCCAAAGCCCCCATCCCCCAAAAGCAGAGGCAGGCCACCCTGCAGGGGAGGGGGAAAGCCTCAGAGAAAGGGGGTATGTTGCAAGGGCGAGTGAGGTCACCCAGAGCATTGCTCTGGATGGCTAAACTTTCTCCTTAGTTGAGCAGCCAGGGTTCAGGCAGCTCATGGCACTCGTGGCCCTATCCTACCAAGTACCCACATGTACCACCTTTAGCAGGATGGTGGTGCCCTCCCTGTATGAGGCATGCAGGGAGTACTTGAGGGAGGAGCTGTGAAGTGCAGGTGGCCTTGCACTTCCCCTCAGACATCTGGAGCAGCCAGGGTGGGGATCACGCCTACCTCTCCCTCACAGGGCACTGATGTGATCAGTCAGGCCATTGGTGGGCTCTCCTTCAAGCAGAGGTGATGGATGAGTCCCACATTGCAAGGGAGATCATGGTGGCCATGAACTGCGTGGTGCAGGGGTGGCTCGTTGGGCAGGGCGAGCTCACTCCTGGGTTCATGGTTACTATCAATGAGGTCAATGTGGTCAAGGCCATCCGTGATGCCAACTTTGTTGGCATCCACTGTGTGGCACACAAGCTGCACCTCATAGTCAGGGATGCCTTAGAGGGGGGCAGGGAAGCCAGTAATGGTGCTGTCATTACCACCCAGCTGATTTAAAAATGCAGGAAGGTGTTGGGCTACTTCTACCCAAGATGCTGTGGGACAAACAGGCAGAGCTGAGCATCCCACAACACAAAATCAAGCAGGATGTGGAGACTTGGTGGAACTCCACATACCTGATGCTGGAAAGGCTGGTGGAGCAACAGAAGGTCATCTATGAGATGGCCTTGCTTGGGGAGATTGGGATCAGCAGCCCCCTTAACAAGTGGAGTGGGGTACCATCTCCCAGATCTTGGTGGTCCTCAAGCCTTTCCTCGAGGCCACTGAGACCCTCAGTGCTGGTGATGCCCTCCTTAGCCAGGTAATCCCCATAGTGAGGGAACTTGAGAACCTAATGGAGAAGTTCCAGGGGATCGATGTTCTTGGCTGGGTCAAGCTGCTGTCACCAGATGTGCAGGCACTGGTGAGGTGGCTGAAGGAGGGGATCAAGAAATGGCTGGATCTGTTGAGGTCTAGTACGGCCCATATGCTAGTGGGCATGAGTAACCTGAGGGTGAAAGGGAGCATGTGCATTGGCAGCACCAAAACCCTCTATCACTGGACAGAGGTGCTGGTCAACAGAGTCAGGGAGGCAGAAGGGCGGAGGTGAGGGGATGTGGAAGAGGGAGATCCACTTTCCTATGCCCACACTCCCAGTACCAGCCAGTCTCCACACCAGCTGCTGCCAATGTGGGCCAAAGGCATGACTTCAGTCTTGGGATCCAGATTCACCAGACCCCAGCCTCAGGCAGGTAGTGCTGAGGCTTTGGTGACTATCTTTCTCACCAAGGATGTGGGGCCACTGGACTGTGACCCCTTGGCCTATTGGTCAATCCACAGCCAGATGTGGCAGAATCTGACCATTTCCTGGGATCACCTGTCCTGTCCACTGACCAGTGTTCAGAGCGAGAGGGTGTTCAGCATCGCTGGGAATGTTGTGACACCCCACTGCACCTGCTTGGTATAAAGTGGTTTGTAAATTGCCTGTCAAGATCAGGCCTGAGAGACTGGAGACAGGGTGGTTTTTTGTGTGAGAAATGTACCCCCCACAGGTAGTTGGGTATTCTTGTCTTTGATAGATTCTGGTGCGCAATTTGTGGGGGTACTGGAGATATGTTGGTAGGTTTTATGTTTTGAGCTGTGGGAAGCTGGCTTCTGGTGATAAGGTTAGGTTAGCAAGGTTTAGTGCTTGTTTGAATTTACACACCACTTTTCACAGATGAGCCTATGAACTTCACTTCATCAGCCCCCTAGGTACAAAAACTCACAGACTCTATAGACATTGGATTTATGACACACTACAACCTGCCAGACATCTGACTCCCCAGGTACCTCTCTACTTTTACCTGCCACATCTCCCTTCCCCACCACCCCAGCTTGTCTCTCTTATCCCCTAATGCCTCCATTTCTACTTTCACTGACTGGCTTTCTTGCCTGCATTGCATGCCAGCCTCTGGCTTCTTTACTATTCCTTCCATCCAGGAACAGCACACACACATACCAACTGCAGGTGCTTCCTCAGCCTCATGAAGGGTTTTTCAACCCGAAAGCTTGCTAAGATATATTTCTGTAACTATTCATTTGATCTACTAAAAGATACCATATTGACCCAAAGGACCTTGTCTGCTAGTGCCATGTCCTTAGATCAACACCCTGAGTACCTGACTGGAAGGAGGCAGGGTGCTGGGCACTTCTAAGCCCCGGGGCTGGGGCTGGTAAGGACTCTTCTCCAGCAGCTGCTGGAAAAGAAGCTCCTGCAGGAAAGGAAAGAAGGGCTCTTTCAGAGTTTGGCTACCTGAGATGCTGTTGCTGCTACTGTGCTGCAGTGCACTGCAGTGCTTACCTGTTGTTATTTAAAGTGGTGGACCGGACTGAGGCTGAAGGGGAGGAGGAGACCTCATTGGGGCATGCTACCATGTTGTGTAGAGGCCCCAGCAGCAGTGAGGTGCATCTTAACACACACAGACACACACACACACACACAGACAGTGTCACCCATGTCATGTTTTGTTGTCAGCAGCCTGAGGTGCAGTTCCCCAGAAACCCCTACACCTATCTCCTTGAAACTAGGCAGACCTCATGCCCTCAAAAGGGGCTACCATCCCTGCAATATTTATTTGAATCAGCCAAAAAAATGACAAAGTTGTAGGTATTTCAGTGATTCCCCATTTTAGTCTATGGCTGAATCTCTGAATCTCTCCAAATCAGCGCCGATTCTTCCAAAGCCGATTCAGTCAAATTGATTCAGGACAGTGATCTGAATCTCTGAATTGAATCCTGTCCTCCGAATTGTCCGAATCCAAATCCAAATTGAATACTTCCCTATTTGCACAGGTCTAGTGTCCAGCCAGTTTATGAATTTTTGCTTCTAAATTCGCCTTTCAAATTGTTAGGTAGATTTCCCTTGAGAATGATAGTATGGTTAGAGATGGAGTGGTTGTTCTGTGAGAAAAATGCTCCTAATGTGGACCATCTGTCTTTGTCCTTTATATTTTTCCTGTGAGAGTTCATTCTCCTGTGTAGTTACTGTTTAGTTTCACCCACGTAGTTGCCAGGAAGGCATTTGGTGCATTGGATAGGGTGTATCACATTTTGGGAAATGCATGTGTAGGAACCATAGATTCTGATGGCTTCTTTACTGCGGGTATTGATTGTTGTGACAGTGGGGATGTGCTGACAGGTGAAGCCTTGGGAAGGAGTTGGGAATGTTTCCCTCAATGTCTGTTCTTTGGCTACATAGTTGGTCCAATAAAAGACACCACCCTAAGAAATCCTTACTTTTCACATAATTTCTGGACCCTCACAGCTACAATATCACTCTTATACTACTGTAGAAAAAATAATTTTTTTGCAATTTCTTAGTTGGTCTAATAAAAGGCATCATCTTTGACCCAAGAGTTCTAGAGTTTTGCATTTCTTTTTGTCTCAGACCAACATGGCTACCAAATACATCCCTTATGCTACCGTAATGCTTAAGGGCAAGTCATCCCTGCATGAATTAAAAATCTGAAGCAACCCCAGTACTTCCAGCACCATTGTTATGCTGCGGCATGAATTGCAGTCGCTAAACTTCAGAGAAAATATCTCAGCGTTACACCTTTCTGCAAGGGGCTGGGTGATGCACAAGACAGGGGCACATCTGTTTATGTTGGTTTCACTTTGAGGAGCTTTCCTTGCAATGCTGATAGACAGTAGGCTTGTTTTTCATCTGTACGGGAAGCTTACATTTGGATGGACAGTTATACAACAGGGGATTTTGGAGTGATAGAGCCATGCAAAACACACCGGGTGTCAACACCCTGGCAAAAGCAAGGATGTTCACTGAAAAGGAATCCCCCTAGCACAAATGCTAGTTTCTGAGCTTAGTTGCTTAGCCTTTCAAAGGTGGCTATTAATCACTGTGAAAGGGGCTCTGTGTTGTTTATGGCCCATGTACTAGAAAATATATCACCCATGATGAACTGTAGCCCTGGCACACTGGCTTTCCTTACCAAGAGGGGAAACTGGTGCATCATAGGAAAGACAGTTAAATCAGGGAATACAGAGAAGAAGAGGAGGGTAAAGTACCAGGTAGGCATTTCAGAAGTGAAATGTTTTGGTTTTGATTGTTCACCAAAATCTCAACATTTTCTAAGTCTCACTTAGAATCTGGTTGTTTACTCACTGTTAGGCAGATCTTTATGACACATAACATTGTCACTAATATTTCCTCAACAAATTAAAATCAAGCCATAGTCATGTCCTATTGGAGATGATTTTGAGTTTTGTGCTCAGTTTTGCTGGAAGCAGGATGGGGCCCATATTCATATTATACGATAAATAAAAAGTCAGAGCCGTGAAGTTGTCTTTTAAGTCGGCATTGTATTATGGTTTTGGCAGAAAATGGTATTTGGCAACTGGTATGCACAGGTTGGAAAGACCCAGAGCTATTGCATTCTCTTCATTAGCCCCTTCTTTATTGCCAGTTGAAGTCAGAAAACTGTTTTTCTTTTTCTGAGATGTCTGGTACCTAGTGGTGTTTTGTAAAGTGAAGAAAAAATACTGCATCTTCTCCTAATTGAATGCCAGAAGAGATATCACAATTTTTCATTTTGTTACTGCTTTAAATCACAACAGAAAATTAGTTGCATATGTAATAAGGCTACTGATGCCATGAGAAAATGATTTGTGACTCATGAGAAAACTTCTGAGCCAGAAATATATGAAATTAATTGGGAGATGATTTTTTTCCCTTATGTGGCAAGTCATGTCAGCCTTATTTTTCTCACCACATAATTGGCTTAAAACCAAAGCAGTTTTATAGTGTGTTGTATTGTGCTACATTATGTTGGATTTTGTAAACCTTTGCAATCATCCAATTACAAGGTATCAAGAAGAAATGAATTTATCTCAACCATAATAACTGTCTACTCAGTCCATATGTACAGTACTTTCAAAACTCAGGTTCCCCCAGGTTCATAGATAAAGAAGAGGCTACTTATACTGGAAGGGGATTTTCCCCTAGCCTTAGAAGAAGCAGCAGATTTTCCCATTGGGACAGTCTCCCCTGCTATGTGTGAGCAGACAACAGTGACAGTGATGACCGTCATGGCAGTTTCAGTAAGAACTTCATGGAGTTTCCAGAACAAAGTATCTTGGGACTTCAGTTCCACACATTTTCTGAGTATTTAAATCATAAATCAAGACATCAGTTTCCCAGGCAGCTTTATTTAGAATTTAATTGCTCAAACCTGTCTTTTGTATGTAATCACTTAACTCAGTACCCGTTATCAGACCCTCCCATCTGATTATTAAATAGAAAGCTTTAATACCCCAGCCAGAGATGAATTTGGCCCCTTTCATTGGGAGAGCTGTATCATCAACAGCATACTTACTGTCCACTGAACATCTTTCTTTGAGCTTCCTCATTTACAGTGAACTATTTTAGCATGCCCTTCCTATTAGCTGGACCCTTAAATGTGGGATAAACAATCACTTGCATCCCTAAAGTAGCCACTTTAACAGTTGCAGGTGGTATTTGACACACTTGTAATAGATTTTCTTGGCTTGGTAATGTTTTCATAATTGAGAAGGCATGTGCTCACAACACACAGCTACTATGAAGGTAAGCAGCACTACAGAAATGTGATTAATAAATATATAGGAGTATGATACATGTCTTATAAGTGAAAACTTAGAACCGATGAAATTCTCATAATTGAATAATAAAACTTATTAAAAGACCCTTTTAATGGTAGAATTTAGACACCTGGTGACAGCTATGCCCAGTTGTACTGACAGAGCAAATCGAACGCTCTAAGGATCAGCTAGTACAAAATGCAAGCCCTATCTTGTCTTATTAGTTAAGACATGCTTGTTTAAGCTCAGCGTAATAGAGATATAGTTGTTTGGACCAGATAAAAAAGTGGGATGATGGCTCTAAGGATATCTAATGAGAAGAGAAGAAGGGCTTACTACTTCCTTCATTCATTAAAGAGGCCAGACTTGGGTAATTAGGACTGTACTGTCTGAAATTGTTGTTTGTAGGATCTCAGTTTCACTAGCTGCAAAATTTTGAAGGTGTATCAGGAAGGAAGCATAGGATTTCAGGAGAAGTGGTGACCGAAGTTTTAAGGCAGTTTAATGCCACCCTGAAGAAGTGAATTCACATAGAGTTCCTGTGTGATGAATGATGGACAAGTCAATAAACCACACCAAACTTTTCACAAGTAGCCACAAACTGTATTTTGAAGAGCTAGCTGGGAATCATTGAAACCCAAGCTGTTGGTGAAATAAGGTTGCTTTGAACATATCAGCCAACTTGAAAAAGGGAAATTCCTTTTGAAGTTGTCAGAGTACAATTTTTCTAATGGAAAATTTTGATTTTTGAGAGTCAAAATGACTTTTTGTTTCTAATTTTAGTAATTTAGACTAAAGTTTAGAAAAAGGCTGGAGCTGTAGCAAACTTTTTTTTTTAGTGGCTGGTTTGTGAAATTTGGCTTTTTTCCTGCATTGTGGATAATAAGAAAACCTGAAAGCTCAACGTATTTTCATCCAGCCTTAGTGCATACATTTTTGGGGTTCTTAACTTTAAATGCAACTGTGTGTTAAATTAATGGGAGCTGCACTCTTACCTTATAAAGTTATATATAAACTAGCAAAATGCCTGTTGTGAATGATGGAGACGGGGACCTGGGGACAGAGACCAGCATCTGGCCCCATGTCCTCCCCCTGCTGTTCTGGGTTCAGCCCTACTCCCCCCTTCCCATCACCATTTCAAGTCTTTCCCTGCTTCCCCACACCTCTGCTGCTGCACGAGGGTGGGGTAGCACCCCCAGGGTCTGGTGCAGGGCACACAGGGGTGTGTGGCCCATGGCTGCATGGTAGGGGGTAGTGTATGGCCACAGGGCATGGTGCAGGGAGCACCTGCTGGCTGTGGCTGCATGGTGTGGCACAGAGTGTGCAGGGAAGTGTGATGGGAGGCTGTGGGTGGGGGGGTCACGTGGCCCCAGGGCATGGCATGGGGAGTGCCTGCTGGCTGCGGCCAAGTGGCACAGGGACTAGCCCCAGGGTGTGGTGCAGAGCACGTGGGGGCATGGGTACAGGGCATGGCATGGGGAGTGGCCACGGCAGGGGGGGCACCTGCTAGCTGTGGCTGTGTGGTGTGGGGCTTTGCCCTGGGGTGTTGCACAGGGTGCACGGGAGGATGTAGTCTGCAGATGTGTGGCGGGGGGTGCATGGCATGGGGAATGGCCAAGGTGTGAGGAGTGCCCGCCAGCTGCAACCACGTGGTGTACGGTGTGGTCCTGGGGTGTGGCAGAGGGCGTGCGGAGGGTGTGGTGCACGGGGGGATGGCATGCAGCTTCAGGGTACTGCACTGAGAGCAGGCATGAGGGGCACACCTTACTCTGCAGCCATGTGTTAGAGCTGATGGGCGCTGCCTGCACCCCTGTGTCTGCTACCCTTGCAGTAATTTGCAGCCATGCCCCCCATACCCTGGGTGTCCCGCAGCCACAGCTGGTGGGTGCTCCACATGCAGGTGTGTGTGGCACAGCATGTGGCGGGGCATGGAGTGTAGGCAGGGATGTGGCACGTGGCTGCTGCAGCTGCTGGGTGCTGCTCTTGGGACTGCCTGCAGCCATGCACCCACACCCCCATGCCACGTGCTCTCCACAGCCCACAGCTGGCTGGTGCTCCCCACCGGGGGTGGGCACATGACCACAGGGTGCCGAGCAGGGATTGGGCGTGTGGGGCATGCCCCACCCTGCGTGCTACGGGTGGCAGGCGCTGCCCACTCCTTGCATGCCCCTTCCCCGCACCCTGTGGCACCCTGCGGCCATGTGCCCTGCCCTCGCCACACACCCCATTGCTGTGCTCCTGTTGTGGCTGGGGGCATGGTGTGTATGGGGTGGTGGTGCGCAGGATGGGTGTGGCATGTGGCTTCAGGGTGCCGCGTGGGGAGCATGCATGGGGGATGTGCCCTGCCCCACGGCTGAGTGTTGCATTTGGCAGGTGCTGCCCATGCCCCCCTGGCTGCTCACCGTGCAACACCCTGTGGCCACACTCCACCCCTGCGCGAAGTGTGCTCCCTGTGCCGGCTTCCCGCATGGCACCCTGCAGTCGTGCGCCTGGGCAGGCGCTCCCTACATGGGGGTGTTGGGGTGTGGCTGCAGGGTGTCATGCCTCCCTGCCTGCTCCCCTCATGGCACCCTGCGGTGGTGTGCCCCACATCCCCCCACAGTTGCAAGCCAGATCCTCCATGGCGGCAAGCCACACCACGCCCCTGCACAACTGGTCCTCGCAGCGGGGAGCACAGCCTGGCCCTGCCCACCTTAGCCCCCACCTCTGCCTCTGCCCATCTTTCTGTCTGTCCTAAGGCTCTAGGCTGCGCTTATGCAGCATTGCAGACAGACAGAAGTGGTAAGGCATTTATTATATTAGAATGCTAAATACTCTGCAAAATGAGTCCAAATTATCTCAGCACCTTAAAAGTTTTGGGTTTAATCTCAGTGTTCAGCTCTGAAGTCATCACAAACCATATTTACCATGTGCACCTTTCCTCTCAAAGTCAGCCACCACAACTAGGCTGCATATTTTAAGCAGGGAAGCTGATTTTCTATACTCCATTGGAAGCGTGGAGATGCTATAAAATGGCTCCTGTGCTTCTCCCTCTGCCAACATCAGGAAGGAAAGGGGTGAGGCTCACCCTGCAGGGCTATAGTATTAACACTTTCAGAGCCACTGCAGAATTGGCAGTAGCCTTTTGCTCAGCCCCCAAGAGCTTCTGTCAGTTGGTAAGGCAGCTGTGAGAAGGTGAAAACCCTAGCTTTTGCCTGAGCAGTGCCCATCAGGATTCAGCCATGCAGTCAGGATCCGCTGAAGTTAGTATTCAGCCATGATTCTGGAAAAGTAAGTTTTTCTTCATTTTGCCCTTCCAGAACAAGGTGATTGACTTATATGGGGGGGTGTGGTATGTGTGAAAATACGGTGATATGTCCTTGCTCAAGAGGTGCTTGTCTAATCATGTATGTCTATACAATGCTTGTCCTGCTATAATAAGAGTAGAAGAAATGCTCACAGGATATTGTTAACTCTGTTTAGTGCAGGGTTTGGATAGTGTAGAGCAGTGATACTTAACCTCTCTAGCCATGTGGGCTGGATGAGTGGGGTGGGGCTGGTCCATGAGCCAGATCTGGTGTGTGGGGTTGGTACATGGGCTAGATCCAGCATAGGGTCTGTTTGCAGGTACAATCTGGCATGTTGGTAAGACACTGCATGCTGGCTCAAGCCACAGCGTAACTGTGAACTGGGATGGTTCTGTGACCGGATCATGTCATCCAGTCCATGGGACTCCCCACAGGTCCAGAAATTTGTCAGAGGGGAGTGGTGGCAGCATTAATTGCCATGGCTCTGGGATCAATCAATGCTACTACTTCTCCCCTGTTACCAAATTTCCAGACCCACAGGGCACTCCACTGGCTGGATGACATGGCTCCATGGGCTGGAAGTTCAGCACTAGTGGAGTTCCCTGATATAGGTATAGACTGAATATCAATGAATGAAGACAGTGAAAGGAAATGTTGACCAGCTGCCTATTCTGTGTACACCATCTCTTTTGTGCACTAAGGGAAGCAGAGGCATGGTGATCCTGATTAAGGTGAAAGTGCAGCAGGGCTATGAATGCAGGGTTGTTGGTTGAAGCCATGCTGGTCCAAGGACATAGGTGGGCAAGGTTCTTTGGGTAGATGTGGTATCTTTTATTAGACCAACTAAATAGTTGGAAAAAATGTTCTTTTGGGCACAAATGCCCTTCTTCACTATAGGGAGACCCAAGGAAGGTTGTTTATGCCCGAAAGCTTGCAAAGAACATTTTTTCCAACCATTTAGTTGGTCTAATAAAAGATATCACATCTATCCAAAGAACCTTGCCTGCAGGGCTATGAATGGAGATCAGATCTCTTGCTTCCTGGTCCTGTGTTTTAGCCACTAAACTGTCCCTTGGAGTCCCCCGTGTTCGGTGGTAGAATCCTTGTCTGTCCCACAGGAGACCTGGGTTTGATTCCCAGATGCTTACACAACTACAGCCAAGGAGGCACCAAATGTCTGGACTCAGTCTGGCCTTTGGATTCTGTCTTAGTGGCCTAAGGCAGGGATGGAGGGTCTGGGAAGCCTCCACTCCTCCAAACTCCTGCCTAGGCATATGCGACAAAGGTCTGAATGACCTCTCATGCATACACCACAGTCCAGAAGGATTGATGGTTTTGAAAATGAAACAGTTTTTCCCTTTCTAGATAATCCTTGTCTTCTGTTGAACAGCAGCATTCCCCTTTGCTCTCAATTTTTTCTACCTCAGTAATGTGAGCAGAAAGTGAGTTCTTGGAATTGAGCATTAATTAAGGCAAAAAAAAAAATCCAAACCAGAAGTGGGAAAAACAAGAAACTGAAACCAGAATCCACCATTGGTTTGTGGTTGGGTAATGGCTTTTATGAAAGTGTTCCTTTGGAAAAAGTAAATGAGAGACACTAAAGACTCCATTAATGACTGCGACTACATATTGAGAAATCATGAAGCACCCATAATGATTTACTTAGAAAAATCTACAGGGGCAAGGGAGAGAAAAGTAGCAACGTAACTACTTTCTAGTAGCATGTGCTGTCTCTTCAGGAAATTTGTTCCTTTTAGAAATTTTGTTCTATATCCACGAAGCTCACTTTGACATAACACTGACTGCCTGTTGCTGGCTCTGTCTGTCACTGCCTGATCCGTGGCTGGACATTTTCCTTGACATGATGACAATGGACTCTGATATTAATTTCTATCTTCCCCTTCCCTGTTTCCTTTGAGCCCGGCTCTTTCTGACTTGTGCTATTCTCTCCTTATAGTTTTCTGTTTTCCTGCTTTGCTATCTCACTTACTTTCTGTTGGACTACAGCATTTCTCCACATCAGAGTGTATTTTCTCAGGGGTACCAGTGCTAGCAACACTGACGTGTCAATCCACAACCTACAAAATGGCTTCCAGTTGTGGGGATTTGTGGGCAAGCTTAAAAGCTTTTTGCTTTCATGAGGCTTGAGATAGAATGCTAATTGCACCATCTAAGAAGCAATTTTTTAACCTATAGACACTTCTGTTGAAGTTAGAGCCTAAATTTCTTTGTATCACTCCGAGGAATTTCCTAGCTGCAGCTCCAGATTCTTTTAGGCCTTAGGGTTAGATCTTAACCAATTCTGAAGGTGCACAAGCAGGACTTAGACAGGGTATCCTCCATTCTTTCTATGGGAGCTGCGTCACTGAGCAGCCTACAGAGCAAGTCATTGGGCCAAAAGCAGAACAAGCAAGAGTTGCAATTGTCTATGAAATCTATGAAATTAATTGGCTAGCTGCAGTTTCCTCTCTGCTGAGCAACTAGGTGATCTGGATTGGCTTGGAGAAGAGCCTGGGTCTTCTTACTCACGGCATAGGAAACCCTGTCTATGAGGACTGCACCTCTCCCTTACCCCCCCTGGAAAATGGTGCCTAAATTTTATACATTGCAATGCATACTTGGAAGCATCTTGGAGGTCAGTGAGGGTCTGGTTGTTACTTGCTGTAGGGTGACTGGGCCATTTTCTTGACTCTGCCCTTTACCAAATCCTACTCAAGTCTCATAATTAAGCCTACTGTTTTTGGCTCCTTCTCATTGCTTTCTTCTTATCTCTACACCCTGTCCATCAGTATGGTTGACCAACCTGTAATAGAAAAGCTCCTTGCCCTTGGGGTTCAAATCTTCTTTCTCATGCTCCTCCCTGAGAACTGGGATCCCACTGTCCAACCATGGAGGCTTTGTGACTGTTATCACTTCCCCCCACCCCGTACTCACCAGAAGCTTAAAACACCTTTTCTTAGAGTTCTGCTTTGTGGGAAAACTGGTTTGCAGCTCACGGCTGTAGGAACATTATGTGATAGTAGAGGCAAACAAACCTGAGCTTTGCAAAGGGTTTTCAACCAAACACTCTTTACTTTAGATAGTGCAATAAATACCTAGATCCAGACAAACAACAAAATATATATGGGTCCTTTTCTGTCTTGCTTTCCTCCTCATTCAGGAGGATTCTTTGGGAATTGGGTCTCTTCCATGGAACTTGACTTCTTTACATCAGGCTTTTTTTCTGAATCAGAGTCTATTCTTACTCCTGTAACTAGGTGTCTATCTCTGTTTCTGCTCCTTGTCTCATCTCCCTTTTCCCAAAAGAGAAAGTTGATCAGAGACCTTTTCTTCGATAACCTCCTTTCTCATATGCTGGGTGAGCCTCTGAGTAACATTATCAGGTAAAGTCCTTTACCAGAAAAGTCAGTGGCTAATTCCCAGCCCCTGGAGTTCAGACTGAAAGACTGGCTCACCTTGGGTGGTAGCCACTAGCCAACCCTTGTCCACAGGTCCTTCCATGTGAATAGGGTAAAAACTTCAAAAATATGCTCAACCAAGTAGATGGAAATATGCTCAACCAAGTAGATGGAAAGCATTCAATAGTAAATCAGCTGTTCTCTTTTTAAATATTTAATCAACAGATGCTTGGAGTATTTACAGCTTGGCTGCTACATGATGGTAATTAGTATTATGACTGAAGCTACATATTTTAACTTCAATATTGTGTTCCCATATTTATAATGGAACCTGTTTTCTTTTATCCTTTGCCCCGGTTAGATCAACCAGGAACAAAATATAGGGGTTGTAAGAAGGCATTAGCACACATTTCATTCCCTGTCACTGGATCAGACCTCGTTGAATGAAGAAACCATCACTCAGGGGACAGTGAATTCAGTGCTGTTCAAAATTGCTTTCCAAGTAATATTCTTGAATAAGATCAGCTGACCATTTCAGTACAAGACTTAACATCTGATAGACAAACTTTGTTAGCTTGTTTTGATTGGATGTCTGCTTTACACAGCATTTACTTCTTCTGCCAGACAAAATGAAAATTATTTTTAAAATCAAATTTTTGGTGCCCCAAACTTGTCATTTAGAATTCTGGCATTTGACATTTACTTGTGGAAAGAGCTTGATCCAGCAGGCTACTGAAGCTCTTGAATTTTGCTGCTGTTAAAAATCCAGATTTAAATTCGAGTTTTCCGCAGGGCTCTATCTTTATCATGGGTGGAACTAGAATCACAGATTCAAACACCTTTGAACTTTCAGGTGCTTAAGACTTTGGATCCAGATCTAAATTTGAATGATTTCCGAGTGAGCCCATCTTTGAACTGTGCACAGCTTTGTGATGTGTAATGAAGTGCTATAACAGAGGAAGCATATAATTCCTTGCAGTCGGTTAGAACAACAGAGAGAGAATTTGAATTCAGGTTGTTGTGACTATGTAGTGAAACTGTAATTTGAGTGCAGATTGAGCAAAGAAATTGAATGATGTTCAGATTAAATTGATAAGCCATTGAATAGTCTCTTCCTGTGTCTTGAATGAATGAAGCTTATGAAATAATTTTTTAATGGGAAACATATCCATGCATTGCACACATTTACTGCAAATGTCAGGCTTTAAGCCAAACAAAATAAGTTTTAGGATTTTCTCAGCTTTCTAATTGTGTTATTACATTGTACCATAGAAATCGGTCTATGCCATTAACTTTACTCCCCAGCAGTATAATCTGTCAGGAGGGGGAAGTATTTCAGTAGAAACCATACTGTATGATTCTTTTTTAAATGGCAGCTAAGACTCATTCACGGGGTATTAGGCAAGTTAGTCTTTTACCTACCAAATTCTCTCAGGCATTTCTGATGATCTGATTTGAGTTTGGCACCAATAGACTCCATTAGTCACAAAACTCAAGAGAGGATCATTAATGCATATGAAATACAGAAGTATTTTACCTTCAGCTGAGAAAATTTAGCACAATAATAGATTGGGGAAAAACTGAACTGCATGACTTTTAATATGTTACAGTGTCTTTAAGCCAAAGGGAGATCAAACTGACTAAACACTCTCTAATAGAAATTTATTATTTCTCTGAGTTGGGTCACAATAAATCCCCACAGAAATCCCTTTCCTAGAATAAGTCTTCTTTGTAATTTTTGGCTGTAGAGAACAAAGCTGTAAAGCAGGCACACTATGCTTTTTGCCATTGGATTAGCTTTGTGTGAATGGGATTGCTACTCGAAGCCAAGCCCCTGCAATATGCGCTATATATGTGGATGCCTCCCCACTCAGTTTTATGAAGTCATTGGGCGCATCCAGATGAGCGAGCATGTGCCTGTTGCGGCATCTCAAAGTAGTTTGAAATGCCACAAGAGGCACACTGGGAATGAAAAAAATGTTCCCTGCACTGCATATATGCAGTGTGGGCTCTAAATTTGATACTGGGAAATCCCAGTGTCAAAACAAAAAACACGTGGAAAAAAAGCAGCACAGGGCACGCTCCTGGAGTGTGCCCTGAAGCAAACAGAGGCTGGGTCTTCCAAGGAGATGCTTTGGCACCCATCAGAGTGTCTCTATGGCTGTCACATGCCTGTACTGCCCCAGCACATTGCTTCAGTGTGCTGGAGCATATAGGAGCAGGGCAAGACTGCAGTGGTGATGTGGACCCAGCCACTATCCCAGTAAGTAGAGATGTGGGGGTGGGGGGGATGTGGGGTTTGTGGGCAGGTGTATGGGGTTTGTGGGGAATTGTGGGAAGGGTTTGAGGTGGGGCGCCACATGTCCTACAACCCCTTTTGGTGCACAGCCCATGGCAGAAGCAGCCACCTGGGCTGTTGGGGGCATAGCCAGCTGCAGTCACAGCCTCACAGTGGTGTGGCACTGCCTGACCTGGGGTCTGCACATGGTGAACAGAGCCAGCCCGTCCTGCTCTGCTACCATGCACCTTTGGACAGGACTGGGATGGCTCCTGCCACCACCTGTGGCTCCTGTCCAAAGGCGTGAACTAGTGGGGTGGGGCAGGGCAGGGTGGGGCATGCCGGGCGAGGTCAGGTTGGCTCCATTTGCTATATACAGTCCTGGGTCAGGTGGCACTGCACCACCTGGGTCAGGTGGGTGCGCCTGTAGTGGGCCATGAGTGCCTGACAGCTTAGCTGGCTGCTGCTGCCAGTGTCAGGGGGCTGTGCACTACAGCAGATGGGTAGTAGGGTGGGCATGTGGCAGCCCCCCCTCAGCACCCCCACAAACCCCACACCAATAACCCTCCTACAAACCCCATATACGCACCCACACACCCCAAATTTCCCCCACACCCACCCATAAACCCTATACCCACCCCTCCACTGCTTCCCACCCCGCCCCCTACAAACTCCACATCCCCCCAACATCTCACACCCTGCATGCCAAGGTTCCAGACAGGATGGGACCTGCTGGTAGGAGCTGTGGCTTCAGGGGCAGTTGTCCCCACATCCTGGTTAATGAAGGGGTCAGGGGGAGCTCTAATTTTTCTATGATAAAAAACCCAAAAGCAAACACCAAAGCATATAGGTATTTAGAATGTATTTTATTATGGTAATAGAGGCACTGGTAGGATTCCATATTGCTTTAAAATTGTAAATATATCAATAAAACATTGCCCAAATGATTGATCTCTCTCTCTCTTTCTCTCTCTCTCTCTCTCTCTCTATATAGTGGTGTTTCACTGTAATTGTGGAAGAACACAGATTCTGGAGGATTTTAAAGAGTGAATTTGGGATTTTTATCAGAGAATTTGCCATTTTTAGACAGGGAAGATTTGCAATTTTTAAACAGGGAACACCAGGATTGCTGCTAGTAAGGCAAGTGGCAGGGCCAAGGCAGAGATGCCCAGGTTGGCACCAGGGACCTAGCTTGAGGGTAAACGAGGTAGCTGACCTCTTGGCCATTTAGATCCAGGAGGACATGCTTTGACAGTTCAAAGTGGGCCACCACAATGAGCACATCTTCCAGGCCATAGCTGCCCAGATGACAAGGCAGGGGCACACATGGCAGCAATGCCACATGAAAGCCAACTGTGCAGCCACAGGCCCCTGGCAGCTGGCTGAGAGGTGCAGATGGCCCTGCTGCAGTGTCCATGCCACAGCCCAGGTGGCCATGTGGTCCCCATCCAGGTCTGACAGGTGTGCAGATATGGGGCCGCAGGTCCAAGAAGGCAGGTGCTGTCACAGGTGGCAGCAGGTCACAGCCAGGCGGCAGCCCCAACTGCCAGACTACTGCAGTGGGTAGACGGTGCAGAGGCCACTCTAGCTTAGGGCTGCTTCAGCAGTCCAGGTGGCACAGGGGGGCTAGTTTCCCCAGATACCAACTAGCTGGGCCTCAGAAGCTCCTGAGAGCAAGTAGCCCTGAACTGCTCAACAGGGCAACTTTTTATACTGCTGGGGCCAGCACAGGTGCTGGCCCCGGCCTTCAGCTCCCCCTGGATGCAAATCCAGGCAGAGCTGGGCAGGGTCAGCGTGTCCCAAGTGGCACAGTTTGTCCCATACCAATATGCATGTTCAGGCATGTGTGCTGAGGTACAAATATCCAGCACAAATTTGAGCTGCTGCAAGCGCACGTGCCTGAATGTGTGGATGCACTCATTGTGGCTCTGTGAAGATATAGAGGGCAGCTTAAAGTCTTTAACCAGAACATCAAGCCAAGAGGCTGAAGAAGGAGGTAGATCCAAGATGCAGCACTGAGTTTAGTGGTCAAAGATTGTCAACCAGGACCTCAAGGCAAAGGTCAGAAGTAAGAGACGGGAGCTAGAGCCAGCCAAGGTCAGGAGCCAAGACTCGGGATTTAAGACTTAAGATCCAGGAATTAGGAAGCACAGACCAAGGATCAGGGACCAGGAAAGGAGATCTGCATGGGTCAGGAGCTGCAGACTGAAAGCCCCATGTGTTATGCAGCAAAGGTCAGTAAAAATGCTAGGGGCAGTCTTTAATTAAGGACAGGTAGCTTGTGTAACTGGTGACTAAAGACCAGTTACAAGTTGAAGTCTATGTAGGACTTGGTGCAAAGCTCTGAGTGTTCAGAACTTTGAGAACCTTACCAAATTTGTTGTGGGAGATTCACAGAGTCTTAGCAAGAGTGGTAGCAACTTCTTATGGCTATAGGGTTTCATAATTTCACAGTTAGTAGGGTCGGAAGGGACCTGAGCAGATCATCAAGTCTGACCCCCTGCCATGGCAGGACAGGGTACTGGGGTCAAATGACCCCAGCAAGGTGATTGTCAAGCCTTGTCTTAAAGACCCCAGGGTTGGAGCCAGCACCACTTTGCTTGGAAGTTGGTTCCAGATCCTAGCCGTCCTAACTGTGAAGTAGCATCTCCTGATGTCTAATCTGAATTTACCCTCTGCCAGCTTGTGACCATTATTTCTAGTCACTCCTGGGAGTGCTCGGGGGAACAGGGACTCCCCCAATGCCTGCTGGTCCCCTCTGACTAGTTTGTAACATGCCACCAGATCCCCCCTCAGCCTTCTCTTGTGGAGGCTGAACAGGTTCAGGTCCCGTAGCCTCTCCTCATAGGGCCTGCCCTGCTGCCCCCGGATCATGTAAGTGGCCCTCCTCTGGACCCTCTCCATGTTGTCCACATCCCTCTTGAAGTGCAACACCCAGAACTGGACGCAGTACTCCAGCTGCGGCCTGACCAGTGCCGCATAGAGGGGGAGGATCACCTCTTTCGACCTGCTCGAGATGCATCTGTGGATGCATGACAAGGTGCGGTTGGCCTTCCTGACTGCCTCCCCGCACTGCCGGCCCATGTTCATCTTGGTATCACTGATGACTCCAAGATCCTTTTCTGCCTCTGCACTGATGAGAAGGGAGTTCCCCAGCCTGTAGGTATGGTGCTGTTTCTTCCTCTTCAGGTGCATCACCTTGTACTTGTCAGTGTTGAATCCCATCCTATTTTCATCCGCCCACCCCTGTAACCTGTCTAAGTCCGATTGCAGCCTATTCCTTCCTTCTAGCATGTCCACATCCCCCCACATCTTAGTGTCATCAGCAAATTTGAACAGGGTGCTATTTATCCCCTCATCCAAATCGCTGATGAAGATGTTGAACAGTGCAGGCCCGAGGACCGAGCCCTGCGGGACCCCACTGCCCACATCCCTCCAGGTCAAAAATGACCCATCCACCACCACTCTCTGGGTGTGGCCCTCCAGCCAGTTGGCGACCCATTTGACTGTGTAGGTGTTGACACCACAGTCCCCCAGTTTCTTAATGAGAACGGGGTGAGAGACAGTGTCCAAGGCCTTCTAAAAGTCCAGAAAGACTATGTCCACTGCTACCCCTGCATCTAAGGATTTGGTGACCTGGTCGTGGAAGGTTGGTCTGACAGGACCTGCCACTAATGAACCCTTGTTGATTGCCCCTAAGCATAATCTGCCCTGCTAGCCCCTTGTGGACATGCGCCAGAATAATTCTCTCAAAAAGCTTACCCAGGATTGAGGTAAGACTAAGTGGCCTATAGTTCCCCAGGTTCCCCTTCCGCCCTTTTTTGAAGATGGGAACCACGTTGGCCCTCTTCCAGTCCTCTGGCACCACACCAGAGTTTAAATAGGTTGAACCCGGTAAGGTTCAATCAGCTTGATGAGCTGTTGCCTTGCTTATCAAGAAAGAAGGGTGAATTGTGATGACTTTAGCTAAGGTGAGGAAAGGAGGGCTACTTTCTGCTTTTAACGTAGGAGGTGAAGCTATGCTCCCTTCCTTCAAACCTCCTCCCTGGGGAGAAAGCTGTGGGTTGGCCTGATAAGGGACAGCTGCATATACCTTAATGCCATTACTAACTAATATAGTTATTAATTGTCGGATATTGTTCTTTAATTAAAGTAATAGAGGTCTGTAGTTTTGTCAGAAGAGGACATGTGATTTGTTTCCCATATTGCATATATGCATATAGATTAACTGGGTACCCCAATGACATTATCACTATACTGTCTGAGCATTGAGCATACATTTTTCCAGTCCACTGGCTTAAGCAATAAAACTTCTTTCATTTCATGTTTCAGCTATGCACATGGTCACATAGTCTATAACTACAAGCTCTTGAAAGTTGTCTAGTCCCAACTGAGCTATTGGGCACCACATCTTTATTTGCATTATTGAACACACATCAGATGTCAAAAACATTTGATCACTTCTTGCCTTGGGCAGATATGAACCCATGTTCTTTCAACTAGTCCTGTCACTAGTACAGCCCCCTACGTTAATTATAAAAACCTTTCTTCACATTTGTTTCTGTTTTTCTCTTGTTCTCTCTCTCCTTTTTTTTTTGATATACTGACTTCCCTCTGCACTGCGTGGCTGGTGATATTTGAGATCAGGATACTGATAAATTCTCTAGCATCTGTTCCTGTTTTGGAATGCCGGATCATAGCTGAATGACTTGCCAGAAAATATTAAATATAATCCACAGGACTGGATAATCCAAAAAAAAATATTTTCTTTACTGTTGTAGCTATTCTGTGGAGGTGAGACAGAGCTTGGGGCTTGTTTACTGGTAGGGGATCCCAATCTTTTTACTTTAGCAGTTGTTGAGGAAAGGAGCCTAGTAAGCTCCATTAAATCTTATTTATGGGGCTAGTGCGCTATGTAGAGCAACCAAGACAAATCCTCGCTCCTGCTGGATTGTTAACAGGACAGAAACCCCAGCCTGAGGTAATGCCAGTGAAAGGACATAATCCTTTACAGTGCTCTTAATCACTTTTGGATGCTAAAGATGTCACAAGACTTTCTATGGAGACCATCCAGGAGCCACATGGGCAGGGTGCACAGCCAGGTGGACAGGATGGGGCCACGGCCAGGCAGGGGGCTGTGTCTGTTGATGGATCCAGGATCTTAGGGCAGGGACAGTGCGGGGCTGGGTCATGGCAGAGCCAGGGGCATGCGGGCAGTGGATCATGGCTCTGCCCCAGGTCCTGATCCTGTGCTGTCACCACCACAAGATCCTGGGGCCTCCCCAGCCTTGTTCACCCATCTCACTCCTGGCCTGTCTTCCCGTAGCCACATCCCAGCTGCCTAGCCAAGTGCCCTGCCTGCAGGGTCCCGTCCCTGGTGGTGGGTGCAGGGCAGATGGGTTGGGGTGCCTAGGCAGCAGGGCCAGGTCTGGTGGTGGTGGCAGCTGGAAGGAGCCACTGCTGCTGGGGCTGCCAGGAAATGGAGTCCAGCCCTCAGCCCCACTGCATGTCCAGGGGTGCATGCACCACAGCCTGGCTGGCATCTGGGCAAGGCAGGACTGAGGGATCAACCACAGGCTGGAAAGAATCCCTTGGCAGGCCAGATCCAGCCTGTGGACCATATTTTGCCCACCCTGCTCTATATACCTGTATGCAATGTGGGAGGTAGAATACAAAATCTCTGACTAAACTAGTCCTACTGAACTCTGTGAAGCTACTCTTGTGTGTAAACTCATATGTAAGTGTATGCAAGATTTGGAACTTGCGGGGGCCAAGTGTCTTAGGCACAGGGGTCCAAACTGTGGTGCCTAAATCTATATGAAGCTTCTGAATAAAACTGATCTTATTTGCAACCATGAGGCTTACAGCAGCTCCCAGTTACATCTGGTGGACTGACT
This sequence comes from Crocodylus siamensis, assembly GCF_052110815.1. NCBI lineage: Eukaryota > Metazoa > Chordata > Crocodylia > Crocodylidae > Crocodylus > Crocodylus siamensis. The sequence goes on along the minus strand of NC_143397.1, from coordinate 239,929,165 downwards.
GGGCACTAAATATAGACTTAGAGCTTTTTTTGGTTAGGTGCTGAGTCATGGATTCAAGACTCCCACTTTAGCCAACATTTTTCAAAAATAAGGCCTAATGTGGCTATCTGCAATGTCATTTTGCTAAAATACTGCCAGAAAAATTGCAGGAAAATTCCCATTCGTATTTTAATTACAGTATTTATCACTTCTTGCCCTAGTGTTGCTGTACAGTGGCTATCCTGCTCCCAGGTTCTACCTCAGAAGTGGCTGCACTTCAGTGTTGGCTTACATGATCCATATGTAAAGGCTTTGGGCTTATTGAAAGGATGGCATTATTTATTATTATTATTATTATTAACCGTGGACAGATTGGGAGAACATACTAAAGGTGGAGATAACAGGGACCCAGTACCCTGTGACTACACTGAATTCAAGACACTTTTCATTCCTATTTATGTGGACCCTTACTTTGGCTGTATGTTAGCCCTGAGAAGGCCATCATGAAAAATGGCTCTAACCATTCACAACTACCACCATGCTGAAGCGTTTATTGGAGAAACCAGTTTTTTGAAATTGTTTATTGGAGAAGCTACATTTCTTGTGTGTTTTGTTTCCTTATATCTAGTTATTTATTTCATTTTGGATGGTTTCACCCCAAGCATTGTAGCGGTTAAGAATGCAAGGATGTATATAGCTGTCTACAAAATTACATTTTTATTGTGACTAGGTCAACCAGTTTTTGATGGGTATATGGAAAAGGGGTTTCATTATTTTATAGTTGAGAAAGTTGGAATATGAGAAGACAGAATTACTTTTCTTTTTATCTCATTTATCTGTACCACTTTTCGATTCATCTTCACTTGCAGTTTTGCATGAAGTCCAAAATTGTGGCTCTGCAGGGTAATTTCTAAATCTGAATGGTGGCATTGTTTTATTGGTTTTTTTGTACCAAGATTTGTTAACAAAAGTAATTTACTGTCCCATTATATTCATACAAATACAAGCTTTAAAACAGAATAACTTTGTGGAAAAGTATTTAATGTTTACAAGTGCGCTTAACAGAAATAAGGCAGTAAGAAAATTAATGTAACCTATAAAACTCCTGCACTTCTGCTGGGCACTGGTTGGCAGCGAAAAGGGCTGGGTTCACATTTTGGGGTAACTAAATATATTTTACCTTGGCTTGAGCCCCCACCCAGACCACCTTGGAAACACTAAATGAATGACTAGGGTGTCCCACATAAACTAAATCCCATCACAAGCAGGACAAACACAAACACCCACATTTATTACAGGGAATAAAACAAAACAAAAGAAAACATTAAATATAAGTATGGTGTATACATCACTTGCTTCTCAGACCTTAGGGAAATTTGGAAGTCAGTCAGAGGATGCCTTGGAGTCTGATCTGTCTTCTTCCTGAAGTTTCCCTGATTTCCTAAGTAGCATGTTTTCTGAACTCACTCGAGAAGGTGCGTTTTTCATGTGGAGATGAGGGCAGACATTCCATCGTGAAAGGGAAACTGAACTGATTTCCATATAAAGAACAAAGAAATCCCTCCTAAGGAACATGCAGACCTGAGGGGCACAAGGATGTTCCATGCAGGACCTGATGCAAAATCAGCTGAGTCTTTCCACTGACTTCAGTTACTTAGGGTCAGATAGGCAGGACCACCAGACCCACAATGGTACTTGGGTGCCTAACTCCTATTGATTTCAATGGGAATTTAGACACCTAAACGTGTGTGAGACTGCAGCCCTTAGTAAATCATGCGCATGGTTGCTGGAGTTTGATAATATAGTTATTGATTTGAGTCCAATCAACACAAAGAATAAATTCCGACCTGAGTGTTGTATCATTTTTGGTTGAGTTTTCTAACTAGTTGTTTGAATTCAGCGTTGATCCTGGGTACAAGGAAAGCATACAGTTCTTAGGTTTCATTTTGGATTTTGATCTTTTGCCTTCACAGACTTCAGAAGAGATTCCCACCCCAAATGAAGGTCACTAAATCAGAACCATGTCTGTGTACATTAAATTCACTCAAGCAAAGTGTTGACCAGCAGGCTGGCTATGAGAACAGTCCTGGTCCTTTCCGTTAATGGAACCGTTTCCTTCTCATTGATGCTTTTCTAGAAGCTCTGTTTTGCAGAAATGTAGCACATGGTTTTAGAGCACTCAAACTGAACACAACATTGTTGCTTGATTCCCCTCCCCCATGCTCTGATGAATTTACACTGGGATTCATTGATTTACTTTGTGAAATTTGTAAGAAAGGAAATTACTTAGAGAGCCGAAAGTATTGGACAGAAGAGACAAATAGCCATGTTAAAATATATTTATCAAATGATAATACAAACCATAGAAATGCATGTAGATTAGTGGGAACTTATATTTCCTGTCTGAGAAGGTATTGAATTCTAAGGCAGTGAACAGTTGTGAGGGAAACGGGAAGGGGGAGAATTTCCCTGGTTCCCCTGCTTACAAATAAATTGTGGGACCACACAACTTTTCACAAGTATCTCTCCATCTGAGCTCCCTTGCAAGGAGAGAGGCTCACAATCTTACATTCTTCACCCATTTCGGAAGTAATGCACTTGATTAAGATTAAGATTTAGTTAAGGTTTTTTTTTTTTTCTCAGTAGAGAACAAGTCATCCTTACAGCTGAGAGCAGGATCACTGCAAGGAAGTCCTAGTCACCGATTGTTTCAATTACATGGATTGTAATAATACACCTAAAGACAGGGGCTGTTTCTGATCTAACAAGAGCCACATTTCCCTTCATATAACTCCACTGATTTCAATGGGGTTGCTGAATTACATCAGTGTGAGGAGAGGATCTGGTCCAGCGTCGGCAACAGAGTCAAGAGTTATTCAATATTTCCATCTGCATGTATACAAAAGCAGAACTGCATATAATAGAGCACATAGGATCGTGGCTCAGTTTTTCTTACTCCTTCCTGTTAGTTGCATCTGTATGTTCCCTCAGCGTGTAAGTCGCATTCGTTTGGCACAGCCACTGAATGCTAATTTTTTTATGCATAGGTATGATAGGGGAAATGTATGTGAGGTAAGGTGGTAACTTTTATTGGACTATAGTTGGAAGACAGGAGACAAGTTTTCAGGCTTAAATCTTGTGTGTTATTTGCACTCCCATACCCAAATAATGGGCTTCAAATAGCTTCCTCCAATTCAGAGATAATTCTGAGTTCCCAGGAATGTGACTGAAAGAAACAAGGCTTTGGAAATGTGAACACTGTCCACATTAATAGTTAAGGTGGTTTCAACTTTCTGTCTGTGTGGAGAAGTGAATGCAGGACTTTCTAGTGCAATGCAGAAGCACAACACTGAGTACTGCTGGATGTAAAGGAGAATCTGAACCAGGTGTCATAGACCTTCATCGTCTCGCCTGTTGCTAGCTGGAGGTCTGAAAAAGGATCTGTCTTAATTTCCCCTCTGAGTAACACCTACTAAAGTTTTTTCTTTAGTACCCTTTGTCATTATGATTTTCCATGCTGGACCTGTCACACATGCTAGGACAAAATATCAAGGACTGTATAGAAGTATCTTTCTATCATATGTACTGTCCTCCACTGATAACTGCGCATGGTGCTTGAATTTATTATGCAGCCATGTTACATTTCATGGGCTGGCTCCAACCAGGCACCATCACAATAGAGCAGTCAAGTGACTTAAAAGCACAAGAGCCAGTGGGCGGCTGGAGCTAGCCCCTACCTTTGTTATTCATAGACTTCATAGACATTAGGGCTGGAAGGGACCTTGGGAGATCATCGAGTCCAGCTCCCCGCCCAAAGGGCAGGAAGTCAGCTAGGGTCAAAGGATCCCAGCAAGCGTCCAAATGCTTCTTAAAGGCGTCCAGAGTAGGTGCTTGCACCACCTCTGGAGGGAGCCTATTCCAGGCCTTGGGGGCTCAGACAGTAACGAAGTTTTTCCTTATGTCCAGCCTCAAACGGCCTTGGAGGAGTTTGTGAAATCGTTGGGTTTGTTATTATTCTATAAGTAGTGGCCAGGAGGCCTATTTATGGGCCAGGACCCTGGGTGCTGTGCAGACGAAGAACAGTAAGTCCTAAGGAACTGCATATACACTGAATGTAAGATTCAGTAGGTGGTCCCTATGGTACACAGTAATGCTCTGCATGATAGGCACTGGTCTTGGGATGCCAGTGGCCTAAATGTTGTTTAGTTTTGTGTTGCCATCACTGCAAAGGATATGCTTATGGGGAGGTGCAGGAAGGGAGGAAGTGTAAAAATGCTCATTTGAAAATGCAGTAAGTGGGCAGGGGAAGCCGGTACCTGTAGGAAGGAGTGGGGTGAGCTTGGTTCTAATACAGATCAGGACAATCTGGCTGACTGTATGAAATATGGCTGACTATAAAGCATATTGTAAAAGCTTGTCATCGGTGTAATATCCCAGAAAACCTTGGTATAGTTTCAAAGTACACCGTGAAGTTGAAGGCATGAGTTCAGTTTAAAACTACCCAATAACCATGTACCTGGAGTTGGTTAAGAAGGTCTTTTGAGCTGTTGTTTCTGAGCTGGGTCAGGAGGGCAATAAAATTAGAAGCATGGAAATAGGAAGCTAACTCACATATAGTTTGCTTTATAAGCCTGGTGCTGCATGAGTTCAATTCTTGCTGTCCTAAGAATATCTTTTAAATAGAGCCCACCACTAAATTTGTCCTTCCTGAGCAAAACTCAGTGAAACTGAATGGGATTGACAGTGAAGTCACTCTCAGTGCTGTTCATGCAGTTCAGGCTCCTGAGGTCAAAGCTGGCTTTGTAAATCCACTGCTGCAGAAAATGGTTCTTAATGCTTCATTGTTGCTAATAGACTGCAATTGCCCCATGTGTGATTAAAAAAATAAAAAGGTACAATAACCATGGAGATTTGAAGACAAGAAAGAAACATTTGTATGTTTGCTTATGTGTGGAAATGTTCCCTTCCGAAAACCTTGCAGCTAATCTTTTTAGCCATGGCAGGAATAGTCAGAACTGTAGCCTGGATTCAGTACCTGAGGGAAATGATGACTAACAGGCTCAACAGAGTTTTTTGTTTGCAGGGTATACTTAAACTTTTGGATGGGGTACCAGATGTTCCTTTGAACAATGCCATCCTTATGATTCAGATCATGGAGGTTGTGTTGTAAGCAAACTAAACTGATTATTTCCCTCCATCACTTACTAAAAAAATTATGGAAAGAAACTTTAGGTGGGCCTGAAAGATAGGGGAGCCTCTAAAGTACTTGTGAATCAGTTTTCCTGGTATAACTGCATCCACATGTGAATTTATTGAAAACATATGTGACTTTGATAAAAGATTACATTTAAAGAAGGGGCTAGAGCAGGGCTACAGACAACAGGGTACTGTGTTTCATCAAACATTGAGCTACACAGTTTCAAATGTTTCATGTTAACAGAAAATGTTTAGATGATTTTAAACAGTGCAGTACTCAGTTTCCATTGGCTAGCTTATCACAGAGCCCTTATGAGCGTTTTCCTTACAGCATAATCCACCAGTGCCATTGATTGGGTTGCTTGCTGGGGGGAAGAAAATAAAGTTACCATGTATTTCCTAGGAAGCATGGTATTGTACATTTGCAAGGTTTAGGACTAGCTGAACTGTCTGGGGAAAAGAAACAACACAAATACAACTTGCCCAAAGATTCATGACTGAACCATCAAAAACTTGCCTTGTGAAAATGTTATAATTATTGCACATTGCAGTTTCTTTTAACCTAATGTCAAAGCGTACTTGGTATAAATTCAGAAGATCAAGATTTTAAGCAGAACGGAAGCTATTTTTTCTAGTAACTAATAGACACTGGAGGTCATGAACCTGTTCAGGGGAAACAAGATGTTTCAGCTAGCTGAGGTCCAGATAATGGAAGTGTTATTGCAAGCAGTCCATTTAAAGCATTTTCTTCACATTGCGTTTAGGATAAAATTGCAGAATACCGTATTTAAGGAATGATTTAACATTCTTTGTGCACCCAGAGCTCTTTGAGAGTTTTACGAATAGCAGGATTGTTTATGATTTGTGTTTTCAGGAGTTTATGAACAGCACTCCTGGCAATCTATGATGCTTAAAAAGAAATGCAATATATTAATCTAATACTCAAGACACCGCTCTTATAAAAAATGTTACTCCCAGAGAGGAAAACTTTGCTTGTGGTTAATGTGTGAGATCCTATACTCACTGAAGTCGAAAGAAAGATTCTGATTTGGATTGAGCTGTGGGCAAGTGGAAACCTTTGGATTCTGGTGGCTGAGCACCGCTCCTAGAGCCAAGGCAGTCATATGCATGACATCTACCCAGCTTGGCAGCTCTTGTTCACTTCTGCTGACAATTGAGCCTGAGCAGAAGGTCAGGATGGGTCATTTGTTACATACAGCAGCTACTCCCTAGCTGGCTTTTGTGAGAAGGCTGAGTACCATAGTAGGGCTCGTGGCCTTTTAACACTGCCTTATGCAGAGCTATTGCCCAGGGTACAGAGCTGCCCTGTTAGACTTCTGGCATAAGAAAAGGGCAGATTATGCTGACAACTAAACTGCATACAAAGCTGCACTCCATTTCTGTACCTCATGCTGCTGTAGGCGATGTGTCTTCTTACTGTAACCTTATCAGTGGCTAGTGTCTTCCAATATGGTTTGGATCCCCTGAGCTTCCAGTTTTGCATACTATTGCAATATAAAAATATGATTATTATTGTTGCTATATGGGCTACAGAAAAAACAAAGGAGTAGCATCATCTGGTTTGTTACAGTTGAACCTTGATTAAGAACTGTAACTTAACTACAGAAAACCAAGGGCTTTGCAACCAAGAGGCGATGACTTACAAATCCTACATGTAGACCTTCTTCCAAACAGGAGAAAAATGAGATGTCAGTTTCTGTGATGCTAGATAAATTACTCCTCTTGTTTATTGTATCAGTTTTGTTTTAAGGAAATGTGGTTCATGATTATTTGTTTTGGACAAATGAATAATCCCTGCATTCCCCAAAGCCTCTAAAGTATTTCCCACTGGCAAGCAAAATGCTCATTAGTGATCTTTCTTTGAATCTATGGTGACCATCATTGTTTAATTTTGAGAAATGAAGACATTGCCTTGAGGGTCTCCGTGTCTTTCACAGGTGGCCTTTTGGATCCCGTGAACTTTTTTAGAAGTAAAATATGCATATAATAGTAATGGCTAACAGCAGACTTAATTCAGTGAAAGTTAAATTTACAGGGGTTGCACCCACCTCAGTCCTTACAAGCATAGAAAGAAGAAGTTAAGGGGAAAGATTTCTTTCTTTATTCCTGTTGCCTAAAACATAATCAATAACACCCTCTGACATACCACAAAATGTTCATAGACTAAAAGGGCAGCAGGGACCATTTTGGTCATACAGCCTCGTCTCCTGCATAACCCAGCCTTAAGTTAATGATTCCATTTCTGTTGAATTAGAGCATGACTTCTGGAACAATAAAAAAATCCAGTCTTGATATAAACATTTCCAGTGATGGTGAATTCACCACATCCTTTTGTAAGTTTTTCCAGTGTTTAATTGTGCCTAGCTTCTAGGCTGAGTGGATCTATCTTCAGCTTGCAGATATTGTGCCTTGTTAGAGCTCTGTCTGTTAGATGGAAGATTCCTGATTTAGTGGAGTGTTGTTTCCCATGTAGGTACTTACAGGCTGAGGTCAAGTCACCCCTTAATCTTCTCTCTGTTAAACTGAGCAGATGGAGCTTTCAAGCTAACCAATATAAGGCATGATTTTGAATCCTTTAACCAGTCATTCCTTTGTATCCTCCTCATCTTACCAATGTGATTCTTGAACTGCGGGTGCCAGAATAGAATCTGTATTCCAGGAATGATTGTATGGTGCTAGATACAGAGGTACAGAACCTCCCTATTCCTACTCCGTTATTTCCCTTTTCATAAAACCAAGAATTACATTAGCTTGTTTTGCCATAGCATCGCACTGGGTGCATCTACATATTCATTTGATCCAGCCTAAGTTTACTCTGGTGTAAGCTACTTTGGAGTTAGAACTTTTGGGCAGACGTTGGCACATGCGGGGATTAGGGAGCAGATTTTCTGCTCTTCGCACCAAATTTCCAGCAGCCCTGCGATTGGACCCTGCTGCCACAGGGGGAGCTCTAGGCTACCCTGGGTGCTAGCCCAGAGGCTGGCAGGGAGCACTGGGCCAGGAGACAGCTGTCTTCTAGCCCCAGGGGGCTGCCTGCTGCTGGGGAGGGGGACAATGTTCCCCTGCCCTGGCAGGAGGGATCTCCTGGCCTGGCTCTCTGATCAGGGGCAGGAGACTTGGAAAGAGCTGCAGGGGAGGGGCAGGTCTCAGCCCCCTGCCCTGATCTGCCAGTGGGGTACCTAGCAGCTAGCTTGCTGCTACCTGCTCCACCAGCAGATCAGGGCAGGGAGCTGCCACCCCTGCAGCTCTTTCCAAGCCCCGTGCCTCAATCACCTGATGGGAGAATAGGGCTGCGACCTGTCCGTGACCAGGACAGCTCCCAGCCCCTGCCCTGCATGCTGCCCAGAAGCTGAGCAGCTTGTTCCCCACACAGGTCTGTGAGCATGGAGCTGGGCAGAAGGAACAGGCTGGGGAGCTTGTTCTCTGCCCAGCTCCGTGAGTGTGGAGCAAGCTCCCCAGCCTGTTACTCCACCAGGGAGCACCTAGAGTCAGCTCTGTAACTGCGGGGCCAGTGCTGGGAGATAAGGGTCCCACCGCATTCTTGCAAGCAAGCTGAAGAAGTGTGGGTTGGATGAATGGATTGTAAGGTGGATAGAAAGCTGGCTGGATCAGCATGCTCAATGGATGGTAATCAATGGCTCAATGTCTAGCTGGCAGTCAGTATCAAATGGAGTGTCCCGGGGTTGGTCCTGAGGCCGGTTTTGTTTAATATCTTCCATAACAGTCTAGAAGGTGGGATGGAGTGCACCCTCGGCAAGTTTGTGGATCATACCAAGCTGGGAGATGTAGTAGATACACTGCAGGGTAGGGCTAGGGTTCAGAGTGACCTAGATAAACTGGAGGACTGGGCCAAAAGAAATCTCTTGAGGTTCAACAAGGACAAGTGCAAAGTCCTGCACTTAGGATGGAACAATCCCATGCACTGCTATAGCTTGGGGACTGCCTGGCTAAGTAGCAGCTCTGCAGAAGAGGACCTGGGAGTTACAGTGGACAATAAGATGGGTATGAGTCAGCAGCATGCCCGTGTTGCCAAGAAGGCTACAGCATACTGAGCTGCATTAGTAGAAGCGTTGTCAGCAGATTGAGGGAAGTGACTGTTCCACTCTATTTCGCACTGGTGAGGCCACACGTGGAGTACTGTGTCCAGTTTTGGGCCCCCCACTGTAGAAAGCCTGTGGACAAGTTGGAGAGAGTCCAGCTGACAGCAACAGAAATGGTTCAGGGGCTGGGGCCCACACGCCGCACAGCTTAGAGGGAACGCTGCTCAAAAATGTGGGCTTTCAAGTGCCCGCCCCATGCGGAGTGCCTCTGGATGTCGGCCCTGCCTCAGAGTGCCACAGGGTTGCTCACCTCCTGCTGAGTCCAGTTGGGACCCTGGGCACTTGGGATGGGCATGGGCACATGGGCAGAGCTAGGGCTCAATGGGGACAACGTGCTGGACTTGCTCTCCATGCCGGCTCTCTGGGCACCTGTGCGGCTGTCCCTGAGATGCTGGTCCTCGAAGGCTGCCAGCAGCACCCAGAAAAGGGCATGGCCAGGGATGAGGAATCACATGGCAGAGGCGCTTCAGCACAATGCCTGCAGAGACAGAGCTGGGGTTGGGGAGCAGCATAGAGAGAAGGGCCACAGAGAGCAAGGCCAGCAGCCCTGTGGGGAATCTCAGGGTTGCAGCCCTTTGCAGTACTCACCTGTGGCCAAGGAGGAGCTCCGGCTAGGGAACAGGACAGGCAGAGGCTGCCTGGGTCCTGGCCAGGGAGGCATGCGGGACCTGGTGGGCTCCTGCAGACAGCACTAGCTCCTTCAGGCTCCCTGTGCTGTGTGCTCGCAAGCACAAAATGGCTGGAAGCTTTTATAGCTTGCAGCTAGGGGCTGCCAGAGAGCAGCTCAGCCCTGGAGAAGGAGCGGCAGCCAGCCCGGAGCCTTCATATGTGCTTTAAGGTGCTTTAACTAATTGCACTTAAATTTGATACTTGCTTTATGTGTGTAATTAGCCTAAAATCGCCATTTTTAAGGCACATTAAAGAGTAATGGGCATTAAAAGCCCACATGTAGACATGCCCACTGTGTACTGTATTTAGTGTTAGCATTTTGGAAGATGAGATTTGAATGGCACATTGCTTTAATTTGGGAGTGGGAGACTATGCTTATAACTGGGCCTTTTACATAAAACATTCATTTTGGGTTTAATTAGTCTCAGTAGAGAACTCTTTGAAAATCCTTTTGACTATAAATTCTCATGTTAGTTTGTATGCTCTCTATGCTGGTAGCTTTGGTTTAAATTATACATCTTTTAGATATATTTAGCTTATTTTTTATGCTAGTTGGGAAAGGAAATGTTTGCATTATTTTTTTTTCTTTCTCAAAACACAGTTTTATTAATTTCACCTTTCCTATCTCTGAATGCCATCATCAGTCACTGCACGGGGGAAATCATATGATTCCCTAGTTTAATCTGTTGTCTTTGGTATTTAAATAAGATGATGGAAAATGCAATACAGGCAGCACGCCTGGGGAACAACTGCTCTTCTGCCTTCGAGATTTGGGCATGTCACAACCATATGGCTGACCTAGAACCTTTGGGTTCTCATTCTCTCTTCAAACAGTCTTTTTAAAACCCATTTATCTTTTGGGTCACATTTTTTCATATTCATATAGTGCAATAGGTCTACTCTAAAGCCCAAAGCGTTGGAGCTTTGGGTTCACATCCAGTCAGAGTCTACCAAAATCATTTATTGCCATCTGCTATTTCAGTTGAGTTATTGGTTCACATTAAAGTAACACATGTCTGCTTGTATACCTACTACCTGTCTACTAAATGGTTTTAGAAAACAAACATTTTGGATAATTGTCTGCTTGCTTTCCACATCCATCAATTTGCAAGTGAGACAACTTACATTTAAGGTAAATTAAAGAAATGCACCCACCCCACAAGCTTCACTGTCCTAATTTGTGAAAATGAGGTAATGGTATTTGACCTTTTCTTATGTGACAGTGCAACATTATTGTATCCATGTTGTAAATCCCTGAGACCAGTAGATGGGAGCTGTTATTATAGTAAAGATAATATATAGCTTATATATCAGAAACTGATGTCCAGTTGTTTGACACCCTGCAAAAATTCTGCAAACCAGGTGTTTCATAGTTTGAGACACAGTAGTCTCCCTGTTCAAGTTACCTGATCTAATCTCTGCCAACATTTGAAGGTAGATGTAAGGGGAGGATCCCACCCCCTTACAATGAAGCACTGCAGGTACCATAACTAAACTGCTAAAATAGCTGTTTCCTATGCTTGCCTTTGACTGCTTTTGATGTCTGCTAGTCTTTTCACTTCATCTCAAATCGCTAAAATAAACAAGATTTCACTCTGTACCAAAGACAGTGGGGCGGGAATTTGCTATTAAAATTATTCTTAAACAGATTATAGTGACATTGAAATGTATTTTGTTGAATAAATACACTAATTTAAAAGCAATGTCGGGCACTTCTGTATATGTCCATTCCCACCTGTGTCTACTGCCCCAACACAGTAAGAAGAAATGTGTTGTACAGGGATAACTATACCAGCGGTGAGAGAGCTTTCACTTCCAGCAGCATTTGTTAGCTGTCTACAGAACCTTTTACAAAGGAAAGCTCCCCTTACTGCATTTTCCGTAGGGACTTTCTGCAGTAACTGGGGCGGTCTATCACTGGTCACCTCTATTCATTGTTGAAGGCTTTTCACCATCTGGACCACCTATGAGAAAATGTTTTCTTAAAGACTGCACGATTAAGGAACAGGGATTTACACCTCAGTCCCCAAGGTAAATACCAGATGGCAAATGGCTTGTTTTCACTTGATGATTCAGTCGCTCTGAATCAGGTCTCCTGAAGTTGCTGGGACCTAATTTCTATTCAGCTTTTTCATTTTTCAAGTGACAGAGTTCATTTCATGCCCTTTTCTTTAAAACTATTTTCTGTCTTTTCATGTTAGAAGTAAAATGATGCATTTCTTTCTGGAGTCACCCTAGCCATACTTCTCATAGTCTTCAGTATTTCTTCATTTGTTATGGGCCTGATTCTGCAGCATTTACCAGCAGGAATAGTTTTCTTGCACAGGAAGTTGCATAGAAGTCAGCGAGGCAACATGCAAGGAGAAGGCTACTTATGCGAGTGTTACAGAATCAGACTCTTAAAACTGTGGGGCAAGTAATCGGGCACTGCAGTTAAGGTCACCATCCACCTTCCAGTCCAGCCTTTGACGCTCACTCTTTGTGCTCAGAACTTTTCAAACTATCTTTTTGGGGGATATCAGTTTCCATACCTTGCTTTATCTTAGAGGTATTTCTTTTTTTTTTTTCAAGAGCTTGAATAAAGTGGCTCAATCTGTTTTGAAGATTACCTGGCATGTTCACATACCCTTTTCCTCTATTCCAGACAAAGATGTCTGGATGAATTTGCATTACGTGGAATTACAATCCAAGGCTGATCCTGAAAATGCATGTAGTCATGTGAACAATCCAACCGATTCCCGTAGGGCTACTCATGTGTTCCAAAGACTGGGGTTTGAATTTGAAGAAAATCAGGTTAGTAAATTTTTTGGATACTTTAAAATTTTTAGTATTCTGTTAATAAAGTAAAAAAAAACAACAACTATTGCCATCTTGGGTGTTGATAGGATGGCATGTGCCATATGTATATTTTATAAACAATTCTGTGCTACAGAATTCTAAATTAAATGTCAAATAATTTAAAGGGAGATCATAATTTGTGAGGTACATGGGTAGGCAAGACTTATGAGGACAGCCTGAAAGAACTAGGGTTATTTGGCTTGGAGGTGGGATTTTATAACAGTCTTCAAAAGCAGGTAAAACAGACAATGGGCTGGGATGGTTTAATAGGGGATGATCCTGCCGTGAATGGAGGGCGGGACTAGATGATCTGTGAGGTCCCTTTCAGCTCTACTTTTCTATGGTCCTCTGATCATGAGTCTTTCTTCCTATTTAGCATATGTGCTATAACAGGGGGCAGGCAGTTATTTCAGACGGAGGGCTGCTTACTGAGTTTTGGCAAGCCATCGAGGGCCACATGACAGGCAGCCAGGGGCAGATAAATATTAATTTTCTAAATTTTCTAGGGCCCCATGGGCTGGATAGACTGGCCTGGCAGGGCACATCTGGCCCGCAGGCTGCATTTTGCCCACCCCTGTGCATAACCAGAATAGTGTATTTCCAGCGTTTGTATTGAAGAGGCTCACTCCTACATCTACTGAAATTCCATTGCCATCAGTGGAGGCAGGAATGCAGGTTACTTCTAAGATCCTACCATAATCTTTAAAATATACTGACACTTAATTTTCATTTTTAAAGTTTTTGATAAAAGTGATTTAGGTGTTGATTGAGCAAGGTAATTAAGGACACAAACAATCATAATTGAACTTAACTAGAATTACTCCCATGCTTAAAATTAGGCATGAGCTCAAATAACTTGTTAAAGTATAGCCTTCTTGAAATGTGGGGCCCAGAACTAGACATAATCTTTCAGTTGAGGCATCACCAATGCTGAAGAACGAAAGAATTGCTTCCCTTGATTTGTAAGTGACACTCCTGTTGATACAACGCTGTATGTTGTTGGGTTTTTTTGTAACAAGAGCATACTGATGGTTCATATTTAGTTTATGGTCTAATGTAACCCCCCCAGGTCTTTCTCTGCAGTATTGCAGCCTAGCCACTCATTCTCCAGTCTGTGTTTGTGCATGTGACTTTGCACTTGTCCTTGTTGATTTTCATTTGGTTGACTGAGGACCATTTTTCTAAACCATCCAGATCATTATGGATTCAATCCCTGCCCTCCAGAGTGTCTGCAATGCCACCCAATTTGGTGTCATCCACACATTTGCTAAGTGTGCACTCAATCCCACCATCCAAATAATGAAGATACTAAATGACACTGAACCCAGGACAGACCCCTGGGGAATCCCACTTGATCCTCCCTCCCAGCTAGACATTGGGACATTAATGACTACACATTGATTATGATGATCCAATCAGTTATGTATCCACCTTACAGTAAAAGTATGCAGCAGCTCACCAGGGTGAGGAAGTGCAGGAGGTGGAGGCTGTTTGTCCAGAGGATTGCCAGGAAAGTGGCTGCTGCCCCACCCCTCACTGCTGATTGGCTGTGAGGGCTGCCTATCATGTGGCTCTGCCCCTCTCCAGTGGTGAGGGGCAGGGCTGCTTGATGGACAGCAACTTGCAGCCCATCAATAGTAAGAGGCAGGGCCACATGACCAGAAACCTCAATGGCCAATCAGCAGTGAGGGGTGGGGCCACCAGGACCACTTGGTCAATCAGAAGCGTGGGGGAGTGCCATGCTTTGCCTGCAGTATGGTTGTCCAGGACTATGTTTTGCCCATGGAATCACTAGGCAGCCCCTGCGAATTAGGTAGGTCCCTGCACATAACATATGCCATTGTGCTGAAGAGGCCCTAGGTTTTCTTAGTAGATAAGGATGATCCCTTTTGGAGTTAGGAAGGACTACAGTCACTTATGCATGCAAACAAGGGGTTTCAGTGAATTTGCAATGTTATATTTGCCATGTGGTTTATGAACAATATTTATTTTTCCTAGGGTAGTTTATCCCTCTTTAAAAGATCACACAATCTAGACCAAAGGAGAGGAACATGATATTAACCTGAAGGCTTGTTAAGCTGCAATGTGGTTATAAATTTTGTGGAGTTTCTTTGTATTTACAGCAACTGCCGAAACAGATCTAATCCTTTAAGGCTTCAAGATGTACATTTCCTGGCTTGTGAACAGGCACTTTTCCATACTGGAAAACAATGCTGTATATTTTCCATATACAGTACAGCCTTATTAGAAGAAATGGGTAAAGTACATTTTTGGGAGATAACATGAAGCAAAAGGAATATGAATTAAATGGAAAAGTCAAATCATCTGCCCTGGGCGCTCTAATTCCTCTTGAAATAGCATCATTCACAAATACTAGGACGTAATTTGCATTGACTGGGAGAAGCAAAACAATAAATTAACAGAGGAAATATTTTAAAGACTAGGCTAGTGAAGCAGTAAAATAATTTTAAGTATGGGCATAGTTATTTTTATATAAATGCAATTATACCTGAACTGCTTTATATCTGTATAGCATAGTTCAGGGATAGGCAACATTTTTTGGCTGGAGTGCCGAAAAACACCATAATGCCTACCTCGGAAGGTGCCGGAGTGCCAGCATGGCAGAAAAACAAAACGAGGGCAAGGGGTACATGGCAGGATGCCCTGCTCATGCCCCTTGCCCCCCACACAAAGCCTCTGGCCCACAGCTCTGCTGCCCCTTGCCCCCCACCCAAAACCCCTGCCCCCCAGCCCTATTGCCCCTGCCCCCCAGCCCTATTGCTCCTTGCCCCCCACCCAAAGCCCCTGCCCCCAGCCCAGGCTCTGTGGCTGCCAGCAGCTACCCTGGACCGAGATAGTTGCAGGAGCCTGGGCTGCTCCCAGCAGGGCTTGCAACATCCCAGCTAACTGCTGGGAGCAGCCTGGGATCCCGGCTAGAAGCAGCTCCCCAGAGCCGGGGCTGGCTGCAGCCGGGAGGCTCCAAACAGCCGTGCTGGGATCCGGCATCAGCTCCGGACCGGCGCGTGCAGGTGCGCCTTGGAGCAGGCAGTGGGGGAGGGGCCTGAGGCAGCGCAGCCCTGGTCTCCCCCTTGCTCCCGGCACAGAGGTGATGAGCCCTGTGGAGCTGTTTGCACTGTGCCTACTGCTTGCTGCAGCTGCCCAGAGCCCAGGCTGCCTACAAACAGCTGTGCCGGGCTCATCACCTCCATGCCTGGAGCTGGGAAGAGACTGGGGCTGTGCTGCCTCAGGCCCCTTTCCCGCCGACCACTCCAAGGCGTGCCTGCACGTGGCGGTGCGGAGCTGAGGCCGGATCCCAGCACAGCTGTTTGGAGCCTCCCGGCTGCAGCCAGCCCCGGCTCTGGGGAGCTGTCGCCAGCTGGGATCCTGGGCTGCTCCCAGCAGTTAGCTGGGATGCTGCAAGCCCTGCTGGGAGCAGCCCGGGCGCTGTCACTGGCAGCAGCTACCCGGAGCTGGGGCTGGCCACGGCATGCCAAGAAAATGGCCCTGGCAAAGTCCCTTATTCCCCACCATTCTTCCTAGTGAAGAAAACCCTGGGTGCAGAGACCAGAACCCAGTGCCATTTCTCCCAGGGCAGTGCCTTCTTCACTGAGCTATAGAGGAGTGCTGTTGTTCTCCTGTGGTTCCTGTTCCCAATATGATTATTCATTTTATCTATGAGCTCCTTTATATATAAACAGTTTTGAAGCACAGATCAGAACCCAGGATTCCCTCTTTTAGACATGTGCAGAGGCTCAGTCACTGAACTCTCATGTCTACTCTGTTATAATGAGAAATGGCCTCAGACTCACCATTTGACTCTGGACCAAAACATTTCCAAAATCTGAGGCCATATGGACTCATGATTTTGGTGTGGGCCATCTCCAGTGATAACGGGATGACTAAATGAGTTTTTAGAATCTGTTAGACATTGTGCTCAGTGATATTTTTAGTTTTCCTGTGGTTTGAATGATATATGCGGTACTATAAAAACATGACTTTTCACTCATTTATATTTTAGAAAATTGGAAGCACATGAAAAATAAACCAAATTATGAGGATGTAGTTAAGAAATAAGATGTGGATAAGGTAGCTAGTGTGAAAACTTTTATTGGACCAAGAAATATGTTAAGAAGAATGCACAAGCTTTCTTGGCCAAAAAGTTAATTTGAATAAGGGATTTTTCTTTTGGATGGGAGGACTGTATAGTTAATAACCTTATGTTGGTGCAATGAAGAGGGTTGGTTTTTGTATTTAGCACTGGTTCAGTTAAAATAACAATGGAAAGAAACATTTTCTTTCTAAGATCTTTGGTCTGAGAACATATTTATGTGTGAAAAGAAGACTTTATGCACTTATTGGTATAAGATACTGTTTAAATGAGAGTGGAAATGCTAGTGTTTAAAGTTTCCATCCTTTGCAGAACAGGTCCTTTTTACAATATTGTAAGAAACTGATGTTTAGTTCTTCCTCTACTTACCAGTCATGTCCTGAGTTCGGAGTCTTGTGTTTTCATTGGTATCTGTAAACACAGTAGGGCATGCAGTTTCTCGCACTCTTTAGGCAATGGCAATGGCAACAGGCTTATGAATGCTGAAAGAACCTAAACCTGGATCCTATTTATTTTCTGTACGCAAACTGAATCCTTTTGTTTCTAGCTTTAAGGAAGCTAACAACATGATTGGTAGAATTTCTGTTTGATTTCATACTCTTCTGTAATAGTCTTTTGCACTTGGATGGGATTTGAAATACGGTAGAAACGATTTACAGCATAAGTAGGCAAGTAATCTCTGAAGCGTGTGAGTATTGGCATTACCAGCAGGAAAGAGAAACAGTGATTCACATGATTTAATGGAAGGCTGGGCTGAATAAGGACTGAGTAGGTGTTCTAAATAGTTCCCTGTAGACAGGAACAAGGACGAACAAAGAACATCTGAGGCAGAAAGGAATAAACTTGTGTATGGAAAGCACAAAAACTCTGTAAACACCAGAACAGTTTTATTTATCTAAAAAGACTGCTCATTTGGAAAACCTCATGGGATACACATCTTGTTTGCATGAGAGTCCTAGCCATAAAGAAAAGAAAAAAAAAGATGCATATAGCTGTGAAATATGGAAAGAAATACTGTATTCTTGACACAACAAAGCTTTAGTCAGGTTTCATTGTTGGAAGAAACACAACTGGTGAGACCTTGGGAACTGTAGGAACTAGGAATATATATATATATATATATATATATATATTCCTAGTTCCTACTAGGGACCCAACATGGGTTTCAGTAGTAAGAGCAAACATGGAGATAATTGTTAAGGAAATTCACATTAACATTTATTGGAAGAGAGGGAAGGAGAGAGGACTCCTTAGTCCCAGGAGTTTTGTCACAAATGTCACAGACACACCAAAATAAACCCATACAATCTAACTAAACAGTGCACATGAGTAACTTCATTTTTGAACTAAAAGTCATGGGGTTACTGTTTGTGGGACTGAGGCCTTGGATGGCAGTATGTTATTGTCATGCCTATATGATAAAGTCTGGGACTTCTAGGAAACGACTGTGGAAGATACTTGAGTAGAAAGAGAATTTTCATTGAACTCACTGGAACTAGTAAATCATCTAAAGGTTTTGCCACATTGGAGAGGCAGTTTTAGATTTTATAAACTTTATTTTTATGAAATTTGAATGTAGGGCCAAATGTTACCCGTCCATGCTTATATGTGGATAGTATAAATAATTGTCATTACTTTATCTATAAAAATTTATCAAGAATAAAACTTGACATACAAGCTTTCATTGAAAAAAATTACCACAAATGAGTCAATTCTGAAGATGTAAGAGAAATACAAAAATCCAGGTTGTGAGTTAAGGAATCCTTTTACATTTAAAAATATAGTTCTTGAATCTGAAATGCCATTATTTCATGACAGACTGACGCCTCTGGGAGGTTTAGATAAAAATGTTAAAATGACTGAGGAAGTAGCCTTCTACAACTTGTTATTACATCTTCTCAGTGATTTGTTTCCAACAAAAATTTCGTAAATATTTTGAGAATCTGGGCTTGAGTTGTCCCTACGTAACAGCTGCATTTCACAATTCAATAAAATGGCTCCAAAGGAGCCACTGTGGTCTCAAATCAGTTACCAGCATTTAAAAACTCTACTGATGTGATAGACCATAATCCTTATTGTGAGTCATTATGGCATCTCTGTAAATAGCATATCATTACAGCAAATATAACTTACTTACTGTAAAGAATTTTTATGGCATGTTCCTGGAAGTTTCATTCATTTGGGCAGTATTTGTTCAGCCAGGCATTCCTTGCCTGTGAGAAGACTCCTAGACTTCCACTTTCTGGATGTAAAAGGGAGCTACACATTCATAGTAAATTTGTGTACTATATGATTATCCATGCAGGGCAAAGGCTTAAGTGACTGCAAGATAGAAATTTTATGTACTTTCTTAGCATTACGCATAAGTGGAGTCTGGTTGAAATTAAGTGAGTGCAGATTTTTTGCAGAACTATAAAGATCTTACTTTGGCAACAGACTTTTACATCCTGCAAAATTGTCATTCCCTGAAGAAGGGTTTGCATGTCCCTGAAGACATTTTACAGGCGACTGAGAATACTGAAAGTATGTGTTGTATTGATGTGGGCTTTAGACAGGACCTCACCTTGCTAAACTGCTTCTGTGGCACTCCTGAAGGGCACCACCCAGGATGCTGCACATGCTTGCTTTCCTTCTGCATGTGCCAGATGCAGAAATTAGGAGGTGAAGCTGCCTTAAAGGCACTGTTCTTGCTGTCAACTTAAAGCTTGCAGGGGATAGAACTTGAGTGGGGTGGCAGGCAGCGGGGGATGCCTTCAAGATCGCTTCACTGTCGCACATCCAGGTTTAGTGTATGAATATGGGTATGTTAACAGGGGCTGCATCTACATGAAACGCTGACTGCGCAGTAGCCCAATACTGCTGCGCAGTAGTGTTGCATGGCAAAAACTGTGATGTAACACTACTGCGCAGTATCATCACAAAAAGGGTATTCATTGGCACTACTGCACAGCAACTTGGGTTACTGTGCAGTCATTTAGTTCTTGTTTATAAAAGCACTAAATAAATGTTCAGTAATGACTGTGCAGTCAGCATCTCGTGTAGATGCAGCCAGGGTGTTTCTCACTGCACTTGGGAGCACCCTGGAAACATTGTAGACATCCCAAGACATGTTGGAAAAACTCCTTTTTGTTTCTCTTTTTTGTCCTTTCATGCAGCTTCTTTATGCTTCAGTCCAGTGATTCTCAACCAGGGTGCTGTGGCACCCTGGCTCCCTTATGATCCTTTCAAGGGTGCTGCAGGATGCTAGGCGTGCAAACATAATTCACAAGATAAACCCAGAGATTTCAAATGGAAATTCATAGTATTTAAACCATTCTTCCATGTGGTGGTCTTTCTGAATTCTTTGCAACAGAAGAATTGCACTATTATTCTTGTATTGTCAAAATGAGTGAAAACTAAAAGCGGGCATTTTCCAAGGGGTGCCTCAAGTCTAAAAAAGTTAAGAACCATTGCTTTAGCGTGAAGAATAGTAGGCTGTGGGTGAAAAAGACATGTTTTTTAAAATCAAAATCTAAACATTTAGGGCAATTGGGCAATTTATGGATTTAATTAGGCTCAGAACTGGCTCTTTTGAGTAACAAAGTGCTACCATAAACTATTCAGAGGAGGTTTGGTCAATATTTGCTTGCATACTGCACTTCATCACTACCATTCTGGGTTTATTTATTGGATTTTTTCTGTGTCCCATAGAGGGAAAACACAAAGTACAAATTCTCTTTTCAATTTCTTATTAGGAAATCCTCTGTCAACATTTAAGGTTCTTTCCACTATGAAGTGAGATCCTATTACATGCTTTTAACTCCGACATTTTAGAGAAAAAAATAGAACCATCCATGTGGTAATGAAATCCAACCCTAGTCTATTTGGAGATGACAGGTGTCAGAAAGGTTATCAACTCTGAGCAAATGTATCAACACACATCATATTTGTGGGAACACTGAAGAAATACAATCAACTTGGATCATTTCCTCTACACATCTATGTTTGTCTGAGCCATTAAACGAACTGGTGCTTACTACCTCTTGAAACAGCTGCTAGCACTACAGATGGCTAAGAGAGTTCTGATTTTAAAACAATGGAGAGCCCAATCCAGATTTTTCAAAATAAAACAGCTTCCTGTTGAAGTAAAAGAGTTCTTAATGGGAATTGCTGAACACTGAGAACTTTTGGAAATCTGGCCACTGCATTTGTAAAACCTAACTTTTCCTAGGGAAATGTTACTGTCTGCTGCCTGCTCCTGGTCTCTCTCCTATTTCATAGCCTTCAAGACTCTTTAGCTGTTTTCAAAACCATGGATCCATCTAGGGAGACCAGTCTTCAGGAGCAAGTAAGGTTTGAGCTTTAATTAACCAGAAAAAGGAGGGGGTGAGTCAAATGAAGATTAGGTCTGTTCCTGTGCTGTGCAGCCATAACTCTGGAAAAATCTTTTTTCCCTTCATTCTGTCTTTCAGAAACAGGTATGCATTATATTCACAGGCATGTTGTATGTGAGGAAAATATGGTATATATTTGGGGGGAATTTTAGGGCTTAATGTTGAAGAAATGTTGTGTGTTCTGTAGTAGAAAATGTATTTTGATGTGCCGAATTAGTGTATTATCTGTTTTAGAGAGAGGATGAAACTAATAATCTAGTAGGAAAGGTGGTGGTGGTGGGGGTATGGGATTTTAAATGGGTTCCTTTCTCTGGTCAAAGAGAGAATAATGCAAAGACAGAAAAGTGTGAAACAGAAAAGAGTCCTAAGGTTTCAATTAAACATCCTTTGTATGTGAGGAGTGGTCAGTGCTTGTGTAATAAGGCACGTTGCTGTTAAGCTTCTTTATGCAGTAAGAGCAAATGCACATTTTTATCTGCATGATTTTTCAGTATGAAAATACCATATCTTCCCAAATACAAGGTGACCCTGTGGTCCCCCCAGTAATTAGAGTCTGTAAATGAAAAATGTATACGTTTATTATAATTTTCTATGTATGGAATCTAATTATTCAAAGATCATCTTCAGTTCCCCTTACTACTGAAGATGGTAGGGGGAGAGATGATAAGGGGACAGTAATGGGGCAGGTGGTGAGGGGGCAGACTGTGGGAAAGGCAGTAGTGGGGCATGTGGTAAGGCAGGCAGTGGGGGTGCAGGCAGTAGGGGGCAGGTGATAGGGAAGAGTGGGATAAGCAGAGGGGTAGCACATGGCAGGGCAGAAGGTAGGAGGCCAGTTAGGGGGGCAGGCAACAGGCTGCCCCCACACTGCCTTATACCTGATTATAAGGTGAGGTTCTTCCCCACCCATGTTAAATAGGTGGAAAACAACTCATCTTCTAATCAAGTAAATATGGTAATAAAGAAAAAGGCTGTTGGTTTTAATGAGAGCACAATGTATGTATGGCATAAGCTGTAGCAGTTTGCTGTGCACTGAGCAAGCATGGTTGTAGTTTCTGCTTTCAGCAGAGATCTGTAGGGAGCCATCAACCTCATATATTGGCTCTTAACAAGCTCAGAGACATTGAAAGTACACACAAATGGTCTCAGCAATTAGAAAGCTAAGCATACCACTCAGTTTCAAGTCACCTATATGCAGTGAGATTTGTGTGACTTCTGTGTGTTTTGTTAAAGATGAATACAATTTTTACTCCATGTATATTTGGTAAAATCATAGAAAAGTAGGGCTGGAAGTCATCTAGTCCACCTCCGCTTTTGACAGCAAGATCATCCCTAATTAAACCATCCCAGTCAAGCAACAAGGAGGAGACTGGATGGCTACTTTGCTGGGGTCACCTGACCCCAATTGTCCCTCCTGCCTGGTGTCTTGATAATCTTCCAAGGTCCCTTCCAGCCTCGCAATCTATGAATCTGCCTAACTGGCTTTTAAAAATTTCCAAGGATGAAGATTCCATAATATCTTGGCAAGACTCCCCCCCCAACCATGTGATTTTCTCTTATGGATCAGGAGAATCTTACTAATACTCTCAGGGATGTATTTGGTAGCCCTGTTGGTTTGAGACAAAAAGGAACGCAGAACTCTAGAACTCTTTCTTGGTTCAGAGATGATATCTTTTATTGGACCAACTAAGAAATTGCAAAAAACCCCCTTTTTTGCAAGCTTTTGAGCTTACATGCCCTTCCATAGGCTCAGGGAAAATTAAAGATGGTAAAAAGTCTCCACAGGTAGGTGTGGCAGCGAGATGCCCCCACAGGCTCCTGAAGGGGAGGGGGGAGTCCCCGTGGGCCCCAAGCCACACAAGCAGCCCTGCCGCTGGGGAAACCTATCTCTGGGGGCTCAGCTGGAGCTGGAGGAGGAGCCGTGGCCACAGCTGCATGAGCTGGCATTATGATGGCTGTTTAATCAGCTGTTCCCTGGGTGGGGAACAGCGGAGCCAGTCGAGGCAGCCGGAGCATGCCGCTGTGGGAAGATTTAAGAACCCCACTGGAACCCAGCTGGGGAGTGGAGAGAGAGCACACTGGTGTGGAGCACGCCCAGTGTGGTGAGGCTCCTGTGGTGGGTAGGAGCGCTGCAGCCGGCTCAGTGCTGGCATCCAGAGCCAGGGGAAGCTGAGCCCCTGTAGAAGCCTGGGATGGAGGAGTAAGTTCCACCACCTCTCCATCCCCCCATTTCCAGTGGTCTACTTGATAAAGAACTTTAGAAGGTGTCCTGCCCAGAGGTGGCAAGGAGGACGCCAGCTGATGGAAGCCTAGCCCGTCAGCATCCAAGGCAGAGCTGCTGGCTGTTGTGACAACTGGGCTAGCCTACCAGAACCCATGCTGATGCCAGTCCCCCTCACAAATGGGGTTGATGGGGCATGGGCAATCTACACAGGCGGCACTTATTCAGCTGGTGAGTGAATGGGGTGTAGGGGAGGAGGAGCCCCATGGAACATCGTGTCAAGATTGTGAGTACTACTGTCCCCAGGGTCCCCCACGAAGAAGATCTCAACTGAACCCCTCCCTTTCATTCAGTAACATCAAGTTGTGGCAGATGAGTTGAGGGGAGGGGCCCCGCGTCAGATAGTACAGCCCCTGATGTAAACCCCACTTTTGGTGCTGCCACAGTAGGAAATAAATTTAATCTTTGCACAGAGGAAGCTGAAGGTGGAAGTCTGTTCCTCTGGGTCCATGAGAGTGTCTTTGTGAGTTGCTCTTTGATGTGCAGGTAAGGCAGGATTCCTTCCCTGGTGGTGTCAGATGGCAGACAGGCACGGAGGTGTAGAAATCTTTCTTATTGTTCAGCAATGAAGTTTAAATCCAAAATCAGCTAAAATTTGCCATCTTCCATGTTTCAGGGATGTTGCATTTGGAGGTCCTTAGGATTCATCTTATCTTCAGCCTTCTTTACAGAACAAGGACATGACTGATCAGAGATGGATGCTCTCAAATATGGACACTTAAAAACCTCTTTGGAGGTGGCTAGACAAAACTTTGGCTGGGATAATTTAGTTGGAGATGGTCTTGCTTTGAACAGGGGGTATACAGTAGATGACCTCCCGGGGTCCCTTCCAACCCTAAATTCTAAGATTCTGTGAAATAGCATAACTCACTTAGGCTTATTTTAAAGATCATGGACTATTATGGGCAACATTTACCATACTAAATATCTTTTTATTTTAAATATGTTACGTTGTAGTTGAGGGTTAAAACAAGAACAGTCACCACCATCTGTAAAGGACTCTACTTTTGTTTATGCTCTAGTTCTACAGACGTAGTTATCAGTACATTTCATTTTTTTAGTAGCACAGTCATAATCAATGATGCAGATAACATCAAACAAGAAACTTACACCTGAAGACAGGTGGCAATATTGAGAGCTTTGCTAAATGAAGCATACTATGACAGATGCATTATGTAGTAAAGACTTAGTTCTTTTGCCTTGGATTATAAAATCTTGTATTTCGGCTTGATCTTCCTTATCAGAGTTTAGTGTTAAATCTTTTACTTGGCTCATGTTGTATTCCCCTGAACTACTTGGTTCACAAGGAAGCATAAGAGGACATGGCTATTAAATTAGAAATCTGAGCCACCATGCAATGATAGCAGTCTATTTATTCTTTAAAAAGAAACCCTCAAAACACTAATTCAGTCCAGTGCAATCAGGAATATGTATATGATACACTACTGGTAAATACATGCACATTGTGTCATTTTCCCTTTCCCCCAATCATGTCCCATTCTCTTATTTCCTTAGCAGCTGCAATCTGTTGCAATTTTTATTGTGCCTTTATTCAGTTTGGATGGTGAGGTCCTAGAAGTTGTCCAATGCTTTACATTGCCTCTGAAGTACTAGAGGGACCGTACCATATAAAAACTATTCAGTAATAATAAATTCTACTATAGAAAGTTGTTAAAGATATGAAAGTTATCCAAAGATATCCAAAGTTACTGTAGCAATAGTGGTTTGGATATGATTTCAGTTCTTGCCTTTCTGTAATTAAATACAAAGAGGCAAAATTCTGTTTTTCATTCTTCTGACCCTTAGAGACAAAATAAAGATGCTTTCTAGATTAATGGCATCCTGATAGGTTATTGCAGACAACAGGCTCTGCCAGAGTTACTGCTACTCTCATTTGTTATAGGATGACATAAATGAGAACGTAAGACATCCACATATAAGTGCACTGTGGCTTGCCTATGAAGGATGACCTAGTGTTGGGGTGGTCAACCTATGGCACAAGTGTCACAAGTGGCATGGGCAGTCTCTGTGTGTGGCATGCAGAAGATGGGGAATTGGCAGGCAGCACAGTGGCAGATAAGTTAGGCGGCAGAAAGAAACACAGCAGATTGGGCAGAGGAAAGGATTGGAGTGGCACTCAAGGATAGTGGGGGACTTAAAGGTTGGCTCTTACTGATCTAGTGCATAGTCCACTGGCCTTAGATTCATCTGGCCTAGGGTTACTTCTCATTTCAGCCACAGACTTCCTGTATGGCTTTGGCTAAAACACTTAATCTACCCCATTCCATGCATGTTTAAAAATGGGCAATATCCTTTTCTTCAGGTTGGGACGATAAAATCTATTAATGATTATGAACTTCTTAGGTACTACAGTTACCATGTACATTCCTGAATAGAAAAGGCAAGTCAGTGCTTTGTTCCTGTCAGCACCTTCAGTATTACAAAGGTAACATGCATCCTTGTGGGACAGGAATGTGCATTCCTAAGACAGATATTTGTGTACTGTTTCTTGAATGGTGGGAAAGATGAAAGTCAAGGATGGAGAGAAGGGGACATATAGCCCTTTCTACATTCACATCTCAGAGGGCTGTGTGGTGCGCTGTGTTCCCATATTTTTTGGTTATTTTTTATGTATTCATTATTCTAGTGTTGATTGATTGATACTACATGATCTTGGGGACTGAGCCAATAGCAGGGCCTAAGAAACCCATTGATCTCAGCTTAGCCACCAATCCAGTGGATCACACAAGTATCAAATTTACATTCAATTAGTTACTGTGCAGCAACGCACATGTAGATGTGTTACTACATAGTAACCCAGGGGGCCTCCCTGCTGGATCTTCCCAGCCACTAGGGGGTTGGCCTGAGCCCAGCCCCAGGGCTTCTGGCTGGCCGCCTCTCCTGGGTTCAATTTGGGACTAAAGTTAATTCTAAGAGCTGGCAGCTGGCTCTGACTTCAAATTGGATGTAAAGTTAGTCCCAAGGGCTGGCAGCCATGTAGCTGGAGGCTGGAGCTCCCCCTGGTAGCCACAGGGGCATGTGGCAGGATGCTTTGACCTGGGGCTAAATTTAGTCTCAGGTCATCTTCATGTGTAGACACCGGCCTATTCCCACTTACTGCGCATGATATTTAAGCGAGCATAAAAGCACGTATAGACCCGCCCTGTGAAGATATACTGTGGGATTGCTGAAAACACTTATGTGACTTAAGATTCCTAAAAGTTGGTGAGACTCTTATTTGCCTCCTACTGAAAAGCCCATGTGTAACATATAAATAATCAGTAGTGTTATAGGATGGGTTAAACCTTCCTTGATGGAAAGGGGAAGGCTAGCTGCTGCCCTTGATTTGAGATATGTAAGCACATTCTGTGGGTAGTGGTGCTTTAGGTGGATACTGTTTTGGAAGAAGGTGTGTTTCTGTGGGTGGGTGTACGTAGGTTGAGGGCAGGTGAGAGATGGCTCAGGAAGAGAGGGAGTAAGAACAGAACAGAGGAGGAAGTACCAACAAAACAAGAAAGGATCTGGTGTTTGGCTTTAGGTTAAGTCTGTGAAATAGGCTTCTTGGTCTGGGTGCTGCATGATAGGATCAGAGCAGTAAGCAAGGACTCTCTGGTATTTGATTTATTTACTGCTGAGTGAAGGACTTTGTACATTCTAACATTCTAGCCCCAGGGCAGAACTGTGTCAAAGATACCAAATACCCACATTTTGGCTTGCCATTTGGATCAAAATGGATTGCAGTACAATTATTTGTGAGATCAGCCAGCAAAGAACTTGCCTGTGGACATAAAATAGCCACATTTGCTCTGATCAGTTTTCATTTTCTTACTGACCATAGAAGGCCTCAGCATGTAGTTGCTTTTTTAAAAAGGGCTTTGGGTCTTCCTCCCCTTCAGGAGAACCCTGAGGAAACTGGGCATGTGCTTGGAGGGCATGATGGTCTAGGCATTCCAGCACCCCCTGGTGGCATTTCAGCAACGGTGTAATCCCTAAAAGGTGACAGTGGGTGCATCTACATGTACACTTTAATGCACAGTAGACTATTTTACTGCACATTACAGCATCACATAAAAAACTGTGACATGATGCTAATATGCAGTAAAATAGTCTACTGTGTATTAAACATCACAAGAAATGTGCAAATGCACTAATGTGCATTAGCGCAGTCTAATGCACGTTAAATTACTACTAAATGGCTAGAGACAGACATTCAAAAAGCCTGAGTCTGAATTGATTCAATCTTTGCAGGTTAGTTCAACCTGACTAGGCTGAACTGGTTTGAAACTGGACAGCCATTCTCTCTGGACTGAGGAAATTCAGGCACATGCCTGCAGTGATTCAGGCTAGAAGCCAGGGGCGCTAGAACAGCCCTCCCTTCCCTTCTGCAGGGAGCTGAGCTGAGGTGGGCGTGGCCAGGCCCCGACAGGACTCTCTCATTAGGGAGGTCTGTTTGCATGGTCTCAGGCTTTTCTGCTCGAAGGGCAGGAGTACAGCCAGCCCCCCAGCTCCAGCCTAGCGCTCTGAGGCAAGGGGGTGAAGGGTGCAGTGCATGCATCTGTTGATGATATGGAGCTTTTTAATCTCTCTCCCTGGTTCTTCATACTGTCTGCAGCAAACTGCCAGGTGAGAAAGCCGGCTGGTTGGCGGGGGCGGGGGGGGGGGGACTGATAACAGTCTTTATCACCTGATTAGAAAAACAATAAATCTCTCTCCACATGACTTCCAACTTCTTAAACAGCTTACTGGCTGACATGTTGATTGGCTCCAAAAGCCCTAAGCGGTCACTATTCTGTCTCCCTATACCAGTGAAATTGGAGAGAGAGACACACACAGACACCTCTCAGCGTTAGCTAGCATACCACATACTAGCTACGGTCCATGCTGTGGCAGATTGGAGGAAGGGATCTCTGCTTAATCAGTGAGTGGTGAGAAGGGGGCATGGGGAAGCCATCAGATCCTGCTGTGCCTGCAAGTCTGTGCCAAGCTCCAGCCGGGGAGCAGAGGGGAGGGGCGAGCACTGCTATGGAGCAAAGAGCCATGTGCAGCCCAGAGAGCATGCTGGGATGCTGGGGGACTCTGATTTAACTTAAACCAGCAAAGGATCTGGGACAGATACTGCATAAACCAGTTTGTGCCAAATCAGTTAAGTCTGATACTACATTCAAGCAGGTTTATCTCAAATTGGTTTCAGTCATTTTAAAACTGGTTTATATGCACTGAACATCTGTTCTGTGACAGGTTTAAACCAGTTTGTGATTACTTAAACCAGTTTATGTGTAATTTCATAGACATCATCATTATCAGGGCTGGAAGGGACCTCGGGAGATCACTGAATCCAGCCCCCTGCCCAAAGGGGAGGAAGTCAGCTGGGGTCATAGGATCCCAGCAAGATAAGCATCCAATTTACTCTTGAAGGTGTTCAATGTAGGTGTTTGAACCACCTCTGCTGGCAGACTGTTCCAGACCTTGGGGGCTTGGACAGTAAAGAAATTCTTCCTTATGTCCAGCCTGAAACGGTCTTGCAGGAGTTTGTGACCGTTTGACCTAGTCATCCCTTGGGGCGCTTTGGTGAACAAACGTTCCCCCAGATCCTGGTGGTCACCCCTGATAAACTTATAGGTAGCCATCAGATCACTCCTGAGCCTATGCTTTTCCAGGCTAAAGAGCCCCATGGCTCTCAGCCTGTCATCGTAAGATCTGTTTTCCTGACCTCTGATCATGCGCGTGGCTCTCCTCTGGACTCTCTCAAGCTTCTCCACATCCTTTTTGAATTGTGGAGCCCAAAACTGGACGCAGTACTCCAGCTGCGGCCTCACCAAGGCCAAGTACAAGGGGAGAATGACGTCCCGGGATTTGCTCGAGAAGCATCTATGGATGCAAGCCAGCGTTTTGGTAGCTTTACTGGCCGCAGCATCACATTGCAGGCTCATGTTCATCTTGTGGTCAATGATGACCCCCAAGTCTCTTTCTTCTGTAGTGCTATCCAACGTAGTACTGCTGAGCCTATAAGGAAGCTGCAGGTTTTTCCTCCCACGGTGGAGAACCTTGCATTTTTCGGTGTTAAACACCATCAGGTTCTCGTCTGCCCATTTGCTGAGCATGTCCAGGTCAGCCTGGATCACCCGCCTATCTTCTGGCGTGGATGCTTTGCCCCAAAGTTTGGCGTCATCGGCGAACTTGGCCAGTCCACTCCTGACTCCAATGTCCACATCATTAATGAAGATGTTGAACAGTATGGGTCCAAGGACAGAGCCTTGAGGGACCCCACTGGTCACAGGGCACCACGATGAGTGACTGCCATTACAAACCTCTGGGTCCAACCACGGAGCCAATTTCCCAGCCAGCAGATCGCAGTGGAGCCAAGGCCACAACTGGCCAGTTTGGCCAAGAGGTGATCATGGGATACCAGATCAAAAGCTTTTTTGAAGTCAAGATATATGACATCAATCTCTTCTCCCTTGTCCAGGTGATAGGTCACCTGGTCATAGAAGGAAATGAGATTGGTCAAACAAGACCTACCCGCAACAAACCCGTGCTGGCTATCCCTTAGGATGTTAGCCTGGGCCAGTCCATCAAGGATGGCCTCCTTAATAAACTTTTCTAAGATCTTCCCCAGGATAGAAGTCAGGCTAATGGGCCTGTAGTTAGCCGGATCCACTCTCCTCCCTTTCTTGAAGATCGGCACCACGTTGGCCTTCTTCCAGTCTTCAGGCACTACACCAGAGCGCCAGGAGTTTTCAAAGATCCGTGCCAGGGGCTGGGCTATGACGCTCGCCAGCTCCTTGAGTACCCTGGGGTGCAGATTGTCAGGGCCGGCTGACTTGAAGGTATCCAGCTTCTCAAGATGTTCCTTCATGAGGTCAGCATTTATGGAGGGTAGGGGATCCCCATCATCCGGATCTCCCTGTCCCATAGCAGGCATGGGCGTCCCATGTGACTGATGAAAGACTGACGCAAAGTACCTATTTAATAGGTTGGCTTTTTCCTGGGCGTCAGTTGTCATTTGCCCCATCTGGTTTAGCAGGGGTCCAACATTGCCCTTGCTTTTCCTCCGGCTCCCCACATATGTGAAAAAGGACTTTTTGTTGTCCTTGATGCCTGAAGCTAGTTGGAGTTCAGTTGCAGCCTTGGCTTTCCTGGTTCGCTCCCTGCAGGTCCGGACCAGTGCAGAATAATCCTCCTTGGAGGTGAATCCCATCCTCCATCCTTTGTAGGCTTTCCTTTTTAGCTGCAGGAGGTCCGCTAGGTCCCTAGAGAGCCAGGAGGGCTGCTGTGCCTTCTTGCTGCCTTTCCTCCGTGTTGGAATAAATTTAGCTTGTGCATTGAGGATCGTTTCCTTGAGAAGCAACCACTCTTCTTGAACTCCCATCTCCCTGGGGTCATGGTCCCTGAGGGCCTGACCGACGAGCCTCTTGAGCTTGTCAAAGTCGGCTTTTCTGAAGTCAAGGACTTCTGTGTTGCTGACTGACTTGCCAGCTTTATAGCGGATGGTGAAGGTGATCAGCTCGTGGTCACTGTCACCCAGCTTCCCATCGATCACTAGGTTGCCGATTAGGTCGTACCCTGTAGCCAGTAACAGGTCGCGCAGCGCTTTGCCTCTCGTTGGCCCATAGACTTCTTGAGTCAGGTAGAGGTCATCCACGCACGAGAGAAAGCTTTGCGACTGCTTGGATTTTGCTGAGTGATCTTCCCACGAGATGTCCGGGTAATTGAAGTCACCCATGATAACCAAGGTCCTGGAGTCCTGGAGTAATGTCTGTCCGTAGCCAATTTGTTACTACATTTAATGTGTGTTAGACAAAGCACATTAATGCATATGTGGACACGCTCAGTTCTACCTAGAACCATTAGGGTGCAGACACAACACCTGGACCATTCACTGATTGGAAACCATTTCACAATTGTTCCTGGACAGAAGTGTCCATATGTACACTGCTAAGGGTTCTATATAGACTTTTAAGTATATTCACCTTTTAGGGATGCATTTTTGCCAAAATGCCACCAGGGGGGTCATACAATGCCCAGACCATCATTTCCTCCAGGAGTCAGTGCCCAGAGTTTTCCTAGGATTCCTCTAGAGGGGAAGGAATACCCAGATCAGGGCAGGGGGTTGGAGTAATGGGAGAGCCAGGTGCTTGCAGGGGAGGGTTGTTTGGACCTCTGCTTGTGATTCCCAGGTAGCTAGGTGCTCCCATCTCCTACCCCTGCCCTAAACCAAGAATCCCCCAGCTTCCAGCCACTCAAGTACCATGCATTGCCAACACTTGCATAGAGATGTGTGCATAACCACCCTGCCACGACAAGCAGGGGTTTGCAAAGCTCTCCGTATCTCCCCAGGAGGAGGAATGGTGCAGTGTGGGATGCCTGGAGAACTCAGCAGACACTAGGCACAGAATGCCTTGTGTCTTCCCATGAGATCAAATGGGTTCAAGGAGGTCTGGCTGAGATAAGGGCTTGATTTTTTCCTGGTGTGGTTTGGAAATGTTCCAAGAAGTTTAAACCAGTCTAAAGTGGCATGTATGTCTAGATTCTTGGGGTTTAAAGTGTATTTAGATCATTCTAAGCATTACATCCGTCCACACTCTTACCAGTGTATGTGTGGATGCTTCTGTCCAGGGACAATTGTGAGCCAATTTCCAATCAGTGACATTCTTGGAACACTTCAACTGTTGTGTCCATCTGCACCCTTGGCAAACTGTTTAGAACAGGGGTAGGTAATTATTTTAGCTGATCAGCAGATGCATGCATTGCACCCCCCACACCTCAGAGTGCTAGTGGGGGCTGGGGTCTGGCAACACTCCTGCCCCTTGAGCAGCCAGAGGGGAAAAGCCTGGGATGGTGCAGGCAGACATCCCTAATCAGAGTGTCCTGCTGGGTCCTGGCCACACCACCCCCTCATTCAGCTCTGTGGAAGGGAAGGGAGTTGTGCTGTAGCGCCCCGTGGCTTCTAACCTGAGCTACTGTAGGCATGTGCCTGCATTTCCTCAGTCCAGAGAGAATGGCTGTTCTGTTACAAACTGGTCTAGCCTAACCAGGTTAGACTAACCTGGAAAGGGTGAATCAATTCAGTCTCGGGCTTTTTGAATGTCTGTCCCTTGCCCAGAGGTCCATAGCACTGATCATCCATGACTGCACAGTATGGCTACCCTCCAAACAGAAAATAAGTTGAAGCCTAATTTTAACCTCTGCCTCTTTTTTCAGTCATCCAATCCCATTTCTGGATCTTACTTTCTTATGTGTTCTAGGCTGCCTTGGTTTTATGTTCCATGAATTTCTTCCAACCTGTAATATGCTTAGGAATTAATCAATCATTACTTCCTCTTTCTCCATTCACTTCGGTAAAATTTGCTCTAAAGAGATCACTTTTTCATTTTATTACTACACATTCTTGGTAAAAGACAAACTGATATTTCACCAATGCTTCAGAAATACGGATCTATTATCCAATCCTGCTTATGCCCTTCTAAGAAAGTTAATGGAAATTATGTTAACAGAATCAGGGCCCACAAAGAGATGATCAAATAAAATTAATAAGTGGCAGAGAAGCAGAAACTCCCTATGCCTGAAGAAGGGTGTCTGCACCTGAAAGCTCGCTAAGAACCTTTTTCCTAATACTCAGCTGGTCTAATAAAAGATACCACAACTACTCAAAGAACCTGGCCTGCCAGAGGAGCATAAATACACACACAGAGGAAGTAACGTACACAAAGTAGAGCTGTACCATTTGTGAAATCCAAGGGACAGGGGCATGTTCAGACAGCACTTCTGCAAGTGCTGAAATGCTTGATTGTATCAGGATCCTAAAAGCAAGAGTTCTTCTTTGGGAAAGTGCTCTGATGTCAAAATATGTTGCTTTCATAATTGGTTCCTGCCTCAGTACATCTCCTACCTTCACATGGTCATGGTGACCTGGATGTGAGTCCTTCAGGGAGATAATTCCCAGACAAGGTTGACACACCAGTGTTAACTTACACTTAAGACTCTTCTTCCTGTACAAAGTTAAGGATGTAACATTATCTTGGGAATCCCTGACTCCTGTCAGTTTGTGTCACAAGCTGAATGCTGTTTAAACTTAATTTCTTTTATCAGCAAGTGTTTTTAGGAGCCGATAAAACCTTCAGGGTTTAGCTTAAAATGTCTCTCTCCACTTTAGTACTTCAGATAACAGCTGAGCTATGCTCAAACAGCCTCTCCAGGGACAGGAAACAGTCTACTCTTCCTTCCCTTTTTCTTGATCTCTCACTGTGGATAATGGGCATGTGTCTGTGATGCTATTGACAGAAAGTTACAGTGAATATTCCCATTACACCATAGAAATCATAGAGGTCATTTTCTGTGGATTTTTATTGATTTGAAGGAAGGGCAGGAGGAAACAAGGGACAGTTTAAATCTTCCTCTGTTTATATATTTGTGTAACTACAATCCTATGTGAGCACCACATTTTACTACCTTTACTCATATTGGCTAATGCCTTGAACAATAGCGTAACATTTAGAGGCGTAAGGTACTCTGCACATGAATAAAAGTGGCAAAACATGTTCTTAACTTCACAGAAGGCTGGAGACACACTGTGAATGCTCATGGAGAGTTAGAGTTTGTGAGATTTGTGAACCTGAAGTGTAAAGACAGATTTCCTAAAATGTATAAAACTGACAGCATCCATCATCCATTGACCTCACTATACATTCTTTGAGGATAGAATTAGCTGAGTACACAAGAAGATACATTGGAAAGTAATAGTAGACTTGTGGACAGGGAGATAGAATGATCTGACATGTGCAAAATCTTGGATGTAGAAGGTCTCATGGTTGGACATGCCTCTTGTTGACATAATTAATGATGCATGATGAAAGGAATACAAGTTGTCAAACTCTGCTATAAGCATAGATTCATAGATGTTAGGGTTGGAAGGGACCTCAATAGATCATTGAGTCTGACCCCCTGCATAGGCAGGAAAGTGTGCTGGGTTCAGATGACCCCAGCCAGATGCCCATCCAACCTTCTCTTGAAGGCCCCTAGGGTAGGGGAGAGCATCACCTCCCTCGGGAGCCCGTTCCAGATTTTGGCCACTCTAACTGTGAAGAAGTTCTTCCTAATGTCCAGTCTAAATCTGCTCTCTGCTATCTTATGGCCATTATTTCTTGTAACCCCCAGGGGTGCCTTGGTGAGTAAAGCCTCACCAATTCCCTTCTGCACCTCCATTATGAATTTATAGGCAGCCACAAGGTCGCCTCTCAACCTTCTCTTGTGGAGGCTGAAGTGGTCCAGGTGCCCTAGTCTCTCCTTGTCAGGCTTGGGCTGCAAGCCCTTAACTATATGAGTGGCCCTTCTCTGGACCCTCTCCAGGTTATCCACATCCCTCTTAAAGTGTGGCGCCCAAAACTGGACTCAGTACTCCAACTGTGGTCTGACCAGCGCCTGATAGAGGGGAAGTATCATCTCCTTGGTTCTGTTTGTTATGCATCTGCTGATGCACGATAAAGAGCCGTTAGCTTTGCTGATGACTTCGTCACACTGATGACTCATGTTCATCTTGGAGTCCACTAGGACTCTGAGATCCCTTTCTGTTTCCATGCTGCTGAGCAGGTCATTTCCTAGGCAGTAGGTGTGCTGGACATTTTTCCTTCCTATGCACTTTGCATTTCTCCTTGTTAAATTGCATTCTATTGTTTTCTTCTCATTTGTCCAACCTGTCCAGGTCTGCTTGTAGTTGTTCCCTGTCCTCCGGTGTGTCCACTTCTCCCCACAGTTTTGTATCATCCGCAAACTTGGACAGAGTACACTTCACTCCCTCGTCCAAGTCACTGATGAAGACATTGAAGAGTATCGGTTTAAGAACCGAGCCCTATGGGACCCCCTGGTTGATACCAACCCATCCACCACCACTCTCTGGGTACGACCCTCTAGCCAATTTGCCACCCACCAGACTGTGTAATCATCCAAGTCACAGCCTCTTAATTTGTTCACCAGTATGGGGTGGGATACCATATTGAAGGCCTTCCTGAAGTCTAAGTAAACGATATCTACCCTTACTCCTGCATCCAGGTGTTTTGTAACTTGGCCATAAAAAGAGACTAGATTAGTCAGGCATGATCTACCTGCTACGAACCCATGCTGGTTTCCCCTCAGTATAATTTTTCCTGCTGGGCTCTCACATATATGAGCCTTAATAAACTTGCATGTGGAGGACAAAGAAAAATCAATGTCTTATTCTGAGTCATATGTATGAATAAAAGAACAAATTAATAAGTGGCTGAGAGCATAAACACACACTCAGAGGAAGTAATGTACACAAACTAAAGCTGTACCATTTGTGAAATCCAAGGGACAGAAGCATGTTCAGAAAAATCACTTCTGCAAGTGCTGAAAGGCTTTATTGAATTGATCTTTGTATCAGGATCCTAAAAGTTCTTCTTTGGGAAGATGATTTGGTGTGCATCAGGTTAGTCAGCTAGTAGAATGACAAGTGAGAGGAGCAAAAGGGATCGAGCCTGATGTCTTATTCTGAGTCTCATGTATTAATAAAAGAACAAAAAATTGGTAAGAAGAAGCTGAAATTAGCAGAGAAATTAAATCAGGGGAAAAAAATCAGTGGGCCACTGAGCTTCCACATGTGAAATATCTGATTGAACTTCATAGGAAAATGGGATTGGAAGGTGTGGTAGACTAGAAGCATAGTGGAGCTGAGGAGCCAATACAATATGATGTAGAAAAGACCCTGGAGCTGAAATTAATGGAGAGAGAAAATTCATGGATGTTCCTACTGTGTTTCCATGTAAGAAATGTCTAATTGGGCTTCCTAGGAAAATAGAGAGGGAAGGTCTCTACAGGAGGGTTGTAGGGCTGGGAATTGGCTGCTGTATATAGTATGTTCCCTGAGGAAACATACTGTAATGCAGAAAAGTCTGTGGATGCTTATGATGCTTTGATAAGGCCCTCAACCCCAGCTATCCTTGAGCCTTATTTAGCAATGTGTTCAAGCTTCATGGATGTTGCCAGTCTGCAGTGTTGTTTCTTCTCTTGTGCATCCATCTTTTCAAGGGAGAGAGGCACTTGGAAAGTGAGGAGGATCCTTGAAGCTGTCCTACATACTACTGCAACACACCTCTGCATAGTACAGTGAAAAGGGACCCTTTGCTTCATATGTGCTGAGGCCATTAGCATTTAGGATTCAAAAGACCTCTGCCTACCACAAAGGCCAGCTTCTGTACCTCACTGGGGAGCAGGGGCCAGCTGCAGCTTAGAAGCAGCCACTTTGGGCATCAGGTTCGTCAGCTACTAGAGTGAAAAGTGAGGGGAGCAAAAAGGATTGCTCTGGAGAGTGGAAATGCTTAGGGCTTAGTCCAGCAAGGACCAGAGCTCTCTTCCTTCCTGATGATAATGAGTTGGAGGGAGTTTGACTTCTTTTTCAGTGTCTCACATGATGTGAGAGAAACAACACTGCAGACTGGCAACATCTATGAGGCTTGAACACATTGCTAAATAAGGCTCAAGGATAGCCTTTCTTTCTTTTCTGTCTTTCCTTTCTTTCTTTCAAGATGGTGGTGGCCAGGTGACGCCCTTCTGAGCTCCTCCAGCTCAGGTCCCTTCTGCACGCTCCTCCCCACTCCCAAACCTTGTCTCTCCCCAGCCTGTGCTTGGGGACTCCCTCTCTGCCCTTTTCTCCCGCTTTCTGAACTTTTCCCCCTGGGCTCTGGGGCTCTCACTTGCCTAGGCCCCTCCACCACTCCCACCAATGCTCTCTCTGATTCCTGCTGCCTCCCTCCTCCAGAGCCCCTTACCCTGGCCTCTGCCACCTCCTGCTGCCTTAGAGCTTGCCTTCAGCCCCTGCAGGGTTGTTCTGTCCCCATTGGGGCCGATATTGGGGCTGTTTTAGCCCCCTCCCAGTCCCCAGCTTCAGTCTGAGGCTTTTTTTTTCCTTCCCTGCAGCAGCTCCTGTGGGAGATTTAACCCTCTCCTGCCCAGAATGGCTGCCAGCAGCCAGGGCACATGGCATGGGGATGTCTCTGCAGACCTGCCCCTCAGCCTTGGCCTGCGGGTGCATGCCCCTCTCCGCGTCAGGGTGGAGGCCTGTGCTAGCACTCTGGTGGACCTAGCAGAATACCGGAACGTCCGGGTGAACTCCATGCCCGTCATCTACCTGAGCTCCCTCGGTCTGGTGAGGGAGGTGTGTGTGGCGGGGCTGGCGTCCGAGGGCATCCACTACTCGACTACACCCCTGGACACCCTGGCAATGTGGGTAGTGGCCTCCAATGTTGCCCCACACCTGCCAGATCCGGACCTCACCAAACTTGTGTACCACTGTAACTGCATCAGTTTCTCTTATGCTTCCTTCTTTGTTATTCTATCTGTTGTTATCATTCACTATTAGCTTTTTATTACTGTACTATCTGTTTGTCGCATTAACCTTTCCGTTAACTGTTGTATACTAAACTATAAGTAAATTTGCCTTTACTTCACTCCCATCTTGCCTCCCTGATCCCAAACCCAGCAGCCTCATAGCTGATACGCTCATAGTGCCTAGCCAGCCTGTGACACCCTGGACAGCGGGAGAAGTTCATAGATGGGGAGGCTCAAGTGGAACACTTTCCATATCTTGGCATCCATCTCTGTCAACAAGCTACCATTGATGAAGAAGTCCAGCACTGAGTCAACTGCACCAGAGCCGCCTTCTTCAAGCTGTGACAATGTGTCTTTGAAAATAGAGATCTTTGGAAGTTGATGAAGGTCCTGGTTTATAAGGCTGTCATGCTGACCACCCTTCTTTACTGCCGTGAAGCCTGGACTGCCTACCGATGCCACACTAAGACCCTTGAGAGCTTTCACCAGCAGAGCTTGCATTGAATCCTGGGGATCAAATGGGAGGACCACCAGACCAGTGGAACATCCTCTATGAAGTTGTGTCTACTAGCACTGAAGTCTTGCTCTTGAGAAATTAACTCTGATTTTTCTCAGACCCCTGCATCTGGATGTCTGAGAACTTTGTCCATTGCCAGATTTTCTTCTCCCAGCTCTCTGTTGAGCCAATGCTCAAAGGACAGCCAAAGGAAACAGTACAAAAACATGCTCAAGGTTGCCCTCAAGCATGGAGGCATTGACACAAATGGCTGGGAGGAGCAAGCTGCTGACCATTCAGTGTGACACCACCTGGTCGATCAAGGCACGTGCTACTTCGAGGCCCAATGACTTGATACTGAGGTAGAATGGCAGTGGTGGACGAAAGAGAAGGAGACCAACCTAGGGCTGTGAATCCCACTCCCCCATGCACCAACATGCCACCATTGCCGAAGAACATGTGCATCCAGAATCAGGCTCCTCAGTCACCTGAGGACTCATCAAGCCAGACAGACATCATCCTTGACTTCAAGGGACTGCTGATGAGATTATGACGAGAATGGATGCAAGAAAATAACAGCAATAATAATTCTTATTTATCTTATGGATATTGTGAGGATCAGTGAATAGGACTAGATTTTTGCTCAAGCTATGCCTTTACTTATTTCAATCACTGGTATCACTTTCTGAAGAACTTGCATATTCCTGGTAAGATTCCCCATAATCCCATATTTTTGTGTATACAACCGACCTCCAAATCAAAAACACACTTTGTTTTTGGAAGATAGAATGTAGAAAAAATATTTTTTCCAGAGTCATGGTCAGCTGTGGGACATAGCATAAGTCCTTCTGAAAACAGAGAGTATCCAGAAAGTATAATACCAGGGACTTCCTGGTATGGCAGACTGTCTCTTTCAATGCCATATCCTGGACACACTATTTTCTAGGAGGACTTACACCTGAGTGAGGGTGATTTCTGTCACACAAGGTTAGGCCCTAGACCCTTGCAAAGGGCAGTAGCAAGGCTGTTAGTTCTTCATTGTAAGTAGCTCTTTATATAAGTTCCTGTAAATAAAGTGTTTCCTTGTCACAAACCTCATCAGATAGTACCAGCAGATCAGTTACTGCTTTGGGCATGAGGTATACTTGTCAGTCAACAACTATGACTGTGAAAGGGGTAACACAAGGCTCCAACTTCAGGCTGCTGAGAAGATACAAGTGACAGCCATCTTGGTACCCACATGGCATGTAAAGTGTCTCCAGGAGTGCTCCTTTTTTAGTGAAGAAGAGCTTCCCGGTTCAGAACAAACAAGGTGATTTGGGTGGAAAGATGCACGTTGTATGCGAGAAAATATGGTATATGGACTAGTGCCAAGCAACTTCTGTATGATATCTGAAAGGGCTCTAACAAGGCTGAGCCGATATGGGTCAAATAAACTATGTTCCTGTAACATGCCATCTTATTTCATTGGGCTCAATGTCAGTACTCAGTCTACTCAGAAACTACAGGTTTTACACTGTAGATGTTATAGGCTAATGTAGTCAATGCAGTTCAGATGGGTTACTTGCTGAATCTTGACCCCTTCAGGAGTTCGTTAAAATATGTTATATAACATTGCTATAGTGGCTATATAATTATATTATATCATATTATGTGATCATTAGAATAGTGTAGTAACTTTATATGCTTATTGTAATATCAGTTTTCGCTGCTGGCCTAAAATTGTAAGTCATCACTCATATAACAAGCGGTCCTGGGTATAACCCTCCAGCTGGAGGGCCTGGTGGCAACATGGTGGAGCTACTTCTGGTGGGGTAGCTCCTATAAAATACCACAATGTTCCAAGCTCCAGAGTAAGGTGAGTATAGGGCACCTCAAAACACTAGTCCCCACTGCCTTATGGGTACTGCTTGGTTGGAGAAAGGCTAAGGGACATCACCCTGACAGAAATCACCCTCACTCAGGTGTTAGGCAGTCAGCAGCAGTTCTTACCTGTTGCTCTCTGGCAGAAACTATAACCGTTGAGGCACTGAACATCTGGACTTGGTCTGGCCTTTGGATTCCAGCTCAATGGTCTAAAGAGGGGTATGGTAATCTTGGGCAGCCTCCACTCCACCATATTCTTGCCTAGGTGTACACATTGAAGGTCTTGGGATGATGATCACGGGACTCCTTACAAGCAGATTAATCAGGCACCTGACTAGACCTTTTACATGTATACCACGAATCAGAGGATTGACAGTTGCTTACTGTGAGAGAGCGAGAAAGCCTGTGCTAAAGACAGAGGCAGCTACCCTAGACCCACAGCCCCAAAGGACCCAGCTGAGACCCTTCTTACCCAGGTGTTTCTGGAGGGGAGGAGCTGGGAACTCGAACCACAGTATAAAGAGGAGTCTGGAGCAGGCAGGAGGGAAGAGTGCAGGACCGGAAGCCAAGGAGCTGGGCCGAGCAACACTGAAGGAATCTGTAAGAGCAATGTGGAGGGCTGGCAGGAGGCTCCTGCAGAGAGGGAGCTCCCCGGAGGAGCCCTAGAGGAAGGTACAGTTGAGTGGCAGGATCAGGAACTGCCTGCGATCTCATCGGCAACTGGCAGAACCCGACAGAGAAAAGGTACTGTAAAGACTCTAATAGAGGGGCACTATTGAAGTACCATAATGACCCTAAAAGGGAAAAAGAATGATAAATGATGACCTCAATAAGACGAGGGTATTATGATAACCCCAACAGAAGGCGCAAAAGGTGCAATCATAAGGACCTGAA
This sequence comes from Crocodylus siamensis, assembly GCF_052110815.1. Classification (NCBI taxonomy): domain Eukaryota; kingdom Metazoa; phylum Chordata; order Crocodylia; family Crocodylidae; genus Crocodylus; species Crocodylus siamensis. Next base: position 239,888,007 of record NC_143397.1, on the reverse strand, counting down.
CAGGGGAAAGAGAGAGAGTAATCCCCCTGACATGGTTTTGTTTTCTTATGGCCAAAAGATGGTCGACAATACTTCAGGACAGGAGTGCGTGGGTTTCTTTAATTTTTTTTGTTGGCAAAGGCCCTGAGGAGGAACACGGCGACTGAATCAACACCCGAGTACGAGTAGACAACCGGTGGACTGGGCGAGGGTGTAGGGGATGGTGGAGCCCTCAGCGTCATAGGACAGCGGATGACGACCAGGTGGGACTGCACATCCAGGTACTGAATATACTCCTATAAACACCAAAGACATGGCAGGCAAGAATGTGGGTGTGTGGATCTCCGTTTGAGACTCATCCCTCACTTCAGCTGGTGGGCTGAGGTCCTATGGAAATACACATATAGAACATCTATCTATATATGTGTATAGTTCTCTGGAGAAGGAGAAAACAAAAGAGGGGGTCGCAAAGACTCTTGGGAGGGCGAGCTACCTAGCTGGCTACTTGACTCTTACTACTCAAGGAAATTACTCCATTAAAATGAATTTGACTACTTGCTCTCAATAAAGACTCCTCATAGAGATGAATATTTGTAACACTGGGTTGCACATCCTGTCTGAGAACTAGGAGGATTTGCACATTGCTCAAGCAGATGTGCTTACTGCTTTTAGCTGCTGTACATTTTTAATTAAGGGAATTAAAGTGATTGTCTCATAGGACTGAGATCAGGAAAGAGTTCACTAAATATACTATGCAGTCACATCTCCCTTGAAATTGCTTGATGGTACTTATTGATGCTTTTGGCTGTATTGTCCCTTATCCACTAATTGTCTTTTCATCACAGCATTATAGGTTAATGGACTTAGCAGCTGGTTAAGTACAGTATATATGTTTCTTGGCCTTTGTTCAGAGTTACTTTAGCTCTTTTGAAACCCTGATTTCCAGCTGGGAACAAAAGCAATGCTGAATGTCCTCAGCAGACAGCTAAGGATACAGTTTAATTAGTGTACTTTGATCTTCTGTGTGGTGGCTGATGATTTACTACAGCTTGCAGCACAGTGAGACAATTATATTTCATGGTCATTATGACAGTATTCTTTGAGCTTGAGCTATCATTAAAAGTAGATTGATTATAATGGGATTTTGTGGAGCTAAGCAAACAAGATAAAGTTAACGTTTTATCTAAAAGAGTGTAAGAAGGCAGAGATTCGTAATAAAAAATATTGGATCAAATTCTGGCTACATTGAAATCAACAGCCAAACTCCCATTGACTGTGTTAGGTGTAGGGTTTCATTTATAGAGTATTCCAGACTCTGAGTAACCTGGCAGATTTCTGGATAGATGCTTAGGGAAAATCCTCATGTTTATCTTGTGGTAGCATTACCACTACAACATGTATGATTAAAGAAAACTAATTACAATGCAGAAACCAAATCCTCACTTGGGTTGGCTCCACTGACTATAAGCTGGAGTCCAAGACAGTCAGCTGGTTGTACCTGAGTATAGAAACTGAGACACCCACAATCCCTTTGGTCCTGTTTGCCGTCCATTCCTCTAGGACAGTGGTGCTCAACCTATGGCCCATGGGCTGGATCTTCCCTTTGGAACTGTGTCATCCAGCCCTCCGGAGCCATGGCAATAAATGCTGCCATCACTTCCCTGCTGCCAAATTTCTGGACCTGTGGGGAGCCCCATGGGCTGGATGACATGGCCCTGCACACCAGATTGTATGGGCGCCTGGTTGAGCTGTGGCTGGATTCGGCATGCAGGGTTGTGCTGGCATGTGTGGTCACATTGTAGTCGGATCCAGTGTGCGGGGGTGTGCCAGATCACCTCCTCAGACAGACCCCATGCTGGTTCAGGCCCGTGGGTGGATTTAGCTTGCACACTGGCCTCACACCTCTCATCCAGCCCATGGAGTTGGAGAGGTTGAACACTACCATTCTAGAGGCACAGAAAACATCTTAGGCCTCTGGCACATGTTCATTTAATGGTATGATGAGATATGATCCCTAATCCAAACAGTCATGCCTCCTGCCATGGCACATGCGAATGGCAGGAGGTACAATTTTAGAATCAGGGACTAGATCTGAATTGCAACATTATTTGCCAGTGCAAGGGGAGCCCAGGACCATAATCCCAGGCTCCCTGCTGAATTGAATTGAAAGATGAGTGCCCACAAGTCCAACCAGTGCTGACAATCAGCTGATTTTCAGTCCCAGTGCACAATGAGGATGCAAACTGGCTAGTGCTGACAATCAGCTGACTGTTGGGGCCAGAGACGGCAATCAGCTGATTGTCAGTCTTGGTCCTGGCCCACACCAAATCCCCAGTGTTGTCCCGGAGTTTACAGTCAGCTGGTACTTGGCCCCAGACAGCCCCAATTCTGGTTTGAGACCCAAGGCTGTCCAGACTAGGACGAACAATCAGCTGATTGTCAGAACCTGGCTGGCTTGCTGAGTTTGGGGGATCAGAGGCTCCCAGGGTTTAAAAAGTCCCCTGCCTGGGAACCTTTTGAACCCTGCTGGGAGCCTCTGACCCACTGCGCCAGTTGAGAGCTGTCAGATGTAGGTTTTAAAGTCCCCAGCAGGAGAAGTGCCACACAAGTGCCACTAAAACTGCTGCTGGATAAGTTGTCCCAGACTAGAGTTGCCCCGTGGCAGTCCGTGGCTTTTTCTCCTGTTCAGTGAATTCCTCGGCTTCAGTTCTGCTCTTCTACTATGACCTTTTCCTTACAGCCTCTGCAGCATGTTGATCCAGCTCTTTTGGATTTTGTTCTAATTTCCCTGAATTCTGGGAGCTGTTTTCATTTAAAATAATGTGAAGATGGGGATTGCTCTCTTTCTTTCTCATTTTTTACTTATCAGGTCCCCAGGATGAACAATTACCTTGTGGACTTTGGAGGAACTACAGAAGCACAACTGTTCCATTACTCACTGGTAACGGTATGTTTTGCAGCCTCCTGTCATCAGTACCCTCTTTCCTCTCCTAGCTCAGTAATTAATGGCTTTGGGAGATTTAAGGCCAAAGATTAAATAGCCATGAAGAATGAACTGCTCAGTCACCCCAGAGGTTTCCCCTCCAAGTCAGGGGTCCCACTGACCTAATGGTCAAAGGGTGATATGGGCAAGTTTTGCCCTGTGGCTGCCAATGCTGTAGATATAGGTCTGCAATTTTAATTTGCATTACATTAATATTTACATTTCATTTTTAAGAGCTGAGTGCCTGCCTTCACTGCTTTTGATTAAACATTGGAGAAGAATTGTGAGTGCACAGCATAGCATGTGTGTAATCAGGGGTTAAAACTTCCTTAGGTAGACAGAAGCTGTTAGAGACTCCTGTGCCAATGACCCTTGGATAATGAGGTCGCAGGGAGATTTTGGAACCATATGTTTGTTTCTGTCCAGGTGCTTTGAGGATGTGTGGACATGTTTCAAGTATATGTCAAAGCTCACTGGCACTTCCACAAATCTATAGGCTTCCTCAAAGCAATTCTTCCAAATTTCTGAATCGTCAGTCTGAACTCAGAATATTCCTGTTGAAGAGGTTTTAGGTACAATGGTAATTTCAGGTGCTTATTTTTATATTAACTGCAATTATTATCCTTCTGTCCCTTTACAGAGACATGATTATTATTATTAGTAGTAATGGTAATATTCAGATGTTTAATAATAATATTAATGATGATGACAATAATGAGCTAAATTGAATGACTTTTAGGGCAGGTCATCTTGCATTTGAAAATGTGGAGAAGTAAGGATGGGGGACTGCCAGAGTAGGAAGATTGCTTAGTTTCTTGATAGTACTAATCTTACATATATGACTTCATATTAGTTATGTTTGGGTAGTTTCCAGAGGGCCTTGTGTTTTGCAAATATTGAGTCTTATCAGGTACAGCTTTCAACAGTGCCCACAGGTAAAGTTGTCAACAGCACCTAAATTGCACAGTAGTTTAGGGCCAACTTTTAAGAAGTCATTAAAGGCTTAAACACTGAGTTAGTGCTTAAATACCTTTGGCAATTAGGCCCTAATCCATTAAATCCCTTTTGTCAATGGGCCATAATTATTTTTGGAAACTCTATCCATTGGCTACAATTTAGGAATGGGGTTTTTACACATTATAGAGTGTATACAGCATCTGATAAAGTAGGTTTTTGCCTATGAAAGCTCATGGCTTTCCGAACCAGTTAATCTCTAAGGTGCCAGCATGTCCTATCTGCTGCTACAATACAGAGTAAGGATCTTGATCCTTCTCCGATTAAATTGAAGTTTGCCTTTGACTTGAACAGGAGCAGGATCTGGATTGTAATGGCTTATCCATGTTTACTGTGCACTATTAGACCACGCTGCCCCAACATGTGCTCTAATTCTTTAGTCCAAGTACTCTTTACAGAAGGGGAGTTTTTAAGTAGATGTAGTTGGCACATCATTTCAGTCTGGAAACCCTTGTTCTTGTCCCTCTAGCCCAATAATTTTCAAGCAGGATGCCATGATACCTTGGGATGAGTTGAGATCCTTTCGGGGTTGGTGTTGTGTGTCACTGAATGTTGGCACTGTTAGGTTTATGCAAAAGTGATTCATAAAATAAACCCAATGGTGTGCCCAGACAACCATGCCTGTGTGTTTTAACTGGTTTGTGGTGCCATAGATATATCTGCAGCATCACACACTGCATGCACTGCACTTACAGGCATTTGCCATGCTGCTAATTTAGAGCCAGGTGGATTTTTTGATACTGGTGTCACAGGCCAGCTGGGCATTGTGAGTGTATCAATTTTATCACAGGTCAACTGGGCTGTTTGATTCAGTTTCGGATTGAGGAGGCAAAGTTGGAAGTGAAAGAAAGGCAAATTTATTATAGCGTACACACACACAACAGTTAACAGAAAGATAAATGCGATAATCAGATAATGCAGTATTAAAGAGCTAATAGTAAATAATAACAACAGATAACAACAGCTAGATAGATCAGTTCTGTCACAGGCCAACTGGGCACTGTGAGGGTATAGTCACTGGGCTGTTCAAAACAACAGATAGACAGACATGGGTTGGCAACTTATCGATAGTCCCTCAAAGCCAGGTACGCGTCAAGTGATTCCAGTGAAGTCAGGCATCCCCGACTGATGCTGTCAAAGGGTTACTGGGGAAGGTCCCTTGATCAGCATCTGATCCTCACTCACACCAGGAGTCTGGGGTCCTGGCGTGGAACAGAAATGACCACTCTGTTCCCTCCTTCCTGCTGGTTACCTGATGCACGTGCTTTTTATACCTAGTTTTATGTTAATCTGTTGGCCTCAGAGCCACTCATAATGTTGTCCTATAGCTGTTACCTTATGGGATTGAAAGGTGTTAAAATTATCATAAAAGGTTACTACCCAGACTAGGGTTTATCCAATAAGCAAATTATGATTCAGCACCCTTAGGTTTGAAATTGACATTACTCCACCTAAGTTCCAACCCCATTTAGGGTTCATTTGAATATGTTTTCTTGGGATATGTTTTCTTGGAATGTGTTGGGTGTGCCAAGCAGTTAGATCCAGTTTTATCATCAAGACTGAACCCTGAGCAAAAATCCATTAGGTCTCCTAATCTTACAGCTACAGCTTTGTCTATGGGGCCCAGTCAGTTCCATGAACAGTTAATTTTATCATTTTGGTTAAACTTACTACAGACAAGTTACATTTGCAGTTTACAAACTTACAAGCTTTATATTAATGAATATTACCTGTTTAGGCAAAATACCAAATGCCTCCAAGAAGCATGTATTTATTGCTTATTAATTCCTCTGGTTCTGGCTGTTACATACTGGGAGATCCTGGTTTCAAAAAATCCATACCTGATAAAGACAGGGTGGCACATGTGGTAGGAGCATGTGCTGCCTGAAACTAGAGCCTGCCTGGCCAGAGCCATGCTCTGGCTATTGGCCTGGCTCCACCTGCCCAGATCACCACCGCTGGAGGGAAGGAGTTTCCCAGAACCCCAGGTAAGGCTGCTGGGGCCAGTGCAGGTACTGGCCTGAGCCTCCCTTATCCCACCTGGGACATTTTTCTCTGCACTAACCTAACATGCAGGGGCATGTGATGGGACAAAAAGCAGCACAAATCTGTGCTGCTGCTTTTTTTCCCTGTGGCAGCTACTCACCCCTGCTCATGGGGACATGGCCAATGATTTCAAATAAGAATCCATAGTATTAAAAAAATTCTGGCCTGTTGTGGCTTTCTGAGTTCTTTGTAACAGAAAAATCACTGTATTATTTTTCCATGTCACGAGTTAAAATTAAGAGCTGGCATTTTCTGAGGGGCCTCAAGCCTAATAGTGCTTTGAGCCTAAAAAGATTGAAAACCACTACACTAGCCCTTCACTACTGCTGGAGTGCTGCTGGTTCCTTCTCTTCCAAGCGATATCACTAACTGCGGAACAGAGGGTAAAGCTTTTTGGGGCACAGCTCATGTTGAGTTAAAATGTTCTTGAAGCACAAAGACACTGATTATCCTTTTTAGCAGACCTTATGCTCTGTAGTTTCACTTACTGACTTGCCCCTGGCTGAGTGCCTGAAATAACCAAGTTTGCACTCTCCTTTAAGGCAGCACTACATCTTATTTTAATAACCATAACTCATCACTTTTTTTTTTTTTGCAGAAACCCCCTGAAGAACCCATGGCACTGAGCATGGCTGTATTTTATCTATCTGCTAGATTGCAGATGGACAGATAAAAAACATTTGCTGGAAGGTGCGGTGAGAATGGGGACTTATTACATATGTGTTGGGTGACAAATTCTTGCTACCGGGCATGCATGGGTGGGGCAGAAAAGAGCAGTCTGAGGACTGGCAAAAGATATTAGCTGGAGAGGTGCCAGATGGTTTTGCTGAGGGTCTGGGGAGTTCTATGTAGGAAGAAGAGCAGGCTGTTCACAGGGAAGGAAATGTTTCCTTATATTTAGGGACCTACCAAATTTGCGATTCCATGATTTTTGCAGAAACCACAAACTCGTGTGGGCTGTGCAAGAAACAGTGGGCTTGCTGCAAAAACAAAAAAACAACTTAGCTGCAAATAGAGAAGGGCAGGAAGCCCTGCAGTCTTGGAGCGAGGGGGGAGGAGAGTATGGGGTGAAGGGGGTGGAGAGCAGAGGACAGGGGCCAGGGAGGCATCGCAAGCAGCTGGATGGTAGTCATGGTCCAGAAGGCTGCAAGCTGCTGCACTGGGGCCTGTGGAGCCCTGGTATGGCTTGTTGCATGCATGCACCCACAACAGCAATGAGCTATGCTGCTTTGAAGACCCTGATGCAGCAGCTTGGAGCATTCAAGCTGTCTGACACAGCCGACCTGTGACACAGTCCAGCTTGGAGATGGCCCTAAACCCTGACTTAATTACCCTGATTAAGGCTGGGAAGTCATTAATCCATGCTTCATAACATGTGGATTAATGGTGTCCCCAGGCTTAATCAGGGTAATTAAGCTGTGGTTTTGGGGCATCTAGCAACCTGTGGGGAGGGGCAGGACTGCCAGGGCCCCTTGGCCAATCAGAGGCATGGGGGAAGCACCATGCTCAGCCTATGAAAATGGTGACCGGCTCCAAGATCTGCCCATGAAATCATCTGGTTGTCTCTTTAAGTTCAGTAGACCCCTACTTATGGTACCTGCTCTCCTTTTTCAAGACCTTAAGGGCATCTACACATGTGCTCCAGGGTGGAACAGCTTTGAGAGCTGCTCTAATTAAAGTGCCTGTAGCATCATGTGTATTTAGTATCCTGCACTTCAAAATGGCAGTGGGGGGATGCTTTAACTAAAGCTTGTTCCACAGTTAAAGTGCTCCTGCTGCCATTTTACAGTCCAGGGACACTGAATAGATGTGACATGAAGTCTGTTGAAGCATGCTAACTAGATTAATTGTGCCTGCTCCAATGTAATTGGAGGTTATATAGGTGCCCTGACTTATTTTCAGCAAGATCTTGTCTTTATTGTGCCAACCTGGGCTGGAGGCCACACTGCCTAGGGGGAGTACAGGAAGGGGTTTTGCCCCACGATGCTCCCAAACTACCTGATGTACCAAGCAGATAAGGGGTTTGGGGCAGTGTGTTTTGCCTACAAGGGCAATGAGGCTGTCTCTTCCATTTTTCAGCAGGCTCTTTTGAAGGTTAGTGTAGAGGCAGAGATGGGGCCATACTTTGTCCTCTTCGTAATCCTTTTCAGGCACATAGCACGATTCTGAGAGGCTGGCTGGGGTGGATGCAGTCTGCACTGTCCTTTATAATGTATCCATAACCACCTTTTCAGACCAGGCCCACTCTAAGTTAGTGCCATAGATCCACCGTGTCCCTGCCCCTATATGTTGTCCCTGTTCTCTGTCTGCAATTGTGCAGAGGAAGGTAATCTTCCTCTGCCTTGTCCACCCTCTTGCAGGCTAGTTATGGTGCAGGTGAAAATCCCGGCATGGATCTTTTAAAAAGTCTTTATTTTTTTCCCTCTTACAGCTACTACTGCATTCTGAGATGAGTCTTGTAAATCAGGCATCTTCTATCCAAATATTCCAGTCAACAGAACGTTGGTCATCTAAATCTTTGATCAGAAAAATCAGGACCTACTGGGACTACATGGAAACTCATCTCTACAACCTCCATATATAAGGTCTGCCTACATTATAGTTGCAACACATTCAAAGATCCCAGGGAGAATACAACTGTGTGCAGAGCTAGTTAGAAAACACTTCTAATAGTACTGTAGTCAGGTTGCCTGATTGCTAGTCCTAGTGATAAAATCACAGAAAACATCTAGCATTTCAGAGTTATATAAAAAAGACAGGGGTCTTGAGGCCAGAGTTATGGCTAGAGATCAGAAAATGAAGTACTTCAATTGCAATTGGCTGATGATACACGATCATCTAACAATACATCCACCTATTACATTATATTGCAGTCTACAGCAAATATTAAAAATATAGGAACCTACACAGTATTTTTCCATCCCTAGCCATCTTAAATGATCTGCTTTACAAAGACACTGACTGAGCCCCAAGCAGAATCAATGCTAATAAAGACTTATACTCAGGGTTTAGAAAAACCTTATTTATTTTTGTATCAGCCTAAATAAAAGTGTCAGAGCCTGATATTTAAGCTCCCGTTTTTGAAGATCTTGGCTTGGGTTTGTTTCTTCTAATTTCTTTCCCAATAAGGACATAAATTACTCTTAGAAGCCAGACTTCCCTGACCGCTCAGAAGCTGGGACAGAATCCAGTTATTGAAGAAAACCTTGGAAGACAATCCACCCACAGGATCACATGTAGGGAGCCCTGTTAGAGATCAAGGACATGAAGTCTGTGCACGAGGGGTAGGAAAAAAAATATAATGGTTCAAAGTTTAGACTCTGATGGGTCTGAGACTAATTTCAATCTTATCAAAACTTTCAGAAAGCTTGAAAAAGGTTCTGTTTGTTTGTTTGTGGGAGTTGTCTGAAGAGCAGTCAGTGCCAAAGGGAACTAGCTTTAAAAATGACTAATGGCTTGATGCTCTGCCCTTGTGCCTTGGAGATCATAGAGGGAATCAAAAAGCCAACTCAAAAAGGGAATTCATCCAAAACATTGCTGGAATTCATTTGTTGATCATTAAAGGTCCTACATCTTTACTGAGAATGAACAGAACTGCCATGTGTTTATGGTCTGCAAAGGCCTGGCCTGTATAAGTCATTAGATGATGCTACTTTTGTAATTTCTTCTCAGAAAATCAGTAGTTATTTTGCCAGACACAGGAGGATCTTTATCCTGTTACAGAGTGAAACAGAGGATATTAGACAAGGAAAAGAGGGAGACTCAGAAGTAAGTAGACAGAGGAGAATGACATTTTTCCCCCTTATTCCCTCCTCTCATTTACTGTCATATTTTCTGCCCATTATCTTACCTCCCCATGGTTTTTATCAGTCTTTTCTGTTCTATTTTACAACTTTTTAAAGAACCTAATACTTTGTAGATGAGAGTTGGATAAAGCTTTCTTGATAAATGATAATGGCTGAAAATGGAGTTTGGGGACAATGGAATTTGGATGGGAAAAGGGGGGGATTTTTTTTAAATTAAAATCTAATCATTTTGCTTTGCTATTTTTTAAACAGCATGTTTCATTTCAGGAATGCCATGCTGTTTATTTCAGCATATTTTAAAGCATTTTAACTTTTCATTTCAAAATGACATTTGTCACAAAAAAATTGTTACCAAAATTCAAAGGGAAATGGTTAAATAGGAGGATTTAATACCTCAAAAATAACGCCCCCACACACTTTTTGTTTTAGAACAAACTTTTTATGTTGACTCCAAATTATATTTTTGATGTTTTTATCAGCTTGCCTAAAAGTTTTGTTTTAGTTTGGTACAAACCAAGTTTTTTTTCCCAGTCTTTGGTTCTGCTACTGTAGATTGACAGGCAGATGACTTCAAATAAGTAGTCTGTGGCTGGTTAGACCAATAGGAGCAGTGGAGATTGTTTCAAAATAGGTCACAAGGCACAAGTGAATCAATGCCATTTCACCTTGTTGCAACTTAAGTTTTCCATTATTCATTAGCCACCAGGACTATTCCGCTTAACTTATGACTTCTACCAAGATGGCAGCTGGATGCATGAGATGGTAACATCAGATTCTGTTCTGCTGAAGTACCCATGGGATCTATAAACAATGGCATTTAAATAGGAATAGGCTTAATTCCTCCCCACACCCCTTCTAATTATTTTTTGCCCACAGAGTAGGTTAAAATTCCAAAGATCTGCGTGGCTGTTGAGTTGGCCAAGTCATCTTGAACACAGGCAGGAGATGGGCCAATGTAGAGTTTTGAAGGTGTGGAAGGGGTGGGTGGGGGGGAGGCATGACTGATCATGAGTAGAACATGTAAGTGCTGAGTGGTTGAAGTAGTGGTAAGAAGCTTATTTTCATAATATAGATTTTGAACATGCCAACAATTCTGGCATGTGTAACCAGTTAACACCAGGGGAGAATATCTGCATTCAGCCCTTTATAAGTTATTACAGTCACTAGCATGGGGCATTTGAATGGCTAGGTGTAGATGGCTTGGAGAAGCAGCAGCTGGGGATCAATCTGATGGCTACCTGTTGTCGCTATTGGTGAACAGAAGCACTAGTGTGTATATCTTTCTACATGGTGTTCTTATGTAATTTCTAAATTTGCCATTTTCTCTCCTTTTGTTTTCTCTTTTAGATATGTGGAATCTTGGACAGGAAGTAGTTCTGCAGTTGCTGGAAGATGATGTTTTCACAGGCACCAAAAGAGAATATAGTTCAGTGGTTCAAGACTGCTAACTATTAAACGTGTTTATTCTCAAAGAAAATAAAGTCCAGTGACATTTTCCCAGTAGGTGCTCCTTTTTGCTTCCACCAAAAAAAAGAAATCTTTCTCCTTTTGTTTGGTAACGTGGTACAATTAATTATTACTTACAAGCAGAGTTATGTTGCGGTCTATTAAACCTTTCTTTTTCAGAGTTTTATACTAAATAAGGTCAGAAGGGACCAGTGTGGTCTTCTAGACTGATGTCCTGTATAACTGAAGCCATTGGAAGTCTCTAAAATATTTTTTATTTGAACAAGCCCATCTTTTACAAAAGCATCCAATCTGCGTTGAAACGTTTCCAGTGATGGAGAATTTCCTGCAGCTCCTGGAAATTGTTCTCCAAAGGTGATAAATAACACTATTAAAATACATGACTTATTCTTGTCTGAATTTGTCTAGCTTGGAGTTGTGGCCACTGGAAGTTACCATAGGTTTGTTGAGGAACTCTGTTATCAAATGTTTGTTTCTTCTGTGAGTACTTATGAGCATATATCTAGACATACAGGCAGCCACCACCACCATTAAGCCAGCAGGATGCATACATGTACCTTTGGGCTAAGTACAAACAGTCAAAAAGCCAGAGGCTGAATTGATTCAATTTATGCAAGCTTCTCTAAACAGTGTAGATTGAACCAATAATGAAGTGAACTGATGTTCACTTTTGAAATGGGAAAGGCAGCCAGACCCATGAAGTGGCTCACACTAGGAGCCATGGGGTGCTAAAACATGCTTCCCAGCCTGCCAGCTACTTCTGAGGGCAGGGGAATGAACCCCAGTGGGGCTCATCCTTGATTGGCTGCCCAGCACCCCCCCAGCCCTTGCTGTCTCTGCTGGGGGCGGGTGGGGTGGGGAGCAGGACAGTCCCTCCAGCCTGGGGCTGGGGCTGGCTGGATCTCTTGGCCTCAGTGGGGGTTCCCCATTTCTGACAAGTTCCCTTGCTCCCCAGTGCAGATAGGGGATTTGCCCTTTCCACCCCTCAGTATAGGGGGGAACAAATCCCCACACAGGCTTAGCCTTGTCCCCATAGGAGCGGGGGAACAGTCCCTCCAGCCTGGGGATGGCTGGATCCCTGTGCCAGGACGTGTTCCCTCCCTTCCCCCCTCCTCTGCCCCTCAGAGGCAAGGGCAGCTGGTGAGGGAGTAGGGCTAAGGAATCCCAGCCCAGCTTTCTAGACCACAGTAGGGGCTGGGCTTCCCCCCTGTGCTGTGCAGACCCCAGATGGGGGTACCATGCTCCTCTCCCCCACCTCAGCTCCTCAGAGGCAAAGGCAGCTGGTGAATGGGGTTGAGTTGATTCTAGCTGAGCTTGAGGATCTATGCAGGGGCAGGGGTGATAAGTCCCATGGAGGGGACAGCACAAGGGGAGGGGTAGTTTCCCTCCCCTTGTGGTGTGCAGACCCGGGTTAGAGGGTGCTTGAGGTCCATTCCTCTGCCCCCCAACCTATCCTGCTGTGTTAATAGGCACAGACAATGGCTAGGGACCAGAGGTTTACTGCCTCAGCTCTGTTACAGCAGGGGGGCAGGACCAGGCCTGCTCTCCTGGACCAGACTGCACAGCCCAGGGCTGCAAAGCATCTTGGGATGCTGGGAGACTGAGAGCTAAGTTGAACTGAAAGGGGATCTGGGACAGAAGTTCAATAAACCAATTTAACCTCACCCAGTTAAGACTAATACTACATCCATCCAAGTTTATCTTAGACCAGCTTTGGCCGTTTTGAAAGTGGTTTATGTGCACTGAACTTCTGTTCTGTTATAGGTTTAACCAAGTTTCTGATCACTCAACGCAGTTTGTGTGTAACTTCTGTCCCTAGCTAAGAAGGAGTTGATAAGCAGGGAGCTTCATTTGCTAGGCTTGAGTTTTACTGGCATTTCTACACAGTTGCCAAAGGAGCTTGTACACAGGGCTTTTGTGCATCATGCCTGCTTTAGGAAGTGCTGTGGCTTTCCCTTTCAGTTTCCAGAGCATTAGATTTAACAACAGCTTTTAAAGAAACTGGGAGATTTTACAAACTCTTCTGCATTTGCAATAGTGAAATATGAAAAAGAAGCAAAGAAAAGAAGGGTAATATTTCCCACAATGGAAGATAAAGGAGTTTATTAAAATTTGCAGAGCAATAATTTGAGAGATTCCCTGAGAATATTTTATTAGTATCTTCCATTCCCTGTATATTTTAACTTTGCTATTTTATTTATACATAAGGCATGACTCAAAATCACAACCAGATTATGAAGTCAGCATCCTGAAGAGGTCTCAAGTTTGCCCCATTAAATAAGTGAAGATAGTTATCGCCTTGTGTTAATTTGTTCAGAGAATATTATTAAGGTTATTGCAACCCCTTTAAATTCTAATCCAATTTTTGCACACTGGTCCTTTAGAGTATTTTCAATTCTTAATGTTCAAATTGGCAGCTACATGGGACTTGCATGATAAACCATGTATTAGGCAGGGCTGTTTTTTATCAACAATATTCCAATAAAGTCATTTAAAACTGCTTGTGTATCTAGTGGCTTTGTTAAAAAGTGTTATCAAAATATGGCATCAGACCATTTTCTAGAGGAGGATTTATTCTGTGTGAGAAGGGTGGTGAAAGTGTTACAGAAATTACACTTCTCATGTTTGTTTTTTGTCTGTGTCCAAAAATCACTGAGATTTTTTTTTGATCTGCCTTACCAAATTACTATGTTTTATAAGTGCTGTACTCCAGAGCTGTAATACTGTCTTATTATTGGTTTGGATGATGTAATGGCATGGGAAAATGATGACAAAGCAGGTTATAAAATCATCCAAAATATAACTTTTATTTTCTGATACAAACATATACAAGGGTGAACATGTGTACTATATGTGCTGCACTTCACAGAAAATCCAGTATTATTAATAAACAGAAATGACCAGGGGTTACCAGTGGGGAACGTAAGTGTCTATATACAAATGCTAGGAGTATGGGGAATAGGCAGGAGGAACTTGCACTCCTTCTAGTAAATAGGATGCATGATCTGGTCAGAATAATGGAGACCGGGTGGGACACCATGCATGACTGGGCTGTGTGCATAGAGAGCTATGGGCTGCACGGAAGGGATTGGGTAGGGAAGAAGGGAGGAGGTGTACCTCTCTATGTAAAGGAGCCTCCTCAGAAACCCAAACTGATTTGAGAGAAAGGTGACTTGAGACCCTGTGGGTCAAGATATGGAGGGGATGAGGAGAAGGGCACTTGATGGTATGCATCCATTACAGACCACCACGCCAGGAGGAGCATGATCTGGAATTTTCCAGAGAACTGATAGAAGCTGCACATTCAGGGGAAATGGTTGCCATGGCTGACCTCAATTACCCTGACATCTGAGGAGAAGAGCACTTGGCCAGATCTGACTTGGCACATAGGTTTTTGACCTGTGTGGAAGAACTGTATTTAGTACAGGAGGTGAATGGGCTGACCTGGGGGAAGGCTTTGTTGGATTCTGTTTTGGCCAAAGGGGATGACCTGGTGGGAGATGTGAAGATTGAGGGTGATCTGGGAGACAGTGATCATGAGACGATAGAATTCACTATCCAACATAGGGCAGGGAAGTCAGCCAATAGGGCAGAGCTGCTTGACTTCAGGAAGGCTGACTTTGATGAGCTTAGGAAAATGGTGGGAGAGACCCTATGGGAAGAGGGACCGCAGGGGAAAGAAGTTCAGGAAGGGTGGCTGTTCCTCAAAGTAGTGATCCTCAGAGCACAGAAAAGGTGTATTCCTGTATGCAGGAAATGTGGTAAAGGACCAGGAAGTAGGCCTGTGCAAAGTGGCCAGTATTTGATTTAGATTCGAATTCAGCCAATTTGGGGAACAGTGATTTGATTTGGTGATTTGGATCACTGTCCCAAATTGATTTAGCTGAATTGGTTTCAGAAGGTTTGGGACTGATTCGGTGTGATTCAGTGATTTGGCCATAGACTATAATGGGGAATCATCAGAATACCTATAACTTTGTCAAGGAGATAGGTGCAGGGATTTCTGTGAAAGTGCAGCTCAAATTGTTGAAAGTAAAATTTGTGTTCTGTGTGCATTACCTGGGTTTCTGGTTGTAGCCGTGTTGGTCTAAGGAACAGGCAGACAAGATTCTTTGAGTAGTTATGATATTTTTTATTAGACCAACTGAATAGTTGGAGAAATATATCTTGGCAAGCTTTTGGGTTACAAAACCCTTTGTCAGGCTGAGGAAGCATCTGCAGTTGGTGTGCATGTGCTCTTCCTTGATGGAAGGAAGAGTAAAGAAGCCAGAGGCTGGCGTGCAGGAAAGAAAACCAGTTAGTGACAATCTGAATTGAGACATCAGGGCGTGAGAGACAGGCTATGAAAGCGGGGGAGGGGCAGCAGCCAGGTAAAAATGGAGAGGTACCTGGAGAGCTGGATGTCAGGCAGGTATGTCATAAATCCAATGTCTATATTGAGTCCATGAATTTTTATATCAGTGGATTTATGAAGTGAAGTTTGTATGCTTGTCTATAAAAACTGTTTTGTAAATTCCCTTTGAGGATCAGGAGAGATTGGAGAGAGTGGTTTCCTTGTGAGAAATGTGCCCCCACTGGTAATTGGGTGTTGTTGTCTTTAATAGATGTCTGGGGTGCATTCATTCTGGTGTGTACTTGTTGTTTGGTCTCTCTTAAGTATTTTCCATCAGGGCATTTGGTGCACTGGATGAGATGTATAACATTTCTGGAGGTGCGGGTGTAAGATTCAGGAAGGGTGATGGTTTTGTTGTGGGATATAGTAATTGTGGGGTTACTGAAGATATGTTGGAAGGTTTTGCATTTCTTGTCATGGCATGGTCTGGATCTAGACTGCCTTTTCTGAAACACCGAATTGCTAAATCTTTTTCTTAATCTTTTCCAAATTGATTTGGATGCTTCGGAGCTTTTTATGGATCTCCCAATTCAATTCAGATTCAATGCTGAATCGGGCTGAATCTTCTCTGAATCTAATCAGTGACCAAAGCTTTGCATGCCCCTACCAGGAAGCCCTCTTGGCCTACCAGAGGAGTCAAGCAGTGCTTAAAAAAGAAAAAGGAGGCTTATGGACAGTGGAAACAAATGGTAGTCACCAAGGAGACTACACAAGTATAGCCCATATTTGAAGGGAGAGGATAAAGAAGGCAGGGGTGGCAATGGAGGTTGGTGACCAAAATCAAGGACAATAAGAAGTCCTTCTTAAGGTATACAGGGAGCAGGAGGAAGACCAAAGGAAATGTGGGGCCCTTGCAGAATGGGATGGGACAGTTGATAACAGACAATCAGGAGAAAGCTAACTCTAATGAATACTTTGTGTCAGTGTTTCTGGATACAGATGGTAGCCACCCAGGTGGTTGGATACTGGATGGATGGGGCAGGGGAGGTGGTGCAGCTGTCAACTAATCATTAGTGTTGAACTGGTGAGGGAGCACTTAGAGCAGCTGAATATCTTCAAGTTGACAGGATTGAATGGACTACACTGGAGAATGCTGAAGGAATTGGCTGGAATAAGTGTGGGACCATTGGCAAAGGTTTTTGATGACTTGTTATGCTCAGGAGAGTAGGGCTGTGTGAAACAGCACTGTTTTGTTTCAACTTCTGTTTCACCATTTTGACGGGACAGTGTTTCATTTTGAGATTTGTTTAGTTTTGAATGCACTGTTCCATTTCATTTAGTCGAAACTGTTTTGGTGTTTCGACGCTGTTTCGATGTTTCACCCATAGGCTATAATAAAGGAGCACAAAATGGCCTATAACTTTGTCATTTCTTGACTGATTTGGATGAAACTTGCAGGGATGGTAGCTCCTTCAGAGGTCAGGAATTTCTGGGAAACTGTACCTCAAGCTGTTAAACAAAACTTGTGTCACTTGTAAGTGTGAAGGTACAGAGAAAGCTCAGTTCTAACAATGCTTTTGATGCTGTTTTTCTATCCCTTTCCCAGAGCACTGAGATTGGAAGGGACCTCAGGGAAAGATCACAATTACTGTCCAGTTACACATTTCAATATGAGAGCAGTCCTGCAGCTCTGCTCGCCATGCACTGGCTAATGCATCCCCGTATGCTATTAGCTCTGTTGAATACAGCATTGCACTAGTCACTCATGTTCATCTTGTGATCAGCCATAACCCCAAGGTCCCTTTCAGCCACCGTGCTGGCCAGAACATCTCCTTCTAACCTGTATTCATGTTGCTGGTTACTTCTTCCTGGATGAAGCACTCTGCATTTATCCTTATTGAACTGAATCTGGTTCCACTCCGCCCACCTTTCCAGGTTGTCCAGGTTCACTTGGATCTGCATCCTATCCCCTAGCATGACTGCCTTTTCCCATAACTTAGTACCCCCCTCCCTCTCCTTAGTTTCTCTTTAGCTAC
Organism: Crocodylus siamensis; assembly: GCF_052110815.1. Classification (NCBI taxonomy): domain Eukaryota; kingdom Metazoa; phylum Chordata; order Crocodylia; family Crocodylidae; genus Crocodylus; species Crocodylus siamensis. The sequence continues at coordinate 239,870,343 of NC_143397.1, read as the reverse complement.
AAACAAACCCAGCTTTGAACCTCGAAATGTTTTGAAACTTTCAAAATGTTTCAAATGCCCTCATTTCATTTCAAGGCTGTTTCAAAGCCTTTTGTTTCATTTTGATTTCACTGTTTCAAGCTCGAAACAACTTGAAACAGTGTCGAAACGAAACACTTGGCAAAGTTTTGCACAGCTGTACAGGAGAAGTCCCAGAAGACTGAAAAAGGGTCAATGTGGTGTCAGTCTTTAAGAAGGGGAGGAGGGAGGATCCAGGAAACTATAGACCAGTCAGTTTGACTTTGATAATGTGTAAAAATTTTAGAAAAAATTATCAAGAAGTCCATTTGTGAGAGACTGGCAGATGTCGTGATGCTGAAGCATAACCAACATGATTTTGTTGAGGGCAGGTCATATCTGACCAACCTCTTCTCCTTCTGTGATCAAGTAACAAACTGCTTATATGTGGGATATGTGGCTGATATCATATACTTGGATTTTAAAAAGGCCTTCAGTATGGTCTCTCATGATGCTTTTATTAAAAAACTGGGGGATTGTAGGCTGACAGAGTCCACAGTCAGGTGGGTTGGGAACTGGCTATAGGGTCAAACCCAGAGAGTGTTAGTGGATGGGTGTGTATCATCTTGGTGGGAGGTGGCCAGTGGTGTCCTGCAGGGCTCAGGTTTTGGCCCCATGCTGTTCAACATCTTTATCAATGATTTAGATAAGGATGTGGAAAGCACACTGGCTGAGTTTGCAGACAGTACTAAGTTATGGGAAAAGGCAGTCATGCTAGGGGATAGGATGCGGATCCAAGTGAACCTGGACAACCTGGAAAGGTGGGCGGAGTGGAACCAGATTCAGTTCAATAAGGATAAATGCAGAGTGCTTCATCCAGGAAGAAGTAACCAGCAACATGAATACAGGTTAGAAGGAGATGTTCTGGCCAGCACGGTGGCTGAAAGGGACCTTGGGGTTATGGCTGATCACAAGATGAACATGAGTGACTAGTGCAATGCTGTATTCAACAGAGCTAATAGCATACTGGGATGCATTAGCCAGTGCATTGCGAGCAGAGCTAAGCAAGTGATACAACCTTTCTACTCAGTGTTGGTGAGACCACAGCTGGAGTACTGTGTCCAGTTTTGGGCACTGCACTTCAAAAAAGATGTGGAGAATCTTGAAAGAGTCCAGAGAAGAGCCATAAGAATGATGAAGGCCCTGGAGGACAAACCTTATAAGGAAAGACTAAGGGATCTAGGACTGTTCAGCCTGGGGAAGAGAACACTGAGGGGGGACTTGGTGGCCAACTATAAGTATGTAAAGGGTGAATATCAGGAGCTGAGAGAAAAACTGTTCACTGGGGCACCCCGGGGGAGGACAAGGAGCAATGCCCATTACCTGTTAGAGGATGGTTTCAGGTTGGATGTAAGAAACAACTTCTTTACAGTAAAGGTGGCCAGAATCTGGAATAGACTTCCCAAGGAGGTGGTGCAGGCCCCAACCTTGGAAGTCTTCAAGAGGAGACTGGATACTACAGGCACCTTGCTGGGATCATTTGATCTCAACGGTGTTGTTGCCGGCACAAGGTGCCCGAGGGAGGCAACAATTGGGTTCGTTGCCCGGTGTGCGTCGCGCCAAATAAACACACTGGGGGGAGAAGCAGACGGAGTCTATTTGAGCTCAAGTAAAAGGCACAGGGAGACTATATGGTCTCAAATCCTGCCCGCTTAACCCTTCAACAGTGGAATTTTTTATACCCTGTTCAGTTTTCCAGTGATTCTCCACCAGCTGGCCCCCCTCTTCCTCCCCTTTCCCTCCTCCCTTCTCTCTCCGAGCGGTGCCCTTGCATTCCACAGATAACAGTTTTAGCTCACCTGCTTTCCAGAAGGACAGGAGATTGCAGGCACCATAGAAAGGGTTACAAAGGTTGGGCAAGGCGGGGTCCTGGCTCGTCTGAGCCCAGAGCAGAAGGACTTCCTCGACGCTCGTGGTCTTCCATCCCTCTGAGTTACCTGGGGTTATGCCCAGTGACACCAACAGTGTTCCTGCCAAGAGCAGGGGGTTGGACTTGATGAACTTTCGAGATCCCTTAATTCCTACATATCTATGATTCGTACATATCTGTACCTACAGTGACCCATTTCTGACTTAAAAGTAGTGATATCCTAATTAAATCCCACACAATCTCCATGGGTCATAGGAAGTTGCCCTTTACTTCAAAAATGGAGGTTTTTGGTTTATGATATCCTGACTAACGAACGGTGTACTGACTGTTAGGGAAATCACAATAAATATCATCAGCCTTTTATCTTATGACTATAGGATGATGGGGAGGAGTTTAAAACTGTTACTGGTACAGCGGTGAGACAAGAGAATGATATGAATATGAGGTAGTGGTATCTTTCATCAACGTAGTTGACTGTAGACATTTGGAAGATTACTCATAGATATTTCCACAAAAATGGGGCAAGGTTTAGTTCATAGCTACAAGGAGATTAGTGTCTTATATATTTTTTCTGCTATATTATTTTTTCCTAGCCTGTTTTTCTGACCATAGGCACAAAATGCAGAACCTTTTTCCTTTCAGTGTCCTGAAGTGATAGCATTTTGAGAGCCTAGCAACTTTTAATATTTTGGCTTTGTTTTGGGCTATTCAGAGCAGGTGTGTCAGAGAAGATTAGGAAGGTGAGAAGAGAGATATGACTGACGAAAACTGGTGGGTGGGAGAACAGCATCCTGGAACCCGGAAGTAAACTGTTTGAGCAGAGGTGGATTAACACATGGGCCTGCAGGGCCTGGGTGCCTGGGTTCCCTTGGGAAATGGTGGGTTTCCCCTTCCAGGTGGGCAGAATTCTAGCCTGCAAGGGACCATGCTTGGGGCTGCTGGGAGCAAGATGTAGGGAGCACCGTGTTTTACTGGTATTGCACTGGTCAGGAACGCAGCTGGGCAGTGTGGAGAGCAGCTGCCTGAAGGTAAGTCTGTGGAGGGGAAGAGGCATAGGGGGGCAGATCGAGGCACCCATGGAGAGGGAGGGAGTGGGGGGGGGCAGGGTCTGGGGCTAGGGGTGCTGCCCAGCCAGAGCGGTACCTGGGATCTGGGGCCAAAGCAATGAGTGGGACAGAGCCACAGGCAGCTTATTTAGGGGTGCAGGTCGAGGGGAGGGCAGCTCCGTGCCACTGTACACCTCCACTGGGGGAGGCATAGGGAAGATGTGGGTTGCTCACTGTGGGCTCAGGGCTCTCCACTCTGCTGCCTGTCCCTTGGGAGCCCTGGGATGGCTGCATACTCCCTGCCTGGCATGTGCCAGGCCTGTGCCATGCCACCCCCAGCCTGGCTGAGTCTGTTCAGCCTCTCCTGTGGGGCATGGAGGCCTGTCCTGTCCTTGGCAGCAGCAGCACCAGGAGGGGAAGGGACCCCTCCCACCACTGGAGTTCAGCTCCCAGGACCTGGGGCCTGGCAGTGAGGGAAGCATGGCATGTATGGAGTGGTATGAAGACTGTATCATGAATGTATCATGTTTATAATAGGGTGTGGGGGGCCTCCAATCTTTTGTTTGCCCAGGGCCCCAATAAATCTTAATCTACCACTGTGTTTGAGAATTTACAGTAAGACAAGGAAGGGGGAAAGAATACACAAAATTGTATGGGATTAGGTAAGACATGGATAACAATAAAAGAGGCAATGCAATATAGCATATAGGAGAGGGAGATCCCAAGAGGATGAGTGATTAGGAAGAAAATAAATTAAATGGAGAACAAGCACTGCCTCTGGAGAAGTAGCCTTTGAGTCCCTGAAACCACAGTCATAATTAATCAGGATCTCATATGAGATCTAAATGAAAGCCAATTATATTCAATGCAAATGGTTCTATTTATTGACCTTTATAAGTATTACATCTAGCACATCATCCTTAAGTCAAATCTTCCAAACCAAATTAGTTAATTCCCTGTACTCTTTTTTGGATGGACGTCCTTTGTGAAATTTCCAGTCACAATGCCTTGTCTTTCCTTATGCTATGTCTAATTTAACCTCGCCTCTCTCTAGCTTGAGATCCCTGCCCCTTGCCTTGTGTATGTGCCAAAATAACCCCTCTCCAACTGCTAAATAAAATAGCAAGTCTAGGAAAAAAACTATACCAAGTACCTGGCATTTGCAATAAAATGGTAGCTAATTAATTTTCTACCCAGTTGGCATCTGTTAGTCCTTTCTAAAGTACCAAATCAGAATTAATGGCACTCATTATTGTTTAAAGTGAGAATATGCTAACATATTACCTTATACCTTAATGTATAAATTTATGTGAATTGTCTTCCCACAAGGCAAAGTATTTCTGAAGGGAGGAAAATGTCAGCAGCTAGGTTTAACTTGAATGAAAAGTGTGCAGTTAATAACTGAAATTGTTTAACACAACAGTGTAATAATTAAGGGCATCATGTTTCCTTTTTGGACAAGTCAAGCCCAAGGTATGGTACAATGTTATTTCTGGTCATTACTAGCTAGAGGGCAAGAAATAGTCATTCTGTCTTGGTTCTTCATAAAAATTACACAGCTTGTCTGCATAATTTCTAAGTGCTTACTACGGGGTGAGCAATTAGTTTGGGTGGAGGGCCGCTTACTGAGTTTTGGCAAGCAAATTGAGGGCCACATGACAGGCAGCCAGGGCAGATAAATATTAATGTTCTAAATTTTTTAGGGGCCCCACATTTTGCCCACCCCTGGCTTACTGCATTCTCTCCCCTCTCCTCCTCTGCTCTGCTTTGCTTTCCTCTCCTCCCATTACTACACAGTGAGCGCATCTACGTGAGATGCTATGTGACCATAGCAACACACTACAGCAAAGTAACATCGATGGGCACAAACTCTGATGCCCCAGCCACGTTGCCATAGCAATGTGCTCCCTCACTATAGTGTATTGGTATGGCGATATAGTGGCTAAAAATAATTGTGTGCCACCGGCACGGCACAGTAACAGCTGTTACTGTGCTGTCATTTAGTACTTCCTAAAGGAAGTATCGAATGACGGTGCAATAACAATGACACTGTAGGAGCATGTGTAGATGCGCCCAGTAAACTGATGGCTCGTCTATACTCCATCGGCAGAAGGTCTCAGGGTAGACAGTTTAAGCATGTCTCATCTATTCATGCCCACCCACTTAAATGCACAGATATACCACAGATTTCATAGATATCATAGACATCAGGGCTGGAAGGGACCTCGGGAGATCATCGAGTCCAGCCCCCTGCCCAAAGGGCAGGAAGTCAGCTGGGGTCATAGGATCCCAGCAAGATAAGCATCCAATTTACTCTTGAAGGTGTTCAGTGTAGGTGCTTGATCCACCTCCGATGGCAGACTGTTCCAGACCTTGGGGGCTTGGACAGAGAAGAAATTCTTCCTTATGTCCAGCCTGAAATGGTCTTGCAGTAATTTATGACCATTCAAACTCATCATCCCTTGGGGCGCTCTGGTGAACAAACGTTCCCCCAGATACTGGTGGTCACCCCTAATAAATTTATAGATGGCAATCAGATCATCCCTGAGCCTGCGCTTTTCCAGGCTAAAGAGCCCCATGGCTCTCAGCCTGTTGTCGTAAGGTCTGTTTTCCTGACCTCTGATCATGAACGTGGCTCTCCTCTGGACTCTCTCAAGCTTCTCCACATCCTTTTTGAATTGTGGAGCCCAAAACTGGACGCAGTACTCCAGCTGCGGCCTCACCAAGGCCGAGTACAAGGGGAGAATGACGTCCCGGGATTTGCTTGAGAAGCGTCTATGGATGCAAGCCAGCGTTTTGCTCGCTTTACTAGTTGTAGCGTCGCATTGGAGGCTCATGTTCATCTTGTGGTCAATGATGACCCCCAAGTCTCTTTCTTCCATAGTGCTAGCCAGCATAGCACTGCCGAGCCGATAAGGATGCTGCAGGTTTTTGTTCCCAAGGTGGAGAACCTTGCATTTTTCGGTGTTAAACACCATCAGGTTTCATAGTTTCATAGTTTCTAGGGTTGGACGGGACCTGAGTAGATCATCTAGTCTGACCCCCTGCCATGGCAGGCAAGATTACTGGGGTCAAACGACCCCAGCAAGGTGCTTATTGAACCTCCTCTTAAAGACCCCCAGGGTAGGAGCCAGCACCACTTCTCTTGGAAGTTGTGTTCCAGATCCTAGCTGCCCTGACCGTGAAGTAGCGCCTCCTGATATCTAGCCTAAATCTACCCTCTACCAGCTTGTGACCAGTTATTCCTGGTAACTCCTGGCGGTGCTCGGGGGAACAGGGACTTCCCCAATGCCTGCTGATCTCCCCTGACTAGTTTGTAACAGGCCACTAGATCCCCCCTCAGCCTTCTCTTTTGGAGGCTGAACAGGTTCAGGTCCTGTAGCCTCTCCTCATAAGGCCTGCCCTGTTGTCCCCTGATCATATGAGTGGCCTCCTCTGGACCCTCTCCATGTTGTCCACATCCCTCCTGAAGTGCGGCGCCCAGAACTGGATGCAGTACTCCAGCTGCGGCCTGACCAGTGCTGCACAGAAGGGGAGGATCACCTCCTTGGACCTGCTCGAGATGCATCTGTGGATGCATGCCAAGGTGCGGCTGGCCTTCCTTACCGCCTCCCCACACTGCCGGCCCATGTTCATCTTGGAGTCAATGATGACTCCCAGATCCTTTTCTGCCTCTGCACTGATGAGAAGGGAGTTCCCTAACCTGTAGGTATGGTGCCAGTTGTTCTTCCCCAGGTGCATCACTTTGCACTTGTCAGTGTTGAATCCCATCCCATTCTCATCTGCCCACCCTTGTAACCTGTCTAGGTCCAATTGTAGGCTATTGCTCCCTTCTAGAGTGCCCACATCCCCCCACATCTTAGAAGGCTATTGCTCCCTTCTAGAGTGCCCACATCCCCCCACATCTTAGTGTCATCAGCAAATTTGAACAGGGTGCTTTTTACCCCCTTGTCCAAGTCGCTGATGAAGATGTTGAACAGTGCGGGCCCAAGGACGGAACTCCTCTGCTCACATCTCTCCAGGCGAAAATGACCCGTCCGCCACCACTCTCTGGGTGCGGCCCTCCAGCCAGTTGGTGACCCATTTGACTGTGTGGGTGTCGACACCGCAGTCCCCCAGTTTCTTAATGAGAACGGGGTGAGAGACAGTGTTGAAGGCCTTCTGAAAGTCCAGAAAGACTATGTCTACTGCTATCCCTGTATCTAATGATTTGGTGATCTGATCATAGAAGGCCACCAGGTTGGTCTGACAGGACCTGCCACTGATGAACCCGTGTTGGTTGCCCCTAAGCATGAAATCCCCTGCTGGCCCCTCATGGACGTGTGCCAGGATAATTTTCTCGAACAGGTTGCCTAGAATCGAGGTAAGACTAACTGGGCTATAGTTTCCCGGGTCCTTCTTCTTCCCCTTTTTGAAGATGGAAACCACATTGGCCCTCTTCCAGTCCTCTGGCACCACACCAGAGCACCACAAGTGCTCGTAAAGCTGCACCAGGGGTTCTGCAATGACCTCAGCCAATTCCTTTAGTACTCTAGGGTGAAGATCATCTGGACTGGCTGACTTGAATATGTCCAGTCCCTCCAGAAGTTCCCTAACTAGTTCCTCACTAGCCCTTGGCCCAGGTGTGCCTCCCCAGGGGTCTGAGGAGGGCCTGGGGGTGGGGGTGGCTGTTCCGGTCCTTACTTAGGAAAATGGAAGCAAAGAAATTGTTAAATATGTTGGCTTTATTGTCTAGTATGATGACCAAATTTCCTAACGTGTCCTGCAGGGGCCCCACATTACTGGGAACCTTCTTTTTACCCTCTATGTATTTAAAGAAGGACTTCTTATTGTCCTTAATCTGGGAAGCTAGTCCCAGTTCCATCTCTGCCTTGGCCTTCCTGACTGCCCCCCTACATCCCCGAGCAACTGGAGTATAGTCATCCCTGGTGATGTCTCCTCTTTTCCATTGGGTGTATGCCTCCCTTTTAGCAAGGAGACATTCCCGGATGCTTTTGGTGAGCCATGGGGGCTTGTGTGCCCTCCTGCTCCCTTTGATCCTCATTGGGATTACCTCTCTTTGGGCTTGGAGGATCGTCTCCTTGAGGAGCGACCACTCTCCTTGGACACCTGGCTCCCCTCCCCGCCGGGACCCCAGTGCTTCCCTGACTATTCTCCTTAGCTCGTTGAAGTTTGTCCTCCTGAAATCTAGGGTTGCTGCCTTGCTGCAGGCCTTTGCCACCTTGTGCTGGATGGTGCATTCCAGCAGGTGATGATCACTGGCCCCCAGGTGGTCGAGCACCCCCAGTCCCCTTTCCTCTCTGTCCTGTCCCTCCTGTAGAACCTATTGGTTCTCGTCCATCCATTTGCTGAGCTTGTCCAGGTCAGCCTGGATCACCCGCCTGTCTTCTGGTGTGGATGCTTTACCCCCAAGTTTGGTGTCATCGGCGAACTTGGCCAGCCCGCTCTTGACTCCAACGTCCACATTGTTAATGAAGATGTTGAACAATATGGGTCCAAGGACAGAGCCTTGGGGGACCCCACTGGTCACAGGATACCATGACGATTGACTTCCATCAAGTACTACCCTCTGGGTTCGACTACAGAGCCAATTTCCCAGCCAGCAGATTGTGGTGGACCCAAGGCTACAATTGGCCAGTTTTGCCAAGAGGTGATTATGGGATAGAAGTTCTCCTGTAAGGCTGCTCTGGACTCTTCCCCATCTTGATAAGTCTGAGAGCTGGTGCTGGGGATTTTAGTTTAGAGCAGCCTGTGCACAGTTCTAGCTATGGAGCACATCCACACACTTGGCTAGCTTAGTATAAGCAAATCCTCAGTATAAACAAATCCTTATAGCCCCTGCTAGCATGCCATACTGTTTTGGGCAAGCTGCTTCCTAAACCTGCTTTGTAGCCAGATTCATGCAGTGATTCAGGGCAGGCTAATTGGCCTGCCGCATGGCAGTGGCAAGTAGCCTAACCCATGCTAATCTGGCTGCCATTGGTGCCACAAGGACACAGTCATACTGCTTCAGTGTAGGAGGCAATTTGCCTGGAGCCATTGTTGGGCAGGGTAAGTTTCTATGATGTGGCCATATACTGCAGGTGTCCTCAGAGCAACTGAGTGCAGGAAGTGAGGTAAGTGCAGATCTCAGGTATGTGTTTGCATGTGTAATGGATTGCTGCATTTTCATAGGGGTTTGTGAGATTTGTTTGTGTATGTGTGTTGCGGGCTGTTAATATATACAGTGCTATATATTCATGTCAGAGAAGGCTAGTTTACAGAATAGTGACTTGCACTGAGAATGGAAGAGGGTAAAGTTTGAGATGGTCCCCAACACTTGGGGACCACAACCTAGGCATACCTTTATTGTAGAGGTTTACTCTACTGGAAGAGGCAAGTTGATGGCCACAGGTTTCATCCTAGAGCTTTTTTGACTTTGTTCAACATACCTTTAATTGACACAATCCTCATAATCTGAATTTTAACCAGACTGAAAAAGGACTAGAGGACATGCTATTGTGAACATTTTAAAGTGGCAATGTGATGGTTGTATCTCTTAGTTATACTGGGTGCATCTACACGTGCAATTAAATCAACTGTATAAGCTTTGGTACAGTTAGCATTGGAGTTAACAGTTCCCAGGCACAGCATCTACATATGTGCCTGGGACTGCAGCAGTTTGAACCAGGGTGCAGCAGCCCTGGGCTGGCAGCAGACTTGAAGTGGGTGCAGACTCCAGACTCCAGGTCACGTCAGGCAGTACAGGGGCCAGCTGGGCCATGAGAGTGCCCGAAGGGTGGAGCTATGTGGCTAGGTGGCAGGCAGGGGTCTGGCCCCCTGCTGCTTGGACTGGCCAGGTGCAATTTATGTGCAGATTAGTATTTACATGTGTGTTTAGGTGTAGTTATTTTTGCCACCATAAGATAGTACTGTCTAACACATGGTCAAATAGTGTTGCATGTGTAGACTGGGTTGCTTTACATTGCAGCAAATAAGTCTGCTGCACAGTTAAGCGCAAGTGTAGATGCACCCACTGCCTCTAGAATTTGAATCAAGATCTTCTATTGACACCTCATCTGAGCTACATTGACTTTTTCTATGATCTATTGAAGCTCTGTTGGTGAGAATTCAGGAAACAGCTCAGGACTCCTACCAACGGAAGAAAGAATCTGCGCCACACCCTGGAGCTGCTTCCTGTACCATGTGGCAACAGCCAGCAGGTGGTCCCCATGTTGTGGCCCCTCCCTGCACCTACCTCGCAGCCACATGACACCACCCCCATGCACGGCGCCCCTCCCTGCGCCCTGTGCCACACCCCAGGGCCATTCCCAACACCATGTGGCAGCAGCCAGTGGGTACTTCCCCCACCATGGCCACCCCCCATGCCACACCCTTCAGCTGCATATCTCCCGCCTTGTAGCCATGTGCCACACCCTCCACGCACCCTGCAACAGACCCCAGGGCCATGCCTCACACCACGTGGCCACAGCTGGCAGGTGCTCACCTTGTGGTGGCCACTCCCTGTGCCATGCCCCATGGCTGCACCTCCTGCATGCCACACCCCTGGTGTGCTCTGCATCACACTCCAGGGCCACTCCCTGTGCTGTGGCCAATCCCCACACCTTCCCTGCAGCCACATGATACCCCCTGTGGCCCTGCGCCCCACCCTGGGGTCACTCCCCACATCACGTGGTCACAGCTGGTCCAGCCTTGGCCTCTCCCCGTGCTACACCTCATGGCTATGTGACATGCGTCTGCACAGTCATGCACCATGCCCCCCCCATGTGCCCTTTGCCACACTGAAGGCCCATGCCCCATGCTATGTGGCTGCAGCTGGTGGGGGCTCACCCCACCATGGCTGCTCCCCACACCATGCCCTACCCTGCAGCTGTGCGCCATCCCCTCATGCAGCCGCATGCCACACCCCTCATGTGTGCCCTTCACTGCACTCTGGGACTGCTTCCCCTGCCATGCAGCCATCGAGTGCTCCCCATGCTGTGGCCACTCTGTGCACCATGCCCTGCAGCTGCACGCTAACCCACTCCTGCACAGCCATGTGCCATGCTCCCTTGTGTGCGGAGCGGTGGGGAGGGGGTGTGGAGCAAGGCTGGACCCAAAGCGGGGCTGGACCCAGAGTGGCAGGGGGGAGTGGGGTATGAGCCAGAGAGATGGTGGGAGGGCAGGTGGAACAGGACAAGACCCTGAGTGGCAATGGGGTGGGGTGAGGTGTGGGGAAGAACCCAGAGGACCCAGAGTGGAGGTGGGAGGTGGGGAGTGGGGCTGGACCCAGAGCAGTGGGGGGAAGGCACGGGGCTGGCACTGGTCTGCATCCTTGCCCCCTCCCCATCGTTCATGATGGGCATTTTGCTAATATTAAGATATACATTTTGGTTATGGGAAAACAAATAGTTATTTTGGGGGTGGGGACAGAAAACAGACTATGAATGGGCAGCAGAAAAGAAGTCGAAAGGGTTAGATGGAGCAAGTGTTCCAAGTAAGTAAGAGGGGAAATAAAGAAAGGATTTGACTCATGGGAGAAAAGATACATTTTAAAGCATACCTGTAACAGAAAGCCTGAGGCTCCCTGTTCCTTTAAGAGAGAAGTAGCTTGGCAGGGGGATCTGCAGGCTAGGCAGGGCACGGCAGCTGCAGATCGCTGTGGCAATGGGGCAATGAGGCAGGTAGCAGGAATCTGCAGGCAGCCCAGGTCTCTGCTGACCGGATGGGGACAGGGCCCTGGGAAGGCATAAGCCTGAGCCTAGTCTCTCCCTGGCAGCCACAGCATGAAGAGCTCAGAGCAGCAGGGTTCCAGAATGGATGGTGTCTTGCCTGTGGACCCCAGTGAGGCTTGGGGAACTCTCCAGGCTAGCCCAGGGCTGGAAGTTATGCCCGCACTATAGGTGAGAGAAGGTTTGTCCTCTTAAAGGGGCAGAGGGCTTTGGCATCTCTTGTTTTTTATTTTATAGCCTGGGGACTTATGGTTACAGCTTAGCACTGGCAGTTTGGGTTGGGACTGTAGGGGTGGTATACAGAGGTGCCCGTGGAGCATGCAGTTGCCTTGAGCTCTGCCAGGGACAGGCTCAAGGCTCGAGCAACTCTTTAGCCTAGAGTGGGCAGAGTGCCAGGCCGCAGAGCCAGACAGGGGCCAGGGGCCCAGTACCCAACAGGGACGTGACCAGGCAGGGACCAGAGGCCCAGCGCCCAAGAAGGTGTGACAAGGCAGGGGCCAGGGATACAGAAGACAGAAGGGGTCCCAGTGCCCAAAAGGGCCAAACCAGAGCTACTGCCTAAAAGCCAGGTCCAATACAGTGGGCTAGAAAGCCTAACTAGAGTAAAGGGACAGAGGCTGAGGTGGCTGAGGCCCCACTAGGTGAACAATATTACAGTAACTCCCATGAGCCCTGGGGCATGGTGTAGGGGAGGATTGGAGCCACAGGGCACAGTTGACCCGAGAAGCCTAGCAAGGAGTATGGGACCCAAGTGGGGGTCCAGTTGGACTGGGGCCATGTGAAGGCCCATGGACAGCCTCCTTATTTTTATTATTATTATTATTATATTCCATCAAGGTATGGTGAGCGAGAAGGGAAGGCACCCTAGGGGAAGAACAGGGCATGGTCACAGAACCTGCTCTACTGGGCTTTCAACTAAGCCCACCGGACAACGGGGGGACTAATGCCACTGCTGGCCCACTGAGCAACCCTTGCAAAGCCAGCAGGCCAAGGCATTTTAAGGAGCCCACCCATGCCCCAGCCCTGGAACAACCAGTAGGCAAGGCAAGGGCCCCCAAGGGGACACTTGCCTGCCTGTACACATATGCCAGTGGCTTGGGGAATAAGCAGGAGGAACTTGTCCTCCTGCTTAGCGCAAAAATTTACAATGTCTTAGGGATGATGGAGAGCTTGACCGGGAGTTCACCAGGGAATGCTCCAGGTCCATGGTTGTCATGGGAAACTTCAACTACCCAGACATCTCATGGAAGAGCCTCGGCTAAATCCAAGTGATCACAAAGCTTCCTCTCATGCGTGGATGACCTCTATCTGACCGAAGAGGTCTACGGGCCAACAACCTAATTAGGTCACTGACCTAATCAGTGACCTAATGATTGAAGGGAAGCTGGGTGACAGCGACCATGAGCTGATCACCTTCACCATCTGCCATAAAGCTGGCAAGTCAGTCAGCAATAAAGAAGTCCTTGACTTCAGGAAAGCTGACTTTGACAAGCTCAGGAGGCTTGTTGGTGATGCCCTAAGGGACCGTGACCCCAAGGGAAGGGGAGCTCAGGAAAAGTGGCTGCTCCTCAAGGGAGCGATCCTCGATGCACAAGCTAATGGTATTCTGTCCTGGAGGAAAGGCAGCAAAAGGGCACAGCAGCCCCCTTGGCTCTCCAGGGAACTAGCAGACCTCGTGCAGCAAAAAAGAAAGGCCTACAAAGGATGGAGGATGGGATCCACCTCCAAGGAGGAATATTCCACACTGGTCCAGACCTGCAGGGGGCGAACCAGGAAAGCCGAGGCTGCGACGGAACTCCAACTAGCTACAAGTGTCAAGGACAATAAAAAGTCCTTTTTTAGATATGTGGGGAGCCAGAGGAAAAGCAAGGGCAATATTCGACCCCTGCTAAACTAGGTGGTGCAACTGGCAACTGATACCCAGGAAAAAGCCAACCTATTAAATGGGTACTTTGCATCGATCTTTGATCAGTCCCATGGGACACCCCTGCCCACTACGGGACAGTGGGGCCTGGGTAAGGGAGGCCTGGGTGAGGGAGATTCTCTGCCCTCTATCTATGCTGACCTCATGAAGGAAAACCTTGAGAGGCTGGATACCTTCAGGTCAGCCGGCCCTGACAATCTGCACCCCAGGGTACTCAAGGAGCTGGTGAGCGTCATAGCCCAGCCCCTGGCGCGGATCTCTGAGAACTCCTGGTGCTTTGATGAAGTGCCTGAAGACTGGAAGAAGGCCAATGTGGTGCCTATCTTCAAGAAAGGGAGGAAAGTGGATCTGGCAAACTACAGGCCCATCAGCCTGACCTCTATCCTGGGGAAGGTCTTAAAAAAGATTATTAAAGAGGCCATTCTCAACAGACTGGCCAACGGCAACTTCTTGAGGGATAGCCAGCACGGGTTTGTTGCAGGCAGGTCTTGCTTGACCAATCTTGTCTCCTATGACCAGGTGACCTATCACCTGGACAAGGGAGAGGAGATTGACTTCATATATCTTGACTTTAAAAAAACCTTCGATCTGGTATCCCATGATCACCACTTGGCAAAACTGGCCAATTGTGGCCTCGGTTCCACCACGATCCACTGCCTGGGGAAATGGTTCTGTGGTTGGACCCAGAGGGTGGTGGTTGATGGAAGTCAATTGTCATGGTGCCCTGTGACCAGTGGGGTCCCCCAAGGTTCTGTCCTTGGACTATTTCGTTCAACATCTTCATTAATGATGTGGACATTGGAGTCAGAAGTGGACTGGCCAAGTTTGCCAATGACACCAAACTCTGAGGTAAAGCATCCACACCTGAGGACAGGATGGTGATCCAGACTGACCTTAACAGGCTCAAGAAATGGGTGGATGAGAACCTGATGGTGTTTAACACTGAAAAATGCAAGGTTCTCCACCTTGGGAAGAAAAATCTGCATCACCCTTATAGGCTTGGCAGTGCTACACTGGCTAGCACTATACAAGAAAGAGACTTGGGGGTTATGATTGATCACAAGATGAACAGGAGCCTGCAATGTGATGCTGCGGCTAGTAAAGCAACCAAAATGCTGGCTTGCATCCATAGATGCTTCTCAAGCAAATCCCAGGACGTCATTCTCCCCTTGTACTTCACCTTGGTGAGGCCGCAGTTGGAGTACTGCATCTAGTTTTGGGCTCCTCAATTCAAAAAGCATGTGGAGAAGCTTAAGAGAGTCCAGAGAAGAGCCACATGCATGATCAGAGGTCAGGAAAACGGATCTTACGATGACAGGCTGAGAGCCATGGGGCTCTTTAGCCTGGAAAAGCACAGGCTCAGGGGTTATCTGATGGCCACCTATAAGTTTATCTGGGGTGACCATCTGGGAGGATGATTGTTCACCAGAGTGCCCCAAGGGATGACAAGGTCTAACGGTTAGAAACTTCAGCAAGACCATTTCAGGCTGGACATAGGGAAGAATTTCCTGCCACCAGAGGTGTTTCTTGCACCTACATTGAACACCTTCAAGAGAAATGTGGATGCTTATCTTGCTGGGATCCTATGACCCCAGCTGACTTCCTGCCCTTTGGGCAGGGTTGCTGGACTTGATCTTCCTTCCAGCCCTAATGTCTATGAAATCTATGAAACCACCAGGGGGCATCACAGCCACTGCTGCACCCTGATGTGCTACAATGCAATAAAGAGAAAGCAATAGCAAACACCATGGAAATCAAAGAGCAGAACATCTGGCCCCAAGAAAGAAAAGAATATAGAAAAAACCAGACTTTCTATGTTCATGCAACATTTAAGCTCAAATATGCTTATTTCTTTCTTTATGCTTGCTAGATCTTTTAAGTTTGATTGTATTTTATAGAGATATTTTGGACTCAAGAGGTAGCCTTTTACTAAATCTGAAGATATTAGGCAGGGCAGGATGACACTTCAAGGTGCGTCCAGATGAGCACTCATGTGAGGTTTGCAGCACTGCAAACTCATTTGTGGCACCGCAAACCGTACACAGCTCATGTGTATCCATTTGCTGCACTGCAAATTTGCTGGGCAGTGGTTTTTTGGAAACTGGTAAATCCTGGTGCCAAGAAAAACCACCACAAAAAAAGTGGTGTGGCACATATGGCAGGAACATGTGCTGTCAAACTGGAAGCCTGGACAGCCAGAGCCAGTTTACTTCATCAGACGCTAGAAATGGACTTCCAGAAAGACAGGGTTTAAAAAAGAGGAATTTAAATACAAAGGAAAGAGACTGACAAAGGAGGGAGTGCTGAGAGAGGTGAAAGTTTGGTTGAAAAAGTCAGTAGGGATAAACAAGGCAGTTAACATAACGGGAGACATGGGAATAAACAGCTAGAGTTAAAAACTAGCTTAGGTAATGGAATAAGAAAGCATAGTCTGTGGTTCACATCTCCACACTCAAAGTGTTTTTTACAGTTCTTTGGTTTAAAGACAGCTGTGGTGGACTGTCCAGGGAGGTCAGAGTACTCTGCAATGCACTTTGGGTCTTTCTGGGACTGATATCAAATCAGTGTCCATTCATCCTTTTACACAGGAATCTGCCTGTTTGGTCAATGTACACAACAGGAGGGCATCTAAGTAAGTGATGGTGTATTCCAAAGGTGGTTCCCAAGAGGATGGAGCTGGATTATTCTCAGTGATGGCAGATGACAGAACAAGGAGCAATGGGCTCAAGTTGCAGCAAGAGAAGTTTGGGCTAGATATTAGAAAAAACTTCCTCGCTAGGAGGGTTGTCAAACACTGGAACAGGTTACCCAGAGAGGTTGTGGAGTCTCCATTCTTTGAGGTTTTGAAGAGCCAGGTAGAGCCCTAGCTGGGATGATCTGGGTGGTGATGGCTGGGATGATCTGGTTGGTGATGGTCCTGCTTTGAGCAGGGGGTTGGCCTAGATGACCTGAGATCCTATCCAACCCTAGTTTTCTCTGATTCTATATTAAGATGGTAGAGGAGCAAGTGAACGAACACTGGACATCATATTTCATGTGCTTTAGTTCCAGTGATAATGTGGTTTGTGTTTACGAGGGGGTCACAGCTGCATTTAGATCTGTAGCAAAGCCTGATGGCTTGGTGAAGATTAGAATGGGGTAGTCCATTGCTGGAGAGGCATTGTAAGGTTGGGAGCAGCCTGTAAACTAGGACAGGTTTGTTCCCCATGGCTACCTTGAGGTGACTGTCATTTTCCAGGAGGGGATGGACATCATTAATGATCTGTCTAATGTGTTCAAGGTGAAGGCTATAGATGATAACCGAAGGGATTCTGTTGTACTTGTCACAGGGTTGATATTGTAACTTGTCGGAGCAAAGGTTGAGTCTGGCTCTGTCGATTTGAGTGCCTATGGTTTTGAAAGTATATTTTAAGTGTAAAAATCCCTGCTCCAGATCCCTAAGGTGTGCATCCTGATTGGTGGTATCAACGCAAATATGGCTATAATGTAGACCTTGGCTGTAGGCGATGCATCTAATGGTGTGCTTTGAAGTGATACATTATGTATCAATGTGTAGTTGGCAGATTTGCCCAGTTCATTTTACTGGGTTTAGTTTAACCCTGGAAAGGAGTCTGTCCCATCTCACCCTAGACAGCTTTACTTTTATTCCTTCAGCTTGCTAGAACAGAGCATTTGATGTCTGATTTTTTCCTCACTATTTTTTATGATATAACAAATACATTCTCTGCTATTAGGGGTTTTTTGGTTGTAGCCGTGTTGGTCAAAGGACATAGGCAGGCAAGGTTTTTTGAGCAGATGTGATATCTTTTATTAGACCAACTGAGTAGTTCTCTGCTATTAGTAATATTTCCTTAGGATTTCTGTAAAAATTACCATTTTGTTTTGTGCCACACAATGTGGTTTTATTTTCTTAAAAAAAAAAAAAAATCATGCCTTACACATTGTGTTTTTTTTCTATCCTCCCACTAGGAAGACTACTTCAGGGTTTTGTTGTGGCAACCAGAAAATAATCAACGGCTTCAATACTCTAATGTTTTCTGGGATTTGTCAGCACAGCTAGGAACAATAGACTTCTGTCTGCTCGCCTGTAAAAGAAGAAGCAAATGGAATAATAAAACCAGAAAGTCCTCCACATAACATGGGGTAATTAGCTTTTCCTTGTGAAGTCTTTGGGGAAGGAGGTTTTGCAAGTGAAAACACAGTAAAAACCTACTTTAGTGTGCTTGTGAAAGGAACCTGCTTCAAAATGTGCATTTTGTAGACTGTCTTCTGGCCTTGTAGCTAGCTTTAATAAAAAAAGATAGCATTGAGTACATCTACTCCTGCTCCGATCCGGCTCAATGTGTTGCACTCCCAGGCACACTTTCAAACAGTGTGCCCAGGAGCAATAAACTTTGGAGTTTATTGCTTCAATTTATTTTTTGTGTAGACTCACGCACTGCTGTTGAGATTCAACTACATTGATTCATTTAGGCTGACAAGCTAAAATGAAACCTGGCTGGTAGTCAGCTGTTAAGAAATACAAGCTGTTACACTGGGTTTCCTTCAGCAGGAGATGCAGGAGCTCCTGAGGGGAGTGGTAGGAGCTGGATTTACATCAGAGGAAGGAGACAATTATTTGAAGATGTCCAATGATATTTAGAGAAGACGTATATGCCAAGCAGCCCTTGAAACATCTGAAGCATCTTTCATGCATTAGATTTAATCTAGTCCATGGACCTCAGCCTTTCTAGTCAGCAGCATGACTAGTAATCAGAATAAGCTTTGTATTATCTCTCTGTAGGTGGTATACTAGACTGCCAGTATCTCAGATAATGAAAACCCTCCATAAGATAGAACAGCAGGAGAGTAAAACACGAACATACAGATGAAGCCATCCTGGAGATGGACGCTGAGCAGACCAGATGGAGGGATATTTGGATCCGTTGATTTGGTTCTAACCCACCTCTAATCAATGTGACATTTAATGGTAAATATGCCTTACCTATTTTATTATGACTTTCATTTTGTAGGTTTTGTCATTTAATGTTTTGAACCAATTATGTCCAATGCTAATAAAAAGGAGTAAGAGACATTTTATGCTGGGGCCATGGCCCACAAGAATCAGCTCTTTATCTGAAATGTTTAATTTTCCACTGTGAATTTGTCCATCTTGCTTCTGGTATGAATTGCCTTGACTTCACTGGAAGTGTCCTCTTGGACTGTTGTATCAAGAGGATTCTTGCCTTTGAACATTTGTATTTTGCATTGATTTAACTCAGTGCTGAGAAATAGTGAGAACACTCTTACAAAAATTATATGAAGGAGCTCTTTGGAAGCAGGGGATAATTCAGCTCGTCTTTCCTTCTGGGAAATGTGGATCAAATTAGGATTTGGTCACATGGCAATAAGCTTTATTATTTCAGATAATTTGTATGTGCCATTTGGTCACATCATGGCAAGATTATGACCTGATTCCCAAGAAATCACTAAGCATGACTGTCAGTTTTTTTTACGAGAGATAATTCAGAATAACAGGGCTGTCTCACAGGCTGATCTAAAGCAGGCCAATAATGCTGCATGGTGCAGGAGGCATAGTATGCATTTGCATTGGTTTCTGCATGGCATGATCATTAAAATCATCCCAACTAGTTTTTATTTTAAAATATAGTTTATAACAACACTTCTTATACCACCATGAGCTAACTAGGGGCTGATTTTTCTCCTATTCATTCCATATTGGGAGCAGTTGGCAGGGCAAAGTCAACCTTATGCATCCTTGATTTTAGGTGAACAACAGCGCGCAGTACAAAGTCAGTGATATAGGTGGGAATGAAAAATGTTGTCAAAGCTGTGACTCCTCTACAGGTTTCTAAAAAATGTATAGCATTTAAAGGATAATTATATGCACATTATGGAATTTAATAGGATGGCTTAAAGAAATTGTGAAATAATTTAAAGAAAGGGTCATTTCTATAAAATCTGATTACATTTCAGTTGAACTCCCTATAGCTTTCATTTCAATTAAATTCTGTAGGACTTCTTCCATATGGATAATAGTCAGCTTTTGGGGCTTTTCTATTCCTTACCTGCTGGACTATGCTGTCAGTGTAAATGAAAGAGGCAACGAATACCCCTTTGTGTTCCTTGGAGGTCTCTTATTCAAGTGCTGACCCTTGCGCTGTGCGATCTGCTGGGACTGTAGAACAAGTTGTTCTGGCGGCAGAACCAAAACAAGCTTCTGCTCCGAAAATTGCTCAGTGTAATTACAGTCACATCTGCACGGTAAAAACCAGGCTGACTCAGTTTTCTACCGGGTTGGCAAGTTCTTTCTATTTTTGTTTTCATTTCTGTAAGAAGACCATTTCTTCGTACAGCTGATTTCAGATGTCAGTGGGATCTACATGGCTAGCAGCCCCAAGCTGCTATAAATCATGCCATTATTACTCCTTCGGGATGTTAGGAGTTCAGTGCCCAGGAAGACACTAAGGGTTTGAAAAATGCCCACCATTTTTTGTGGGCAACCTGACAGATGGGTCTGTCTCTGTAGGTGTCGTGTTAACACAGCCATCACTTAATAGTTTATCATAAGAATAATCACTGTGAAAATTTCCCATAAGGAGGTTATAATTTTTCAAGTCTAAACTCAAGCTGATGGAACCAAGTCTGGTTTTTAGTGTCTTTGGTTTCAGCCATTTCCCCCCTCCCTGGGCTCACCAATGGGCATGAATGAATCCGAAATGAATTAATCACCACAGAACAGGTGCAAGTGGACTACAGTCACTTGCACAAAAAAAGGGCAATTCAGATTAAAAGCCTCATCCTCTGTTACTACTCTGGCAAAGTCAAGTAACAGTGGAAGGATCAAGCCCTATGTGTGTCCCAGGTTAAACTTGACTTATACTATTTAGCAGAGAAGAGGTGGTAGGGTAGAATATTGCCTTCATCTTATTATTTCAGAGCTGTGTGTTCCTAGCGCTGTTTTGTTCACCTTCCAGTCCTGAGCCATAAATGCTCACTGAATTGATTTTTAAATTGGGTTGCAGGTTAACACAGTAAAGTTTTATGGTAGTTTCAATGCAGGGCTGAATCCAGTGAAATCAATACCGTATATTTGCTTTGCATCATGCAGGAAGTTTTTGGTGAGAAAGGATCAGGCCTGCAGGAAGTACCACATGCTGTTCTAAGAAGACTTCACTGGAGGTTCATTACCCTGCTGAGGCTGTTACTTACTATGTGTGTATTAATAATACTGGCTACTTGCAGATGTTAGAAAAAAATCCCCCAAACCTATGCTTTACCAGAAGAAGCAATACATTACTTTGCCCCAGCTCTGTAGCATATGTATAAATTGGGTGCTTCAGTGGGGCTTTTTGATGCTTTTACTCTTTGACTGCTCATAAAATATATAGTTAATTGACAATATTTGTTGTCAGTTGATTGGCTTGCCAACCATAGAAACAGACTTGGGCTATATGCAGATGTTACACTTAGATTGACCTGACTAGGGTTAGGTTGATCTAAGTGCCAAACTGTACATACATTTGGGGAGTTTAGATTAGGCAAAATGTAGTTTGCCCAATCTAACTGAGTGCACCTCCTCAGGTGAACAAAGTAGATTAGGATAATCTGTGTTCTAACCAAATACGTGTACACATTTGGAGTATAGCCCCGAGGCTGGAAAAGCCCAGCTGCTCACCCCAGCCCCAGGATGCTCTTTTCCTATACCCTCCTGACCCTGACCAGGCCCTCCAACCTCCCCCCCTCCCCCATCCTTGCAGATCTACTTGCCACCCTGATCTCACCAACTCCCCAGACCTGGCAACAGCACCCCTCTCCCCCCCACCCCCAGGTGAGCCTGCTAGCCCCTTCTCCCACTTTTACTTTTATCACATTTGTGGTACAGCACCAGCAAATGTATGCATGTACAAGCATGACCTAATGGTGCTGTTGAAGTAGAAGGCCTAGATCTGTTATTCTCAACCAGGGTGCCACAGCATCCTGGGCTATCTTGAGAGCACTTCAGGGGAACCACGGGGTGCTATACAATGTTAATACTGTTACATGTGCAACCATGATTCATGGGACAAACCCAGAGATTTCACATAGGAAACATTTTGCCCTGTTGTGGGCTTTCTGAGTTCTTTACAACAGAGGAGTTGCTTTATTATTTTTCTGTAGTGAAAAAAATGGTGAAAACTAAGAGCTGGCATTTTCTGAGGGGTGCTTCCAGTATATCCAGGGGTGCCACATGGAGTGTCCCACAGAAGTGGATGGAGTGTCCCACAGAAGTGGGGGGACTCCCCAGCATGCTTGGCAGCAGATCTGGAAGTGGACCAGAAACGCATCTGGTCCACTCTTGGGTCCATTGGGGAGCACATGGGGGGCCCCTCTGTGCCCCCCCAGCTCAGTGACTGATGTTGCCTGGATCTGGGGGGGCATCCGGGGCCCCCACATGGCCAATTGCCAAGCTGAGGGGTATGGGGGGGCCTCCCGGCGCGCTCCCCGGCAGACCCAGAAGTGGACCAAAAGTATAGCCCTGTGGGATGCTCCATCTGCGCCAGCATCGCAGGCTGGTAGGACTAAAGCATGTGAGAACAAAATTTGACTAAACAGGAGGATAAAATGAAAGAAAACCCAATTCTCCAGTTGTCTTTATGGTTAATTATAAAATAACAACAAAGGTGAAACAATTTGATGGCTTAACGAAGTATTGAACTACTTTGAAGGAATTTAGATAATTGGTAGGCAGAGCAGTTAAGAAAAAATAATAGCTCCTGCCCTGATTTTTTTTGCAGTAGTATGCAAAAAAATACAGAGCTGTTGTCTTGACATGACTATGTTTAGACCATTATACACAGGTTTCAAGTTACTAACTTTTTACTCTGCGTATTATGTTCCTTGGTTTCAGTCTTTTAAGCTTCAAAATTATCTAGAGGTCTGGGGCCAGATCTGCAGGGGGGGAAATGAACGTATCTCTACTGATGTCAATGAAGCACTAACAATTTCAAGGAGCTGAGCAGGTGGCCCATTATTTCTTATATTCTGTAGTTTCTAGATTTAGAGTTTTGATTCAAGTGTGTAATGTTAGAGGGATGAATAACTTCTAGGGTGGGATTCTGTTCCATGCCTCTAAGAGGAAAGGGTAGACTTGCACCTTATAGACTAATTAAATCTGAGATGTATAGGATAAGCCCTCTGCTTATGAAAGCCCTCTGCTTGCAAATCTACCCAGTCTATTCCCTGACTTCAGACTAATATGGCTAACTACCTCTCTTTACCTCTAAGGCCATGCCTACATTGCTGCCCTCCTGACGTTGTTTGGCAGCTCTGAGTGTCCTATTCTCACAGACATACAAAAAACCAGAACTCTTGGTTGGAAGGCTGTCCCTCCGGGTCCATGCGAGTGTCATTGTGTGCTGTGTTGAGCAGCTCTTTGATGTGTTGATCAGATAGAATTCCTTCCCTGGAGGTGTCAGATGGTGGGTGGGGAGGCAAAAAAACTTCCTTGTTCTGCAATAAAGTTTAAAATCCAAAATCGACTGAAATTTGGTGTCTTCCATGTTTCAGGGGTATACAACACTTGTGGACCCAGAAGGACAGACTTCCATCTTCAGCTCCCTCTTTGCAAAAATTAAGTTTATTTCCTACCTATGGGGACTTTTTACCATCTTGTACCATCTACACTTTCCCCAGAGCCTGATGAAGGGACTTTGATCCCGAAAGCTTGCAGAAAAGGACAATTTTCTTGCCATTTTCCAGTTGGTCTAATAAAAGGTATCATTTTGGAACCAAGAGTTCTAGTTTTTTGTATGTCTTTTTGTCTCAGACCAACACGGCTACTGAGTACACCCCTGAAACATGGAAGATGCTGAAATTCAGCTGATTTTGGATTTAAATAAAATATTAATTCTCTCACTTGATTATGTTGCTTTGCTAGAAACTATGGCCCAGCTGTTCATATATGGATGCCTAAATATTCAGTTACATAAATACATGGGTCAATTTCTGTGAAACCTTGCAGGAGTGTTGTAATGTCCTTGTAGAGCCTCTTTTGAAATCCTTTAAACAATTACATTTATATATTGCAGTATCTTTACTTGGTCTGCAGCTTCTTCCAATAACTACCCTTTGCTTTAGGTTTACTACCCTCTTTTCCTTCCCCTTCTCACACAATCATTTTCATTTGCATAATATAGAGTTAAACAAAAGCATTTTTCTATCTGGCATTTAGCTGAGGCTGTATCTGCTTCTTTCCCTGACCTAAAGAAGGGCATTTTGTGTCTGAAAGCTTGTGTAACATCATGCCATCTAACATCTTCCATGTTTTCTCAGGTGACATAATAGTGCAGGTCATGATGGATGGATTTAAGATTCTAACCCTTATCTGCCAAGAAGAAATGCCAGCAAAAGCCTGTATAGATGAGGAGGAAAGTCAGACAATTGAAGAGGTACTGCAAGCATTACTACTGCTTCATACTGATATTTTAGGCCAAAGATCTTAATCAAAAAGCTGAACCCTGTTCTTTTACATTTCAGCACTTCAAAATTATGCAGTTTTATATAGTTCTCTCTCTGAACTATTACATTTTTAACGATACGTTACATGGTTTCACTATGATTTTGCACTGCTGTTCTTAATGAAATATATTACAAGCGCATGTCTTAGTATTGGTTTGAGGGTATAATCTGAAATTTGTCAGTGGTTATTAAATGCAAGTTTCTATTATACTTTTCCAAATGTGCCGTAGCAGTAACTATGGAGTACTTCCTTGAACTGTATATTTGCCAACTTATCAAATAAGAATAAACCAAGAGATCAGATTTTTGAGGGGTTACATTTTGGCATAGTTCATTCTTTCCTCTAATTTACATGGGCTGAGAATCTAGCCCAGGCTGTGATAGTAGCTATTGTGTGTTATGAATGACTGTTTCAGGCAAAATAGTCTGTAACAGCTATTTTTAATCCCAAATCCTGACTTGTGGGTTTTAGAATAGTGCTTGTCTCAAATGTAAAGGAACCACAGAGCAAGATTTTAAAGCACTGATTTAAAAGTGCTCCAGAAGGGAAACCACACAGACTGGGAAGCTGCCCCACTAAAACCCAGCTTTAAAGAAGAAACTGAGACATTTCTTCAAAGAAAAGGAACAGTGCTTTGAAGGTCTCCAGCCAATGCTGGAGCCAAGGACAGGCATGATGGTTGGTCCTGCTCTGTGTCAAGCACTGTTCAAAGAGTTCCTAAACTGATCCTAATTGTATAAACTGAATGTTTAGCTTTAATTATAAACTTGTTAACCTAAAATGGCCATGACCTGCATGGGTAAGGAATATTGCCTGAAGTGTAGAAATAACCAGTTCAGAAGACCGAATAACTGTCTGACAGAGAGCTGTAGTATTTCATTCACTTAGACAACTTTCCCTCCATCCAACAAAACCAGAAATGTTGCAGTGGCACCTACTCATCTCGAAAGCAGTTTTCATCCATGACTAGTAGATATATTCAAGAGACCACAGTCCTAAAAGGCTTGCACCCTATGGAATAAGATTCCCAACCCTGTCCTTATTTGAAAAGTCTTAGCTAGGTAGCTAGAAGGTGTCTGCCTTTCATTATGTCTAAGATGCTCCGCTCTTTGTGATGGCTGGTAAGAAATTCTTAACTTGTCTGAAGCAATCAGGACTCATGGCAGAGGTGATATCTTTTATTAGACCAAGTAGAATTTTGCAAAAAAAAATCTTTAATTGCAAGCTTTTGGGCACAACCACTCTTCTTCAGGCATAGGAGGAAAGACTGTGTAAGTGCAAGCTCCTATTTCATAGGAGGGTTGAAGGTGTGGTAAAATCTCCTGTTTGGAACGGTTCATTTTATATGCAGGTTAGGCTCAGAGAAAAGTTGGCATAGTCTCTTTACCAACCAACTATTCTAACTTTTCTCTGAGCTGAACCTGCATATAAAATGAGCCGTTCCAAACAGGAGATTTTACCACACCTTCAACTCTCCTATGGAATATGAACCTTCATTTCTGTCCAGGATAACTTTTACAATCTTTTCTCCTATGCCTGGTGAAGGGTGTTTGTACCCAAAAGCCTGCAATGAAAATTCTTTTTTTGCAAAAATCTAGTTGGTCTAATAACATGTGTTAACTCTACCATGAGTCCTGATTGCTTTTGCCTCTAGATCAATATGGCTATAATCTGGATAACCTAACTTGTCTGAAAACACTAGGGTCATAATAAAACAGAGCAGTACAATGGGCAGAGTACAAAACACTGGAGACCAAGATTTTATTAGCAGCTTGCTACTGACATGGCAGTTGACAAGAGTAAAGCACAAAGACACAGATCCTCCAAGGTAGTCAGGTTCTTGGCTACCTTTTAATCAGTGGGAATAAGGTGCCTAAATACCTTGGAGGATCTAGGTCAAAGTTCAGACAAAGAGGATTTATTTTGAAAAGGGTAGGCTGGAGTAGCAAAAGAGAAAATAGGAAAACATATACCAATCTTGGGGTGTGTACAA
This sequence comes from Crocodylus siamensis, assembly GCF_052110815.1. Lineage (NCBI taxonomy): Eukaryota > Metazoa > Chordata > Crocodylia > Crocodylidae > Crocodylus > Crocodylus siamensis. The sequence continues at coordinate 239,844,241 of NC_143397.1, read as the reverse complement.
GCATTACTTTTCTACTGGTAAAATTGAAGTGGAAACTCTTAGGTGTACAGATGTTCAAGCAATTTCTATCAGACCACAAATGGCTGGTCCAGTAGGAATTTTTATGTTCGATGAGGTAGAAGTCATCTCCAGCAGAGTTTCTACTAGAGAAATGTGTACTTACACATTTACCTTACCGAAAGAAACTTCCCTGCTGTATCTTGGGACCCCAATATGCAGTGCTGTCTGCCCCCCATCTCTCCAGAGAGGGGCATCTGTGACTTGGCTGGACAGTCTGTGACTGGGTTAGACTCACTGCTCTGACCAAATCACAGAGCAAACCCTTCGCCCTGTCAGCTTTGTGGCTGGCAAAGCCCAGCTGTTCTCTACATCCCCAGAGCTGTGCAGATGACAACACCCCTGACTGACCTCATTGCTATGAGGCTTTAGCCTGGAGTATTTCACCAGTATCTTTAATATTCTCATAACATCTTTTTTCAGGGAGTAAATTAGCAATGGACTTAATTGGTCACTACTTGGGTAGACCTGACAGTGCTCATGAATACGTGCTTGGCCCATAATGGGCTCCTTTTTCCTTAGTTGCACAGCTCTTCTTGAATATGGTGATGAAAGAAGAGATATACAGCATCTTGCATATAATATCACATAAGCACAACTGGTTAGAAATCATTTTGCCAGTGAATAAGGTAAAGAATTTTCCTCTCTCACCACTTTTGATGTAAATGAGACTGTGCCTCCCTGGTGTCCTGATCAGAATATCTTCCTTGTGCCCTTACTTAATATGCTTCTGGCATTTTGATTACCTAAACTGAAGCTTTACAGTACAATATAAAAAAACAGAAATGAAGAAAAGTCATTCCCTCTTCTTTTTTTTATTCTTTAAATAACACAGTGACTACTTGTATTACCTTGAGAAGGAACAGGGATTTATTGTTAGCAGGCAGGTTTCCACTTAAACAAAGGGACAGATACAGTGAAGATTAGGAATGAGGAAAACTGAAGGGAAGACCATCCACCAGGCCTGAGTGGTGAAGGCAAAGGAACTCTTTCCATTATCTTCAGAGGGCTTTGGTTCAGTGTGGCCTTTACATCTGTTATTACAGACATGTTCAAGTGTTATTTTTATTGTTTCTAAAAATCGTGAAAGAACTTAGGAGTTATGAGAGTGAATGACTGTCGTGAGCTGACCAGGGCTTTTAAGCAGGCTTCTCTACCTAGTGCTTCCAATGTGCTTCACTTCTTTCATGCCATCTCCATACTAGCTCAGGGCTCAGAAAGAAACTGAAACGGAAGCAAATTCACACCAAACTCTGTGTTCCTCTTCTGTGACAAGCACTAAGTGTGGGGCAGTAGGGGATGCAATCGTTAGATTTGTTTCCATTTGTGATCCATTTAGCCAGCAGTTTTGCCTGATAAGAAACTTGGCCAAGCCATTCTGTCTTTCACAAAAATCTCAGTAAACTTGGAAAGGCCCACATGTGTTGAACTCCACTAAGAAACCACACCAATTCATGCCAGCTGAGGGTCTGGCTAAAGGAGTTTAATTTGGCCCATTAAACCTGGAATTTGAAACAGGGCTCTAAACTTATTCGTGGCCAGCAGAGAATTATGGTCTTCTTCACATCATCTATTACTGATTCCTACTTACTAGCATTCAGCGCACTCAACCCTGTCTCATACCAGAGCCTGAGAGTTGGAACGGTTTGCCTGTTCCACATGTTTGTATGACAGTTCTGGAAGTGGCATGGTTGGTCTAAGAAAGAGCATTGTATTGGATTGCCCCTTCCTCTAGAAGCTAAGGGGTTTTGATGAGAAGTGAGTAAAGCAGGGGAATGACAAGGATGGGATGGAGCTCCAGCCCAGCTAGAAATCCTTTCATAGTGATGTATTAATTGGAAGTGGGGGGAAGGTTTGCCAGAGGAAAAAGGTGCTCAATTTAAGTAAACAGGGAGAAATATCTTGTGAGTTAATAGCCAAGAAGCCAGTTCCCTAAGTTTGGAAATACTATGTACTGGGAATTATCTCTTTGAAATGCATTAAAGAAAAGACCTTTAATCAGGGAAGGGGTGGATCTAGGAGGCACGCAGTATGGTCACCGGCCTTCCCTTTGATTCCTTCTCCATTCCCGCCATCCATGGGAATCGAGGGCCCGATCCTGCCAAAACTGGGCTGCCTAGCCCCACTTCCCAAGCCATGCAGACAGCCAGTGTTGCCTGCCATACCACCTGAGAGCCTGAAACTGTTGGGGCTGGGCTGCCCGGCTCCTCTTCCTGAGCTGGGCAAACAGCCAGTGGTGCTTCCCACATCCTGCTGGCCCCAGGCTCAAGGGTCCAATCTTGGCCCCAGCCCCTTTTCAAAATCTTAGATTTGCTGTTGATCCAAGGTAACTTCACTTCCCCCAAGGTGGCATAGTAGAATGAAGCAAGCAGTATAGTCCGCACCTGCATAACAGCTATGAAGATTTTTTTTAGATGGTATTTTTTTTCTGACTTGCCTTATAACTAGGACATAAAATTAAACTGGGCAACATTTAAACCTGTGACCTCCTCAACCGTTCTGTCACCATCCACTGTAGTGTTGTTTTGATGTCCAGAAGCTCTGTGGAAGCAATTTTACAAAGGACTTCATGATAAGGGTTTCCCTACATTGTAAATGGAGCCCTGTGGTCTGCAGAACGTAGGCAAAGGAGCTCCGTGCTACCATCTTTTCATACATTGGAGGAGAAGCCTAAATAAGCAGACATCACGTGTACGGGTAAGACCTCCTGGGCCGGTGCAAACAGTTTACTATTTAGGTTTGTAGCAGACTTACTTTTTGAGCTCCGGATGAGTCCTGGGCTCGAGATTCTACAATTCCGATTGGTGGACCCCATCCAGCAATCAGAAGCAAGCCAGGGTAAGCAAGGCCATGCCCCTTTCCCTGAAGGGAGGGGGGCAAGGAGCAGTCTGGACCTGGTTCAAGACTGCGCCCTGGTAGGTCCAGAGAACTTCGGGGGTTGAGCCCCTGAAGTGTGTAAAAGGAAAGCGTGCTCCGCATGTTGTGGGGAGAGAGGAGCTCTGGAGATGACCGTGCTTGAGACCCTGCCTGAGCCTTGATGGTGCATGGATCCTCACACAGTGCTAAGGCTCTAGGAGCTGCTTGAGGTGGGTTGAGCCTGTGAACCTGGGAAGTGGCTGGGTAGGTGATGCGTGGATTGGCACATGGAGAGCTGGTCCTGGGAGCAGCTCGAGGCTGCTCAAGTTGGCTTGGCTCTGGGCTGAGTGACTCTGCATTAAATTAAAAGAGCCCTGGTGCCCAGAGCAGGGTCTGGGCACGGGAAGGATCCCTGGTGTGAGGCTGGGGAACCGCAGCCAGTAAGGGCTCAGTTCCCATGGGAGTGCCCTGGGCATCCAGTGCAGGGCACCAGGTCATTGAGAGGAGTCGGAGGCACCACTGGAGAGAGGCCTTCATGGGACTGGCCACCAGGAGATGAGCCTTGGCTGCTTCAGAGCGGGAGGGTGAGTTGTTGGGGAAGCGGGTCCCACAGGGGTGGTGGTCTTGGGAGAGGAGGGTCTGCAGCCTCCACCCTCCTCCACTGTGGGTGGAGGTGTGGCCACATCCTGGGGCCCTAAAGGGGAGGGGTTCCAGGGAACACCCCCTGGGGTGCTGAGTGCACCCCCTTATTTTGTGACTGTTGTTGTTTTGTACTATAGAGGTTAATATAGTTATGGATACTCCTTAAGGGAGTGTATATGGGCTTATCTGTCTTTATTGCCTGTATGTGTTTATTGTCTATTATCGGAACTTACCTGTATTGTTGCTTGTGTACGTCTATGGTATTGCTACCTCGGCTTACCTGGGTTTACCTAAGCTGATGTTCATATGTGTTAATTGTGTTGATGTCTTGACTTGCCTGTTCCAAAGTGTTAATGCTTATCCTGTGCAAGGGGGTTAATTATTGCACATGCTGTGAATCACCCGGTTCATGTTTTTGCAGTCCCTCGAAGTGGTGCAATATATTGATTGCAGGTTATTGTATAAGGTGTCACATACTAATTTTACTGTAAATATTTAATGTTTCTTATTCATATTTATTTATTGTAGCAGTACATTTGTATATAGCTGAGTGCTTTTTCTCCGCCTGGCTCTATAGAGAGGAGAGGAGAGGGAACTGCTCCCAGGTGGCAAGCCCCTCTCACAGCACTCTTGCTTGACCACCCCATCCCTTCCACTTGTGGACAGGGCACACCCCTGGGTGTACCCAGGCTACAGGTTGAATTAGGCATAATGAAATATGGATATCCTTATTGTGTGACTAACAAGCAACACAACTCTACTTAACATGCCCAGAGTAAGGGGTCATCAGACATAAAACATTGTCTGTGTACTTCTGGTCAGTGGGACCTAGATATAAACAAGACTGAAAAATCAAATGGATTTTAAGTTGTGGAAAAAAAGTTCCCTGATGGCATGGTGTTTATTGAAGTGCAAATCACACTGTTGAGTATGTACCTCTTTGTTGATATAATGACAGAATTGAAATTCTGTATTTGGCATTTGGGTCAAGGATGATCAGCGTTTCTCATTAAAGTAGCAGTGGAAAACAGGAGCAGAATGAACTCTATTAATGAGTTCCTACAGCTGAAATCACTACAGCTGGGGATAGCATCATGACTGAACATGGCATTATGAGCTGGGATGGTGGTGGTTCTGTACTGCTGGTACAGAGGAGAGCAGCAGAGCTGAAATCATTGGCAGGCTTGGAAATACCTTCATGTGGAAGTGAGTTGATGGAGACATAACACTACAGCTAGAGGTGGCAACATGGTGGCAGTGTGAAGACAATGTAATGGCCAGAGGCGATGACACATAGGGCGCATTGCAGCTGGAGGTGAAGCACAGCTTTCTTTCAGATCCCTGGCGGTACTTCTCCCAGGAAGCTGGAGACAGACCCTGCAGAATGCCTTGCTGGATTCTGGGACTTCAGTAACCACTGACTGCAAACTGTGTGTGGGGTGCACCAGAGAAGAAGGAAACACAGGAGAAAAGTAGTAAAGTGGCAGCAGTTTACTGGATGGTGAACTGGCAGGTAAGCAGAAGAAGAACTCTTGCTGTAAGTGGTACTTGGCAGAAAGGGTCATATAAACCAGAAGGAATTCTTGTGTTTGTTTTTGTGAAATTTGCATGCTAATCAAGGCAGACTTTACATTTTGTACTGTGTTTGAAAACCAAAATTTAGGGGTATAGGAATTAATTGATTCCTCCAGTCATATTATGGTCTGAGCTAGCTCTACTATATTTACAAACATGTAGGTATTTTGAAAGTGTTGCTGAGAGACTAATCAACAAAGTATAGTTTAGCCTCTTTTTCTTTTTCTATATTTCCATTCACAAATTTTTGGTCAACTGTTTATGATTTCCTCAAATAATAATTCACCAAATAATTTTTTAGACATCACCACCATGAGCAGCTCATTGTGGGTATTCAATTAATTTTGATTTGACTCATGACCCACAGCTGGTATTAATAGCTCTAGCAGGACTATTCAGGTGAGAGTTCACCATTTTTCTATGTCCAGGAGATCAAATTCTGGCACTGGGTTTAAGGAGAAATGGAGCAGGCCCTGGCCAAACACTTCGTGCTTTCACCAAGTAGGCAGAATAAGATGTAGAATAAGAATCATTTAACATGAAGAGTTATTAATTTAGGGATAAGAGGAATGTGGGTCTATGTAATGTGAGAGGGATCTCCTCACCTTTCCCTGTGATCACCTGTGAAAAGGCCAGAGAAAATCCCCATCCTTGCAGAGGTAATCAGCTGGCTAGATGTGCTCCAATGGTGTGTGGTCAGTTGAATATTGCCTTCAGCACAAAGCATGTAGTCAAGCCCACAATGTTTAGCAACATTTTTTTGTTTGCTTGTAGAAGCCTGCTGAAGAGTAGAACATTGGCCTGCAACCTCTCCACCGCAGAGGGAGGTAGTGATCTGTGTTGTCGGAAATCAGACAGAAGAAGGTAAGGCAGGATGGCACCTTAGGGTGCATCCACACATGCAGGCACATGTGCTTGCAGCAGCTCAAACAGCAGGGGCACCAATTTGTGCAGAAGATTTGTGCCTCAGCACACGTGTCTGAACATGCACTTTGGTGTGGGGCAAATTGTGCCACTTAGGGTAAACTGACCCTGGCCAGCTCCTCCGGGATCTGCAGCCAGGGGTAGCTAGAGGCTGGGGCCAGCACTTCTGCGGGGTATGTGGGTAGGTGTGGGTATATGGGGTTTGCACATTTGGAGTTTGTGGAAGAGGTTTGAGGGGGGGCCGCCACACAGCCGTATCACCCGACCCACCCGCTGTGGTGCACAGCCCCCACTGCTGGCAGCAGCACCCAGCTGGCCCACTGGGCCACTCATGGCCCATTCCAGGCACAGCCCTATGGTGGCACAGCACTGTCTGACCCGGGGTCTGCACATGGCAAATGGAGCCAGCCCAGCCTGGCCTGGCTTGCCCTGCCAGCATGTGCTTTTGGACAGGAGTCATAGGCGAGCCGTCCTAATCCTATCCAAAGGTGTGCACTAGTGGGGTGGGGCAGACTGGGGTGGGCCAGGGTGTGCTGTCTCTGTTCACTGTTTGCAGACCCTGGGGCTGTGCCTGCAGTGGGCCATGAGCACCCCATGCCCAGCTGGCTGCTACTGTCAGTGCTGGGGACTGTGTGCTGCAGGGGGTGGGTGGGGGGGGGTGGGCATGTGGCAGTCACCATCAAACCTCTCCCACAAACCCCATATACCCCTACATTCCCCCCACAATGCTGCAAACACCCTACACCCACAACCCCCCCCCGAAACCACACAGTCCCTCCCATCCCTACATCCCTACTTACCTGGGACAGCCCCTGGGTCCAATCCACTGCTGCAGCCTCCCCTTGTTTCTATTTGCTCCAGCACACTGAGGCAGCAGGGGAATTGGGCAGCCAGAGTGATGCTTTGGAGGACCTTTATAGAGCATCTTTATGGAGGACTCAGCCTCTGGTTGCTTCAGGGCATGCTCCAGGTGCCCTGTGCTGCTTTTTTTCCTGCATTTTTAAAAAAAATTTTTTTGGGGGGGGGGGTTGGTACCAGGATTCCCTGGCATCAAATTTAGAGTCTGCACTGCAAATTATGCATTTCTGTGCGCAGCGTGCATCTTGTGGCATCTCAGTGGCATCTCAAGCTGCTTTGAGATGCTGCAACAGGCACATGCTTACTCATCTTGATGTGTTCTTAAATACTAACTACTTCAAAGGGGCATACAGTTTCATAGGCAAGATCCTACTTCATCAGATGTTAGAGATGCCACTTATTTGTACACAAAACAGATGAACAAAAGGACCAAATTGTGCCTGGCAGTACTAGACCTGCACTGACAGATATTATGCCCACTTGGATTAGCTTTAATATGGTCTGAACTGTCCAACATGAGGCAGTATATGACAGATTTAGAGTAAGTGATGAACTGCTATGAGTTGCTATGTTTGGCCAAGACATTTATAAATAAATTACTGTAGCCACAAGTATGGGAAATAGTGCTGCCAGATTGGCAGGCATAGAATATATTGTAAACAAAGTAAACATCTACATGCATTGGCATTAGCAGATTCAACAGAAGGTAGCTTAAGATTCACACATGTAGATTCAACACATTCACATCTCTCACAGGAGCAGCTAGCAGGCCTTATGTATAGCCACGTAGATCTCCAGTGTGCAGATTCTAATCTACAGCCCGGAGTAGCCTCCCCTTTGGGGTTATTTGGCTGATCTGATGACCTGTGTTGTATTTATAAATGGTCAGAGATTGCTACATTTTAACAAAACATGATATGCTCCTGATGGATGGTCACACATTCCTCTACTGAAATAAATACTAGTTACTTCACCATTCTTATAGAGAGTTGGTGTTTACATGGACATTTATGGTTCCAGACTTGAAGTGCTACCAAACCATGATACTTGTTTCTGGATGAACAAATGGCTTCAGTATTATATTTTCTTAACACTGAATATAAATATATAAATAAACCACTGTCTTATTGATTTGTGTGTTTTTACAGATAACAGATGTGAAAATGAAGGCATTATTTTATTTCTGGATTTTAGATATACCTTTATTATCTGACTGTTCTAGTGTTTTATGTTTTGGAAAGTATTAGGTTTTTTCTTTTCTTTTCTTTTTTTCTTCTGTCCTTTCCTCTTAGAACTGTCCTTTCCACTTCTGAGGTTGGTATATTTGAATGCGTCGAAACTCACTAGGTCCCTAAATCACTTAGGTGCTTTTCTATATATTACCTTGAGTATTTTATCATCTTGCTCTCCAAAGGAACCAGGGATTTTCATCTCAAAACTGTTTGTTATCTAGCACTCATTTGATATGTAAGAGCAACAAAACATGGAAGAAGGTAGAATTTTGAGAAGTGGATTTGGAAAGAGCATGATTGCAGACAAAACATTATAATAGTCCTGCCAAAAGTCCATTTGAACATGTCCAAACTGATATCATAACTAGCTATAGTGTTGGAGGCTATGTAATAAGCAGCAGTCTTGTCTCAGGATCCAAATTTTTCTCAGTTTGATCAAAGCTGTCTTCTAATCATTCAATTCCTTAATACTTTTACTGTATATAATAACCCCATTCAATACAAGGGGAATAAATGAGAGAGCAATTTTTCACCTGCTTATGTGAGAGCTGCTTGTGGGCATATGGAAAAGCACTTGCTTGTAGGCATTGTGGTTCAAAGTGAACTCAAAGTTTTTGTTCTTTGTTCACGCATTGGAGGTGTCACATCCTGTCTTTTGATGGCTTCTGTGTCCTGCTCTTCTCATTATTTTGTTAAGGCCTGTGAGTTTATTTGTCCCTTTTTTTAAATCTGTGCTAAATATAAATGAAAAAACAAACTGAACTCAGCAAGGTAAATAAAGGCCAGGAAGTGTAAGACAGTCCTCTTGAGACATTCAGGATTCTCACATGTTTTATGTTACAAACCAGCAGGCGAGCCCTGGACCACCACACAGGTGGAAATCTGAGAGTGTGAAGGCCGGGAACACTGAATATTTACACTGTATCACATTACAGCAGGATTTAGGCTAAATAGGCTTGTGCTGAGCCACTGTGAAATACTGTGAAGTTTTTAGCACCCCTAGTTGAGAGTGGGTCAGCATTTGCATAGTTGGCTGCAATATGAAAACGCTGAGACATTGGCTCAATGGCTATTGTGTCCAGTGCCTCTAATATAGCTATGCTGTGAAGGTCATGAATTCTAGATAACATTGTGAAGTTAAGATACAGTTGTTAAAATGAAAAATGTTGTAGCACAAATATCTCTATGTCAAAGGGTGGGGTTTTGGGGTTTTTTTTGTTTTTTTTTTTTACCATTGCTGACAAGATGTTCATTGTGTCCCTTCCAGAACAGGGATGACAATTGGCTGTTATATTTGAATGAGTGACAGCTGAGGTGGGAACAGCTTGGGGGAATGGTCTACTGGAGGCTGAGGCAAGTTGGTTGTGCAGGTTTGTGTGCAGAAGTGGAAAGTCACCAAGGGCTGCAGAAACAGGCCGTGTTAGAAGGGTGGCACAGAAAGGGGGAAGCCTCATGCACTCGTAAGTAATGTGGCTGTCTTCAGCAGCATTGCAGGAAAGGCACTAATAAAGGCACTGTGCTCCCTGCACTTTGTGTTGTTTTCTAAATTACCAATATTTCTTAGGTATCCAGGTTGTAGCTGTACTGATCTAGAGGAAAAGGCAATCAGGACTAGTAGTAGAGATGATATCTTTTATTAGACCAACAAGATTTTTGCAAAAAACAATTTTTTAACTGCAAGCTTTCAGGCACAAACACCCTTCATCAGGCATTCATTTCTCCAATACCTGATGAAGGGTGTTTGTGCCCAAAAGCTTGCAATTAAAGAATTTTTTTGCAAAAATCTTGTTGGTCTAATTAAAGATATCATTTCTACTATGAGTCCTGATTGCCATTATTTCTTATGCACTTAAAGAAAGAACAGTGTTGGGGTTGTACCTGTCTGCTTACAGCTGTTACATGCTCCTGCAGCATTAAGCTGTAAACCCAGAAAGCTCCACCTTTGGTTGGATTTTGGGAAAGGGTGTATCTTAAATTAAAGGGGCAATATGAGGAGTTAGCACTAAGCTCACAGAGCAGCTGAAGCACAGGTCCCAAGAGGAGCTGGTCAAGAGAGGGTCCACACTTCAAGAACACATCTGGAAACGCTAAGCCAGGTGCCACATTCCCCAGGCTAGAACTTTCTTGAGCATGCCAGCCCTATACAGTCCCATAGAGCACGCCTTGAAATCAGTTCACGTGTGGCACTTATATACGGTGAATCCCTGGCTTCTTGGACTTCAGGATCTGGCCTTTTGGCCCCTGACCCCTCAGAGAGCTACCTTCTGGCATAGCTCTTGGAGAAAGACTTTACACACAGGGCTCTGCTTCCAACTGCATGGATCCATTCTTTCCTTGCGTTCTAGTTAGTCAGGGAAACAGAAGCAATGCAACATTATTATAATGCAAATACGTTTAACCCAGAAATATTAGACAGAGCCATTGTCTATCCCACCAGGTGCAGTGCTGAGATTCTGTTTGTACTCCAGAGGTTTAACACACAAGGAAGGGTTTCCCAAGCTGACAACAGCTTGATGAGCCACTAGGTCATCCAGATATTATCAGGTGCTTGGACACATGATGTGGGGTTGAGTCTTCTATGCCCCCTAAATTGAAATGGAGGTTTTTTAATTGCAACCCACTGTTTCAATTTAGGGGTTTTCTTTTTCTGTCACATTATAGCGAGGGGCCTGATCCTTTTCTTTCTTTGTGGGTTTTTTTTGTTTTTGGCTGGAGCCTGCCCGTGGCCGGGAAAGCGCACACACGTGTGTGTGTGTGTGTGTGTGGGGGGGGGGGGTCAGTTGCTGGTGAGCTGAGCAACCCCTAAGCTTCAGGGGAGTCCTGGTCCTTCCCTCCATGGTGGGAGGGAATTTTCTCTAGTTTCCCTCATTGGCCAAGCCAGTGTCTTAACTATAAGGCAATCCTTCCTCTATTTTAGTATCAATCTGCTCTGAAAAACTGGCACAGCAGGAAGAAATCATGAATTTTAGTGGGTTTCACCAGTTGAAAACCCGAACAGAGAACATGACAATAATTTAAAAGAAGTAAGCTTCAAGACCTCATGCCACATTCTGCTTGTACAGCTAGGAAAAAGGGGAAAACTTTACAATGAAACCACTTGTTTTTATAGAAAACATGTCAAAGTACTTAGCTTTAGAGTTCTTTGATTCTTAGAAAATTAGGGCTAGAAGGGACCTTAGGAGGTCATCTTGGTCTTGGTGTCAGCATATCATTATTGTGGGTCTCCTGCAGGGTAGGCAATTAAAATTGGCTGTGTCAGTTTACATTTGTCCTGTTTCCTACAGTGGTGGTAGGAAAATGAGGGGAGCATTCCAGGAAATGCCCATATGGATTTGTCTTTTGTTTATTGCTGCTCATCTTTTGCTGTGGTGCATTTTTTCCATTCTTTTGGGCATTGTGTGTGGTACATACCATTTACATTACATTAACTTTAGATGTCTGAGCCCATAGTTATTTTGTGTATTGCTTTGGAGATGATTACATGTTGTGGGTAAGAGACAATGCTCCTGATAATATGTTCCTAAAGGGTTCACATAGAAAGCAACCCTCTATTATGTGCGTGTCTCCACAAATTTGTTTCTCTACATGGAACAACTATTGCAGTTTACTTAAAGGTGACTAAAAAAAGAATGGGGCATGCCTTTTATTCTGCTTTAAGACAGCCAGAGAACGGCCAGAATTTTTGTAACCATTGTTGTTTCTACTTCTTTCCTACACTAGAGGTTTTGGGCCAGATCCAAGTCAACTTTGGAGTTGCCTAAACGGACTCGGGTGCCTACATTTTCTCAAGTCACAAAGAGTTCTAAAAGCAACTCGCTCAGTGGTCCTGCAGAACCCTTAAGCATCTAGATTTCTTAAATGCTTCCTTTTCACCCTGAAAAGAGACCTAGAGAGGCTGTGCAGCTGGCATAATCTTGCCTGTAAGTCTGAACACACAAAGCATGAGTCGTGAGCCCTGTACCTGGAACAGCTTTTAATCGCTTTGGGACAGCTGATCAAGTTTCTGGCCATGGGGATTAACATGGGGAGGGGGGGCGGGGATATGTTACTCCCAAAGGTCTTACACAAACCAGGTATTATATATACTTCCTTATTACTCATAACAGGGTCTAATAACATAAAGCACCGGTTCGCAACTTTTTTCGTATCAGGACCCATTTGTAAATGAAACTCTGCCATCCTGCAAAAGAAAAGCCACAGTTTCCCACAGTTTTCTCCTTTAAAGGAGAATCCATTTTTAAAGTTTGATCAATTTTTTTGAAGTTTGTTTGTGACCCTTTCATATATTCTTGTGACCCACTTTTGGGTTGGGTCCCATGGGTTGAGAAATGCTGACATAAAGTACCTTTATGATTAAGCCATCAGGTATGCATTATGCATGCACACATAAGTAAGCACATTCCAATAGCATCTCTCCCTGCAGCAAATGCAAAGTCATTGGTTCTTCTCACTCCGTTCTGTTGGGTAACTCTGGCTCCTCCCAGATAATTGATTACCTTGTTTATTGCACTGTTGAAGCAAGTTTTGTGATTCACACCCTCTCAGGATTTGGTACCATCATCCTCTGATTACACCAAGGCTTTTGCTGTGGTATCAGGCATTGCCAAGTTGAGCAACTTGGGTTGTTTGTAAGTTTTCTGGGAATTTGAGCAGTTAACCCTTTCCACTTTTTCTTTCAAGGCCAAACATTCTGGCCTGATATTACTCCTTATTCTTACTGATGTATCAGAAAATAACGTAAAATTAAAATGTAACAATCATTAAAATATGAGCACGGCCAACAAAATATTTTGCAAGTGAAAATGTCATTTATTTTCTAAACAAAATTTTCCAAATTGAAACATTGTTCATTTTAGGAAGTTTATTGAATTTGATGCATTTCATAAGGAAAAAATATCAGTTACATTGAAACAGTATTTTTTTTCTGATGGAAAATGATTGTGATGAACACTTTTGACTAGTTTGAGTTGGCACAATCAAGCCCCAGATTTGGCTTGGGGTTTTAAGCATTACTGTAATGCAAGTAGTTTCTACGAAAGGTGATGACGTCTGGCGTAGACATCTCGAACTGATTCTGCAGAACTTACCATTTTAAGAAAAAAAATTCAAAACATACATATTTCTCAATGAATAGGTAGGTCTGCGTGATAACTTAGTGCAGTGAAGGTAATAAAATGCCGCATACCTTTGTTCTACAAATAAATAATACAAAACTAAAAATCAAGGGTAATGTTAATTTGAATCAATTGGTGTTTGCTTATCTTCCATTTTGAAAACTGTCTAATTTGTTAATGAGGGGAAAATAATTGTTGCAGAGAACTACCAGCACTTTCAAAAGGCTGCCAACAAATTTATGCCATCAGGGTTCCCAGTGGGTGGGAGCTGAAAGTAATGTTTGATTCCTGTTGCTGACATTCAGGGACTGTATTTGGATGACTGCAACACGTTTATTTTGCCTTTATTATTCTTGCACTGTAACCTGACTTTGGTTCAGGAAGAGGAAATCCATGGGCTTAATTGAAGCCAATCAGTGAAAGGTCATGGGGTAATACTTAACAGACAGAAATAGGGTAAAGGAAAAACAAGGAAAAGGTATGAGCTTCACTTGCTTCAAAGAATCAATTGGATTTCAGAGACAGAATGCACCTGGAATGAAAATGCACTTGGACCCCAAATATACACATCGCTTGGGAGTTATAAAATTAAATAGAGTTTGTTTAGATTATTTGCTGCCCATTTCTCTTGTGACTTGTACAGCAGTAACCCCTGCTTAGGGAGGTTAGATTGCTTATTGCAAATGTTCAGGTGTTTATTATAGTGGCGCCTGCAAGAGCAACTGCAGTGAGATGAGTGTCAATGTTTCCATTATAAACCAGAACAGAAGTTCTGTGGTTTCAGCTGTTAAAAAGCGTGGATTTAAATGAAATATTGCAAATGTGCCTCGCTGCCTCTGGATATATATTATTTTGTTTCAAGTAGAATTGCAGAGATACTTCATAAAGATTTAAGAGCAGCTACTGACCATTTGCCATATTGATTTAACATCTGAATATTCGAGGTCTGATTCTATTTGCACGTATATTAATGCAAATGAAAATTATTAGTAATATTATAAGATCAGGGCTCATTGTGCTTGACACTGCATATAAACAGAGGAGAAGAAAGTTCTATACTAAATAGCTTATTAGCTAAATATGGAGAAAGGGTGGAAGAAAGGAAGTCTGCCATAAGCCAGCACCCAAGGCAATATTTTCAGATGTGTGCACCCAGAGGGGACCAGATTCCTCTGTTCAACATCTATACAGAAGTGGTTTGATCTCAAGGTTGCTGAGAAACATGTTTAGCTGCCATCTTCTCTGAAAATTCCCAGGCCACTTGTATTGAGGGATTTTTGGGGTTATAAACATCCAAAATTGCAAATAATGATCTTCAGGTATTTATAAACTTAAATAAAAGTTGGCTCTGAAGAACACAACAGACTTAGCTTTGTGTTTCTACAGAACAGCATCACGCTGGTATGCTCTTTGGAGAATGGATGCTTTGGTTCATTCCATTAATTGCACATTTCTGCATTGAATAATTCACATAACTGGGGTGAGTTTAGGACTCCAAGCTGTCTCAGGGCTAGGGACAAAAATCAGCTAACAGCCAGCCCCAAACCTGGACAGTCCCAGGTCAGGTTTACAAGGGCTGTCTAAGCTCAGAGTCAGCTCATTGTCCACCCAGGTGTGGGCGAGCCCTATGTCTGATTTGAGAGCTGACACTGTCTGGGTTGGGATCAACAATCAATTGATTTTTCAGCTCTGGCCGGAGGAAGCCAAAAGGGCTTCTCTAACCAGGATGTTAAATCTTGTGCCCTGTAGCCCGGCCAGAGCTGTGGGACATGGGGTTTAAAGTCCTGGCAGGAAAAGCCTCTGATGTCATATTACACGTTACATTTATGCTGCAGCTAAAGGGACCCTGTGTTTCAGGCTGAACACTCTTAGTAGTGTTTTATGCTCTCTCCCAGATTAGAGAATTAGTAGGATTGCTCTGAGACAGAGTGAAATATACACCACTTTGGGGGAATATATTTTGTGGCTAATATCCATAGTTCAAATCTTTTGATTTGCTGGATCCTTTGTGTATATGGTATTTCCTATAAAGGAAATGCTTTTAAAACCTGACTGGAGAAAATAAGTCCCTATCTTGGCTTAGCAATGAGCATCTATTCATCGTGAAACAAAAACAGGATTGCAGGGAGAGTTCTGCCCTTCTCTCCGGATATGTACGTTTAACCCTAAAGCCCAATTTGTACATGAAGACAATCAAGCAGCCTCAGAAAATGTCTCTTACTTAAAGTCTCTGAAAAGAATTTTCTGTTTTAAAATAGAGAGTATTTAGAGGTTCCTAGATTCATGGAAGGCTATTTCTGAAGGATAAACAAAAGGAAATCTGCCATACCAAAAATAACTACATGTTAAGTCCAAGTCCACAACACCAAGAGGGCAAAGTCCTTCTTTATATTTCCCCCCACAACTGGCAAGAAATGTCAGATTCAGCATTCCATTGTGTGCAATACAGACTTTGTGGCATCACAGTTAAACTGTCTACACAGCATGATTAAGAGTACAATGTGTGGGCAGAATCATGAGACCATTTTGAGGGGTGGGAAATGATCCTCAAATGATTCTGGTTCACACATCTCTAGACAACAGTTTTTTAATTAGAAAATATTTGGGGTTTGTAGTATTTTAAGATTCCAAGTAGGATCCCAGTTTGCAGGACGGAGCCCTAATGGTCGTGATCCAAAGCCCATGGAATTTAATGAAAAGATTCCCATTGTTTTGACGGTAGCCTCATAGGTGTATCTACACATGCATTTAGGTGATGCACATTAAATGATTTTTGGTAGGTGTCTACATGTGCAGACACTTGGCACTAAACTTAGTGCACTAGGCTCTAAAATTAGTGACAAATCTCTGCAGTCCTGCCATGTGCTCCTAGTGGCTGGCCAGACACAGCACTAAAATTAGTACCAGGTTGCATCTACACGTGCGTTAATGTGCTTTAACTAATAACGCTTAAATTTGAACTCTGCATTTACAGGGTTCAAATTTAGACATGATTAGCATAATTTAACCATTTTTAGTGTGCATTAAGGACATGCATGTGTAGACATGTAATCGTAATGCGCACTAAATTAGGCTAATGTGCATTAATATGTTTTGTGTAGACACGCCCATATTGTTGGTAATGGCCATGGATACTGGACTGCCCTCTATTACAAAGTTAAGATTAGTTTATT